>NC_081405.1:605039342-605408509 GCF_030272615.1 Cryptomeria japonica
GTTCATTATGGTGTATTCGTTCTATTTGGTGACTTTCCTTGTATAAAGTTAAATGAATATTTGCCTATGTAATCAACAATATGAATATAAACAACAAAAAGCTATGATAGAAAATTATGCAATCGTGGAATATGATTTGATAAACTTTCTAAAATGTTGAATTAACCCTACAAAACTCTTTATTTCAATGAAAAGTAAATTCAATGGTAATGGTCAGATTTGATCCATGGTAATGATCATTGGATGCTTTTGATTCCTTTCATTTATATTTGTCAGTGTGTGTGGTGCGAGAGCACCCTCATGCTCGTAATGGTCAAATTTTGGATCTCATCTTGTTTTACCATTGTTTTATCTAAATAAGGTAATTTGGGACCATGAATGATCATTTGAAGCCATTTGTGAAAGTTTGGGGTCATTTGGATAAAAGATGTAAAAGTTGCTCAGTTGTTGTCAAAGTTGCTCAGTTGTTGTTAAAGTTGTCAAAGTTTCGGCTCATTTGGATAAAAGATGTAAAAGTTTCTTAGTTGTTGTCAGTGCTTCTCAGTTGTTGTCAAAGTTGTCAGAGTTGTCAAAGTTGTCAAATTTGTCAAAGTTGTCAAATTTGTCAAAGTTGCAAGATAGGATTGAATTAATTTCATTCATTGTGTGCACAGACCAACGTCATGAGCACATCCAAGTGGGAAGGTTTGTGATAGGCATGCTCATGTCGTTCCTCCCAAAGAACCAGAACGTCGAGAGCCATACCCTACCGACGCAATCTCTCAAGTGTCTGGAGTCCAAAAAATTGTCAAACTTTAACAGACTGTTTCTCCCAATCCAGGACACATATATTCATTCCATTTGAACTTGTAGGGGCATGTGAGTCTCGTCTACAATGGCTTATCTTGGTTTCTGATGACTCGGAGCAATTTTCAATTGGTAGCATTTTTTCGCCTACTACAAAACCATCAGTTGCATGCAATGCAAGATAGGCTAGAATTGATTATGTTCATCATGTGCACAAACCAACATTATCTAGGAATTCTCCTGTCGTACCTCCCAAAGCACTGAAACGTTGAGATTCATACCCTACCAGCACGATCTCTCAAGTGCCCTGAGTCCAAAAAGTTATCAAACTTTGACGAAATATTTCTCGCAAACCAGAATGCATATGATCAGTTTGTTTGAACCTATAAATTCATGTGAGGCTCCTCTACAATGACCTATCTTGGTTTTTGACGACTCGGAGCCATTTTCAAATGGTAGCATTTTTTCACTTGCTACAAAAATCGTCAATGACATGCAATGCAAAGTTGCAAGACAGGCTAGATTTGATTTCGTTCATCGTGAGCACAAATCACCATCATGAGTGCATTTGAGTGGGTAGGTTTACACTAGGCATGCTCTTGTTGTGCCTCCCAATGCATTGGAACGTCGAGACCCATACCCTACTGGCACGATCTCTTAAGTGCCTTGAGTCCAAAAAATCATCAAACTTTGACGGACAATTTCTTGAAATCTAGGATGCATATGATCGATCTGTTTGAACCTATAGGGTCATGCAAGGATCTTCTACAATGACCTATCTTGGTTTCTGATGACTTGGAGCCATTTTTAAATGGTAGCATTTTTTCACCTACTGCAAAAACCGTCAGTGACATGCAATGCAAAGTTGCAAGATAGGCTAGATTTGATCTCGTTCATCAGGGCCACAAACCAACATCATGAGTGCGTTTGGGTGGGCATTTTTATGCTAGGAATTCTTCATTTGTGCATCCCAATGCATCAGAACATCGAGAGCCATACCCTACTGGTCGGCGCGATGTAGAAGTTGCTTGACAACTTTTTTGACAATAATGACAATTTTTGCTCAAATTGTATCTAGACTCAATCTATGACTCCCATGACCCAATAATGACAAATAATTCTCCATAATTATACAAGAACCAAGAATTCTCATGACTGACCTTATCAAGAATGGTCATGATTGCCCTTTTCACATCACATAAACTCAAAACATAGTCACAAAAAATAGTCACAAAAAATAGTCACAAAAAATAGTCATAAAACATTGTCACATATTATTCAAAACTTTGCCTCTAAATATGGACAAATCAACTCTTGGCTATTTAAATATACAAAAAAAATGGTACAAATCATCTCCTGGGCTTTTATACAAAATTTGACATTTAAATATGTGTGATTCAGCTCATCGCCATTTTAATATTAAAAAATTGGCATCTAAATATGATAGTTCTGATACTTAATATAAGTACAGATCTAATAGCCAACAAGATGAGAGGGGGGGGGTGAATCATACAAACTTAATCATTAATGAAAACATCAGATTCAACCTCGGTAATTTATATCAGTCATAGAATAAAACTGTCAAACATGCAAACTCAAAAGCATATGAACAATATAAACCTCATAACCCTAGATTTAACGTGGAAACCCAAATAGGGAAAAACCACTGTGGGATTTCGGACCCACTAATAAATATACTCTTATAGAGTATGCTTGGTTAAAAGCCAATATTGTTAAAGATTACAAAACACATTGCTAGATGTGACCCGGTTAAGGGATTTTCCTCAGATCTGTTAGGATCTTCACTTTGTTAGAAGTGACCTTGTCAAAGGATTTCAAACACTCATTTAGAATGTCACCTTGTTAGAGGATTTACTTATAAGACTGTTAAGTCCACTCGGTTAAGAGATTTCCTGTTACTTTCACAAGCTAACAGTAATACAATCTATCTGCAACTTTACATCTAAAATGCTAAAGTAGATTCTTATTTGTTCAATCACAATCTAGACATAGAACTAATCTTGTCTATCTGTTGGGCATCAATACTCTGTTATTCCAACAGATCTTCAAGCTTCTATGCTTGGTGATCACTATGTAGCATCCTTGTGCATACACTTGCCCGCATTGACTGTTTATCAATAGTTCCTTATTCATAAACAATCATCTAACCGCTTAATCTCCTTGATCACATTTCCCATGATCAATCATAGCCATTAGATCTTCAATCTTGTCCAGGTTCATTGTATCTTACGATCTGAAAAATGTTTTACCCTACCTTGAAACTTGCACAATCATCTTGGAACTTGTGTTAGGGTAATGCGGTTCAATCTGAGCTGTAGATCTTCTTGCCGACTTTCCATTGCCTTAGATTTGTTAACAAACTTCTTCCACTACTTGCCAGTCATTGATCCGCTCCAGCTCATCAGCTTCTTTCATTAAATATCACATGTAAACATTTAATGCATTCTGTTATAGCTCAGTTACAACTCGGTGAATACTAAACTTTACTCGGTAGACATTCTGTCTTCATTAACCGACTACGATAACCTTAGGGTTTACCGACTAGATTCCTTAGGGTTTACCGACTAGGTCCTTTGGCTAATAACATAGTGTAGTATTAACCTTTACATTTTACAACATATGTATGATGTTAAAACAATCTAAAACATCAAGATCTCATCATTGTCTGACTTGGTAGAGTTGCCCATTGAATAACTTATCCCTTTATTCATCATATTCTTTCCTGTGTCTTTACCGATTTCTTTATGATCTTCATATCATATTTCTTAAGATATGGCAACATCATACTAAATTAGAAAATCAATTTTTTGACATCAATGACAAAATAATAATATCAAGACAGTAAAATATCTTTAATCAGTTATGTCCATAATCATCAACAACCTTCTCAATATCCTTGTTATATTGCCAACAATCTCCCCCTTTGGCATTGATGGCAAAACCAATTGATTTGATCAGCAAGAATTCAGATTGCTGTGATTCTGAAATGCTGAAACGCTCTCCCCCATACATCAAACTTCTCTTCTGGTTTTCTCCCCCTTGGGTAGTCTTCTCCCCCTTTGACAACAATACCAGAAAGAAAAGAACTAAAACATAAGTTGTTTCTATAAGAAGTTATTCCCTGCTGGTGTGTATCAATTGAGTCTTCGTCATAGCATTTGTTTACAATTCTTGTTCCCTGTATCATTGTCTGTATTATTTCAATATTGTTGCAGTACACTTTCAGAAAAGAATTCTTAAAGTGTATCACTCCAGCATCAGCTCCCTAAGAGACATTCAATAGATTCATCAAAGTGATGCTTTCACCAAACTCGGTCAGTGAGTAGAAGATAGGGGTAGGACCCCTAACTTACTTTTGAGATATTCAAAAATGTCCTTTGGTAGTGGCTTGGTGAACATATCATCTATTTGTTCCTTTGTGTTAACATATTCCAACACCACTTTCTTTTCATGAGCTTCTTCTCTAAGATAATGATATTTGATAGATATGTGCTTTGTCTTAGAGTGCATAATAGGGTTCTTTGAAATATTAATGGCACTAGTATTGTCACAGAATATAGTTACTAGCTCAGTAACTTTCTCATTTATTCCTTCCAACAATTGTTTGATCCATGCAATGTTGGTACAATTCAGTGCTGCAGCAACATATTCAGCTTCGACTGTTGACTGAGAAACACATCCTTGTTTCTTGCTAATCCAACTCACTAGTCTTTCTCCTAAGAAGAAAGCTCCTCCACTTGTGCTTGTCCTGTCATCAATGTTGCCTACCCAATCAGCATCAGTATAGACTTTCAAATCAAAATCATTTCTTTTCTGATATACTAAGCCATAATCTTCAGTGCCTTTCAAGTATCTAAAAATTCTTTTGATTGTTGTCATGTGTATTTCCTTAGGATCTGTAGAGAATCTTGCAACAATACCAACTGCATGTGCTATATCCGGCCTGCTGTGAACAACATATTATAGTTTTCCAATCATGGATCGGTAGAGTGTCTCATCAACAGATGCAGATTCATCATTCTTTGATAGTTTGTAGTTTGTAGTCATAGGAGTACTTACTGGCTTTGAATCCTCCATTCCAAATTTCTTCAAGATTTCCTTTATGTATTTGGATTGAGTAATGAAAATTTCATTTTTCATTTGCAGTATCTGTAAGCCTATAAAATACTTTATCTCACCAATTAATGACATCTCAAATTCTTTTCTCATTTCATTACCAAAGTTTTTGCATAAAGAGTCATTTCCACAAAATATAATATCATCAACAAATATGGCTGAGATTAGTATTCCATTTTCATCATTCTTCATGTAAATGTTGTTGTTCTCACTTGTCCTTATAAAACCAATCTTAATCAAATAAGAGTGCAATCTTTCATACCATGCTCTTGGTGCTTGTTTCAGACCATATAAAGCTGTGTTCAATTTACATACTTGATCTTTATTATTGTCTTCAACAAATCCTTCAGGTTGTTCAATGAAAACTTCTTCTTCTAATATTCCATTCAGAAATGCAGATTTGACATCCATTTGATATACCTTGAAGTTCTTGAAAGCAGCATATGCCAACAATGTTCTAACTCCTTTGAGTCTGGCAACAGGTGGAAAAGTTTCACCATAATCAATTCCTTCTTCTTGTGCATAACCTTTTCAAACCAATCTTGCTTTGGTCCGAATGACCTCTCCTTTCTCATTTAGCTTGTTTCTGAAGATCCACTTTGTACCGATTACATTTTTGTCCTTAGGTCTTGGGACTAATGTCCATGTGTCATTCTTCTTGATTTGATCAATCTCTTCAGTCATAGCATTTATCCAATCTTCACTGTTAAATGCCTCTTTTACTATTCTCGGTTCAAATTTAGATATCAAACATGTGTTATGTCTCAGTTTGTTCCTTGTCATCACTGGATCATCCTTATCTCCTATAATCTGACTTGGTGCATGATGTCTTCTAACATATTTGGCTAATACAGGCTTGGTAGGCTCTGTATGATCCTCTTCATCACTCGGTAATTGGATATCTTCCTCATTTCCTTCAACAGTTATCTTGGTAGGACTTTTCGATTGCACATAGACAAATTCATCATAGTCTTTTTGTTCTTTGGAATTCCTATCATCAGTTCTTTCTGCAAATTCATCAATTTTCACATTTGCACTTTCTACTATTTTGTTAGATGATTTGATTAGACATTTAAATGCTTTGCTTCTAGAGGAATATCCTAGAAATGTTCTTTCTTCACTTTTCTGATCAAACTTGCCATTTCTATCATCTTTATGAACATAGCATTTGCTTCCAAAGATTTTAAAATAACTTATATTAGGT
Source organism: Cryptomeria japonica (assembly GCF_030272615.1). NCBI lineage: Eukaryota > Viridiplantae > Streptophyta > Pinopsida > Cupressales > Cupressaceae > Cryptomeria > Cryptomeria japonica. The sequence continues at coordinate 605,045,470 of NC_081405.1, forward strand.
TTCTTGCCATACCAGATTTCATAAGGTGTCTTCAAAGTACCTTTCTTCAATTGAACTCGGTTCAAGGTGTAAATAGTTGTGCTTATTGCTTCTCTCCAAAATATTTGTGGAACCTTCTTCTCAATCATCAATGTTCTAGCACAATCCACAATGGATCTGTTTCTTCTTTCAGCTATTCCATTCTGTTGTGGAGTCCTCGGTGCAGAGACTTGTCTTTTAATACCATGATCATTGCAAAATAGGTTGAACTCATTAGATGTGAAATCTCCTCCTCTATCTGATCTAAGACATTTCAGTTGTCTTCCTGTTTCATTTTCAACTCTAACCTTGTACCATTTAAACATTTGAAAAGCTTCTGATTTTTCTTTTAAAAACATTACTGACATCATCCTTGAATAATCATCCACAAATAATATGAAATACTTATCACCATAATAACTTTGAAATTTCATAGGACCACAAAGATCAATGTGCACAAGATCTAAAATTCCCTTAGAAGTGTAGGACTTACTTGTAAAGCTAGATCTTGTCATCTTGCCCATTTGGCATCCTTGGCATATAGCATTCTTAGGTTTTTCAAGACTCAGTAGACCTCTTACTCTGTGCTTCTTACTTATCTTGATCAGATTATCAAAATTAACATGACAAAACCTTTTATGCCATAACCAGGTGTTATCAATCTTTGCATGCAAGAACTTGTTGTGAGTAGAGTCAAGGTGAAATGTATTACCTTTTGTTTGTGTCCTGGTAGTAGCTAACTTTCCATTTTTGTCATGAACTTTGACAGTTCCTTTCTGAAATTCTATTCGGTAACCTGTGTTGTTTAGCTATGCTACACTCAACAAATTATATTTCAAACCTTCAACCCAATAAACATCATTTCATCTTGCTTTATCAAGAAGTTTTATGGATCCTTTACCTCTTACTGGACATGGTGCATCATTACCAAATCTAACATAGCCTCCATCATAATCTTCTAACATAACAAACTTGTGTTTATCTCATGTCATATGATGTGAGCATCCACTATCTATAATCCAAGAATCATTAGTGTTTATGTGAGATATTAGGGCTTTTTCTTCATACATTTCTTCATCTAATCCATCCTTGATAGCAACATAAACAACTTCCTCTGTATCAGTCTCATCTAATTTATCATCTTCAGATTCCTCATCAGCAATTAAGAAGGTCTTTCTATCTCTTCTTCTAAAGTCTCGGTGACCTCTGTAATGATTATCTTTTTGTCTGTTATCTCGGTAATCTCTTTTTTCAGTGAAATCTTTGTCAGGACAGTTAGAAGCCATATGTCCAATCTTATCACAATTGAAACATTTCAAGGGTAGTTTTCCCTTATACTTACCTTTGCCTCTTGGTAACCTTTTGGCCAATAGTGCTTCAAACTCTTCTTGCTTTCTGATTTCTTCATATAGTTTGTGTACCTCCTCCATGTTCTTCCAAAATATTTCACTTGCTCCACTATGATCTCCTCCAGAGTACTTATACTTTCTTTCATTGTAATCATTAGATTCATTCAAATGAAAAGAACTAAATGCAGATTCAATTTTATTTACCGATGACCCATTGTTATCAAAATTACTTAACTCAAATGCATGTAGCTTACCAATAGTAGCATCTAAGAAAACTGGCATATTAGGTATAGACCTTAATTCATTGATTGCAGGGACTTGGATTGCATAAGCAGGTAGAAGGGTTCTTAACAACTTACTTGTCACATCTTTTTCTTCAATAATTCCTCCTGCTCCCTTGATTTGATTTACAATCTCCTTTAGTCTTGTACTATACTGGGTTATGTTCTCACCTTCATTCATCTTCATAGATTCAAGTTGTCCTCTGAGACTATCAACTTTTTCTCTTTGAACATGTTCATCTCCTCCATATACAGATATGAGCTTAGTCCACATAGCCTTCACATCATTGCAGCCTTCTAGATCATTAAACTCAGAATTGGTCAATGCAGATGTTATTTCAATCATTGCTTGAATGTGTTCTTGCTTTGCCTTTATCTCTTCCATAGTCAATGGATAGGTGCTCGGTGTAACAAAATCATTCTCCAGATAGTATATAGCATAGTCTCCAACTCCTGATAGATGTAGCTTCATCCTTTTCTGCCATGTAGAGAAACTTGACTTATTTAGCTTGGGTGCATCCCTCTTATACATCTTTGGATCTTTAACTCAAGTGCCTTTAAACTTTCCTTCCGGAGTCGAAAGCTCTGATACCAATTGATAGTTTTGATACTTAATATAAGTATAGATCCAATAGCCAATAAGATGAGAGGGGGGGGTGAATCATACAAACTTAATCATTAATGAAAACATCAGATTCAACCTCGGTAACATATATCAGTCATAGAATAAAATTGTCAAACATGCAAACTCAAAAGCATATGAACAATATAAATTTCATAACCCCAGATTTAACGTGGAAACCCAAATAGGGAAAAACCACTATGGGATTTCAAACCCACTAAGAAATATACTCTTCTAGAGTATGCTCAGTTAAAAGCCAATCATGTTAAAGATTACAAAACACATTGCTAGACGTGACCCAATTAAGGGATTTTCCTCAGATCTGTTAGGATCTTCACTTTGTTGGAAGTGACCTTGTCAAAGGATTTCAAACACTCATTTAGAATGTCACCTTGTTAGAGTATTTACTTATAAGACTGTTAAGTCCACTTGGTTAAGAGATTTCCTGTTACTTTCACAAGCTAACAGTAATACAAACTATCTACAACTTTACATCTAAAATGCTAAAGCAGATTCTTATTTGTTCAATCACAATCTAGACATAGAACTAATCTTGTCTATCTGCTAGGCATCAATACTCTATTATTCCAACAAATCTTCAAGCTTTTGTGCTCGGTGATCACTATGTAGCATCCCTATACATACACTTGCACGCAATGACTGTTTATCAACAGTTCCTTATTTATAAACAATCATCTAACCGCTTAATCTCCTTGATCACATTTCCCATGATCAATCATAGCCATTAGATCTTTAATCTTGTCCAGGTTCATTGTATCTTACGATCTGAAAAACATTTTACCCTGCCTCAGAACTTGCACAATCATCTTGGAACTTGTGTTAGGGTAATGCAGTTCAATCTGAGTTGTAGATCTTCTTGCCAACTTTCCATTGCCTTAGATTTGTTAACAAACTTCTTCCACAGCTTGCCAATCATTGATCCGCTCCAGCTCATCAGCTTCTTTCATTAAATATCACATGTAAACATTTAATGCACTCTGTTATAGCTCGGTTACAACTTGGTGAATACTAAACTTTACTCGGTAGACATTCTATCTTCATTAACTGACTGTGATAACCTTAGGGTTTACCGACTAGGTTCCTTAGCGTTTACCGACTAGGTCCTTTGGCTGATAACATAGTGTAGTATTAACCTTTACATTTTACAACATATGTATGATGTTAAAACAATCTAAAACATCAAGATCTCATCATTGTCTGACTCGGTAGAGTTGCCCATTGAATAACTTATCCCTTTATTCATCATATTCTTTCCTGTGTCTTTACCTACTTCTTTATGATCTTCATATCATATTTCTTAAGATATGGCAACATCATACTGAATTAGAAAATCAATTTCTTGACATCAATGAGAAAATAATAATATCAAGATAGTAAAACATCTTTAATCAGTTATGTCCATAATCATCAACAACCTTCTCAATATCCTTGTTATATTGCCAACAAAATATGTACAAATCAGCTCATGGCCATTTAAATATACAAAATTATGCCCCTAAACAGGTACAAATAAGCTCATGGGCATTTTTATTTACAAAAAATGAATATAGAACAATTCACCAATGATATATACAAAATTCTCAAAATCATTCTACTCTGAACCGTAGAATCAATCAAGTGAGCCTTCAGGATCGGCTCTAACCAATATTGTGTCAAGTATTGTCTCATGGTTAGATTCACAAACTTTCCATAAAATATTGTTATGAGGTCTACCACGATACTTTACCAAATGAATATTTTTCGCAACAAGGTTAGAGAAATGAAGAATATGTCTATGTGTTTCAAAGTCCTCGAAGAACCAAACATCAGAATTCTTGATAGGGTATCTCCTAAGCCATGTTCCTATCATGACAACAAACCCTAATGGGTACTCAATACCCTCTCCATCAATGATTGTGGTTGTCAATTTTCTTTTAGGCTCAACACAGCAACATAAAGAGTAATTTTTTCCTTCTTGAATTATGCGGTGCAATTATCTGACCATATTAAGTGTCGATTGTATTGTATGTTTCTTTCCTTTAAATTATCATACAAAACTTTAAAGAATCCTTGTACAAACTCTGATGAATCAGTACGATCATCACTAATGTAGAAGTGATACTCTCTTACAACCTTTCTATCCTCCTCTGTGATATCATCTGCATGCATAAATTTTATGTGTACAAAAATAGAAACTTGTGTAGAATGATAATACATAGATTGCACTTCATTTTGAGGTTGTAGTGTATAATTTTTAGCAAAATAAATGATAGAGACAATGGTGCCAAGAGGAAATGTGTCCTTACATAACTTTAATTGTTCATCTAACCATCGAGCTCTATGTGTATGCATTATTTACTCATAAACTAATTTCCCTTGAAACATTTCCATAAATTTAGCTACACATATATCATTTTTCACTAACTCACATCTCTTCAAATCTTTTCAAAATTTAACTCCATATGTGATTGTCTTGTATTTTCCAAAAGAAACTAGTTTCATTTGTGCTCTCCAAATGTATACATCTTGGTAAATGTTGCAAACCACCACATATAGCACAAGAACCTTCCAAACAAGGCATCATGTAATAAATGCAACCATCATGTATATTACATAGCATACTTGAAATAATTTTTTGCTGACTTAGGAGGTACTTGTATATTGCATTCCTACAAAACATTGTTAGTGTGCAAAGTAGAATAAATGTGATGAAAAACTATCATAGTGCATAGAAAAGGTTTTGCCATTTCAAAAAATCTTTGACAAATTCTTATTTGAGGAAACTTTTCAAGGAATCTTTCATAATTTTTTGTCTCAGTCATATCCAAATATTGTTTGGCATGTGGCTCACAATTTGTAGAGTTGATTCATGTTGGCATTGTCTTGTCATTGATGTCAACTGGTATAGCATGTTACCGATATAGAAGGACAACCAGTCTGAGAGGATTGTTGATATGTTGTCATTGATGTCAACCAACTTTATGGTGTCTTTGGTGTTCACCAGTATAGCTATCACTGTTATCAACTGGTAGAGTGGACAACTGATACTGAACAAGCTTGGGAGAGAAGATACTAGTGAGTGATATGAACCGGCAAGCTTGTGACCGGTAAAGTTGCTGCAGTATGAACTAATGAGTGGTCAGTAGTGCAACCGGTATGCTAGTATGTTGTCAAATAGTAGGACTCCCACCGGATGAAGAGAAGGTTGATAGAGAGTGTGATTCCTCAGTTAGGGAAGATGACATATGTAAAAGCTACTGGGACATATGTCAAGTTGAAGATGTATCCTCTCCTCAGTGAAGTCACATTATTATTGGTAGGCAATATATATCTTCCTCCACCGATGTTTGGCAGTTGAAGTGCAATTGTCTATTATTCCCACCGGTAAATGGTAATACCTTTCTTATCCCACAATATACATGGAGCACATCATGACTCTTTAGGATAAGATAGTCCGACTAAGAAAAGGCGAGTGATTGGATGCATAGACTGGATGATTGATGTAGAAGATGAGGAAGCCTTCTGAGTTTGAGATCAAAGATGTGCACCAGATCATCATGTGAAGACATGATGCGCTATCGAGACAGAGAAGGAAGAGTTAAGATGGTGAGTTTCCCACCTTGGTAAACCAGTTGAGAGGAGAACCAGCCAAATAAAGATAAGGCTCTATAGTTGCACACATGGAGTTAGTATTGGTATGTAGATGGAAAGTGGTGTTGCCACAGATGCATAGCAGTTGGAGATGGATGACATGAAGATATCATGCATATTACCAGTATGAAGGCAGAAACATGTCAACCAGTAAACAAGGTGGATACCGACATACAACTAAGTGAACAAAGAGACAAAAGTGAAGTGCTCTCAATCTGATGAAGATGCACATGGTGAGTCATCCTAAATAGCTGCTAAGGACTGGCATGGTTGATGATTGGGAAAATATGATAAATCAGCAAGATAGAGAAGGCACTGGCAAGAAGTTTAATTGATAAAGTATGATGTACTGATAAGAGTAGAGGATTGGTAGGTGTGCACCAGTTAAGTGTTTGGTTGGTGATCTCATATGAACTGACAAAGAGGTCTAAGATGATGAATACCAACAAAGATACCACGTGGAGTTATGCAGAGGTTGGTGAAGTCCTTGTTGGTGAGATAGGTGGTGACTGGTTGACACTAATGTCGATAGCATGAATCGTGGGTCAAGAGAAGAAGGGTGTGACTCAAGACAAATCTAAGCTCAGAGATTGGATTTGTTTGCATCATGATCGATGTAGTTTGTCCAGGTGTTGATTACAGTAGGTGAGTCTATCTGTGTGATTTCTTCATGGTGTTTGACAAGTGTAGGTTGTCGTGTTTTCCAAATATGGCAAACATGTTCTGGACGTAGCCAGATTGGCGAAGTTTGATTGATTTGTTGCAAGTGGTTGATCTCTGGAAAGAGATCTGATTGGATTTAGTTTTCCTTGAGGTCAATGAAGGAACCCTAGCGCGATAGAAGTTTGAATATCATTTTGGTGGGAAGGCTTGGTATAAATATGTAGTTTGAAGACCAGATCTAATGTTGTTGCACAAGAGAGTGATCATGAGCAAATCAGAGAGAAGAGAAGACTGAGAAGAGTCAAGTAACTCAGCATTTGAAGCAGAGAGCAAGCAAGGGAGATAAAACTAGTATTAGGGGCTAACTAGGGTTCAACCAGTAAAGCTTGAGTAACTGGTAAGCTGAAAGAGTGAATCAATTAAGTGAACCTGTAGTGGTAGAACTGGCAGTAGAGAGTGAGATGATGTCAGAAGAGATCCTGCAGACTAGGTAAAGAGAAGAAGGAGAAGATACAGAGAGAGCAGAGAAGCGGTAACAAGTTGCATATTTATTCAACCAGTGGGTCAAAATTGGTGTGTTAGCGGCAGGGACAAAAGAAGGTAGCAAAAAATGAATCAAAGTGTGAACCAGTACAGAGGAGGAAGAGTGCAAGATAGAGGATACTACCAGTAAAGCTGAGGAGAATGGTAACCGATAAAGAGATTATTCATAAGTGGTTACAGAACTCATTTGTAACCGGGCTATTACTTTTGTATTAATAAATAATGTTCTTTTAGATCACTGAGTTGGAGCTTGGTGCAAGGGTTGGTTCTCCTTGGGTTGGTGCCCTAAAATTAGGGGTTTGTGCCCTAAAATTGGTTCCCTAAATGTTGTAACTATTTTTCTTATTGTGAGGCTAGATTGGAGGAGTAGATTCTAGCAGCATTTCTCACTCAGGTTTTTCCCATCTTGGGTTTTCCTCGTATATACCGATGCTATGTGATGTGCCTTTGTGTGGTTGAATTATGTTGTCTTGTTCTATCTCACCAGTATGTTTACTTAGTGTTAGATCTATTGATCGGTACCCACCCACTTAGGATTAGAAGGTTAAAGTTTGAACACCACTGATTCACCCCCCCTCTCAATGGCATCTTGTGTTCAACAATTCACCTAACAACATCTCTTTGGTTGGGTGAAACTCTTGTGTTGTCATGCAAAAAAATTTCATTTAATATTCTTAGTGCATCAACAACAACCTTGTCTTTGCGTGGTAGTCTACACGAGAATTATCAAAGAGAATTATGGTTAGATTCCTCTATTTTTTATGCCTCTGTAATGCTTTACTTAATTTTGTTCTACTACCGTTTAATGAATTACTTGTTTTTCTTATCAAACGATCTTTTTTATTTTCTTGCTCATTATGGTTGATGTAATGACACGTCGAGTAACATTAGAATCTTTAGTAAGTGATTTTGAACGAAAGCTTGATATGCATCAAATAGATTTCTCACAATAGTTATTTCGTTGTTACTTTCAAATGATCTTAGGCCTAAAATTTGTATTGTCTCTCATTTGAACAATTAATTGGCATATTGCAGTTTGATTTAAGTTTTCAAAAGAGTTTTGCCATATTCTTTTAACCATTCTCCTACAATTTTGTTCATTCATTTTATCAAGCATTGGCTTCAATATATTCTCATCAATATCAATTAGATACTTTGGTTTCCTATGAATGATTCTAGGAGGTGTTAACATCAGTGCATTGTGTGCATTGGATACATTCAATTCATCAAATAGAGCAGGTGATTATTCAATGTGGTCTCTTCTTCAATTGCATTAGGTTCATACGGTAAATCAAATATCTCTTCTTGAGTTGCATTAGGTGCATTATGTTCATTTGGTAAATCGAATTGAGATGTTGAGGATGACATACCTTCTTGTCCCATTCTTCTTATGTCACTTAATTTCTTCATACGCTTCCTTTGTCTTTCCTTTTCATCCTCTCATTGTTCCATCGTTCCTTGCTTGTTCTTTCCCATGGTTGATATCGGTTGTCCTAAATAGAATCATATTACATATATATGTAAACAAAAGTTCATAAACAATCAAATAACCATAAATTTGAGAATTATCATTGTTTTTTTGAATCAAAACTATTAAAAAATCATAATAACATTGACAAAACTAATAAGAACAACAATTCAATCATTTGAAATCATGCAAAAACAAAAAACTCACTTACTTCTATGTATAAAACAGTCACAGAAGCGCAGACATGGTTGCAATGGGGCTTTCAACGACCTCAAAAACTTCTTTTGAGGTTGTTGAGGTGGTTGGGCAACTAAAAGTATATGTCCCAGTACCACGTACATGGTCGTTTTAGTAACCCCGTATGCGCTATTAGGCCCTAAAAATGTTTGCAAACCAATGTTAATATTATTGGTACCCCGTACATGTTTTAAATGTATAAAGACCCCATATGCATTGTTAGGACTTAAAAATGTTTAGCAGACTAGCAAACTAATAGTCCCAGTACCCTGTACACACTTTTTGTAGTAAAGAAAATGTGAAGGAAAAGGGAGGGAGCGAGAGAAAGAGAGAGGTAGGGAGAGAGAGAGAGAGAGAGAGAGAGAGAGAGAGAGAGAGAGAGAGAGAGAGAGAGAGAGAGAGAGAGAGAGAGAGAGAGAATGGAAAAGGGTGAGAGAGAGAGGGTGGAAAAGGGAGGGAGAGAGGGGGAGAAAGGGAGAGAGGGAGAGAGGGAGAGGGAGGGGGAGAGAGAATGGAAAAGGGAGAGAGATGGTGGAAAAGGGAGGAAGGGAGAGAGAGAGAGAGAGAGAGAGAGAGAGAGAGAGAGAGAGAGAGAGAGAGAGAGAGAGATGATGGAAAAGGGAGAGAGGGAGAGAGAGAGGATGGAAAAGGGGGGAGAGGGAGAGAGAGAGGGATTAAAGTTTAATTATCATTAATAAAATATCTATACACACATTTTTTTAAAATCTTATTTATTTGACATGACTGCAAAATGTGAGAATATTTATTTGACGTGACTGCAAAAAATGTGAGAATATTTATTTGAGACCGTTAGCTAGACCGTCAGCTTGGAAACAACTCTGTCGCATGGCTCTTAGTATTCTGAGAATTGGAGGGGTTGGAAATAAAAAATGTGCATTACCATAGATTTCCAAAATCCCAACAATAGGAGGAGTGTGGTTGAGGGATGATGCACAATGGGTTTTGTACACTAATTCAAATTCTAATTGAAGAGGGAAAAATATTGGAAGAAAGATACAATGATAAAATGCAATGAAATGGACAATAAAACATTAAAACAATAAAATACCACTATACCTTTGTAATCTTATCCTTCTCCTTCAGATTGAGCCTTTGATGAAGCCAAAGATGCACCCCTTCTCGGCTTGATTGGATTGGCTCTCTTGTTTCATGTGGATGGCTCTCCAAGATTGTGCACAAGATATTGGATGATGAGATGGAATGGATGAGAAATTGGCTAATTGATAGGTGAATGAAAGATTGGCTAGAGTTTGGATACTTGGATGGTTTTCTAGTCTCAAATTGATAGCATAAACTTGGATGACTTGGAGATGTCAAATAAAGGAGTGGAGCCTCCAATTTATAGGAGAAGAGGGGAGGAAATGAAGGGCTAGGTTTGATCCAAGATGGAGGGTCGAGATTGCATGTGAGCCCACACATGGCCCAAGAGGAGATGACAAGACAAGTGTGGAGTCCAAGAGATATGCCTTAAAGGAATTTATTGTCTCCACACTCCTCAAGGTTCATTGGGAAGGCTTCCCAATGCACCTAGCGAAGAGAAAAGGAATAAATTATTCCTTGAGTGATGAGAAGAAGGAACTAAAAATTCCTTAAAAGAATGATCATAGGGATTTGAGGATTAGAGAGGAATTAAATATTCATTGGGTGAAGGGATACCTAGAGGAATGTGGGTGAGTGAGGAGAGAAGGAGTTGACTTTGTGGCTAATCATGAGGATTAGCAACTAGAACCTCATTAGGAGAGGGATTAGAAGAATGATTAGATGGGATTATGACAAATAGGATTTGTAGGAGGATTTGACTAGGAGAGAGAATGAGTGGAGGGAATAAAAAATTAGAAGAATAATATAAATGAGATTAGGGGTGCTTCTAGAAGAATTCATTAGGTTAATGATGGATTAGGAAAAGGTGATTTGTAGGAATCACCTGGATCAATTATTTAATTGAGATTAATTAATTAAAGGGATGATATGGAGAGAATTAATTTTAGGGATTTTAGAAGACTAAAGATAGATTGATTAATTAAATAATTCAATCACTAGACTATAGTAACAATATTAATTATATTTAATTAATATTGAGAAACAATAGGGATTGGCATAATTAATAGATTTATTATGCAAGGAATTTAAATAAATAAATTAAAATAATTAATTTAAGTGTCTACATTTTGCCCCTCTTTTATGCAACAACAAATTTGGAGATGGGTAAAAGATAGAAGAAGAAGGATGCCCTAGCACAAAGTGCAGGTGGTGTATCAATCACTAGACTATAGTGACAATATTAATTATATTTAATTAATATTGAGAAAGAATAAGGATTGGCATAACTAATAGATTAATTATGCGAGGAAGTTAAATAAATAAATTTAAATAATTAATTTAAGTGTCTACATTTTTCCCCTCTTTTACGCAATGACAAATTTGGTGATGGGTAAAAGATGCCCCCTCAAGATTTTTTTCGGAATTTTTTGGAAAATTGATGGAAAATTCTCGAAAAGAAGAAGGAAGGAGAAGGGGTGACGAGTGAACAAGAAAGAAATATAGAGGGGATTGAGAAAATAGAAGAGGAGATAGAAGGAGGGAGAACACGAAAGGAGTGGGCCCACAAGGGGGTCCATATAAGCCACATAGGGCCCAATGAAGGGTCATTGTCACAGATAAACATTGGAGCATTTTAGAGCCTAGAAGAAGAGAAGGAGAGATGGATCGCATTCCGACACATGAGAACCATGCCGAGAGGGTTCACCGGTATGACAAGCCTTAGGGCTATGGACCACCGGTATGTACAACTAACCCTCTTTGTGATTTTGTAGATTTAGGCTAGAATTAGGGTTTAAAATAGGCTAAGAAGTCTGACGAGGAAGACACATGCCTCTAGGGTAGTGTGAGCATTAACAGTTAGTGTGAGTGATCATGGGTCAAAGGGGAGAATAGGGGGTTTTGGGGTGAGCAATTGTGTTTGGTGCGGGCACTCGCACTAGGGACAATTAGGGTTAGGTTTAGGGTTGGGAAAGGGCAGCGCGACACGAGCGTTTGTGCTAGGGCAAGTTAGGGTTAGGTCGGGGAAGGAGAAAGGGTAGCACGGTGCAGGAAATCATGCTAGGGTAGATTAGGATTAGGTTGGGGAGGGAGAAAGGGTAGCGCGATGCAGGAACTCGCACTGAGTAGGTCTATGGACCCAAAATTAGAGTCAGTTAGAGTGTGTGACTATGGCATAGTGCGTGTGACTGTGGCATAGCGCGAGTGCCATGCGTTTGGCGCGAGCGCTAAGTAAATCAGTATGTGTGCTAAGGGAGAAGAAAATGGGAGATTTGGTATAGAAGATGGCTTGGGGGGACATCATAAATGTGTTGAGAATAGGATAAGGCCAAGAATATGAGATGACAAAGTGGTTTTCATGGATGTAGGCAGATTTGAGACCATTGGTGTCGAGGGAGCACTGGTCAGTGACCATGAGACCATATCAGTAGTTGTGGTCAGATGAGTTGGAGATCCTAGTTGTTGTGGGATTGCATTACGTTAGTCAGTGGCTAAGGATTCGAGCTCACACTGTGATGATGACAACCTTAGTAGAGAGATGGGATAATAGGTATAACACCTTCCACCTACCTACCGGTAAGGCGACAATGACCTTACTGGATGTATGCAGGATCTTGAAGATCCCCATTTGTGGCATGATCCCATAGTATCGGTTAGATGCAACAGATTTCTACCTCTAAGAGGTTTGTGAGTATGAAGCATTGCCAATGCTAGACAGGAGTAGGATGCATTTGGGTAGGGTGAGGGGTATCTGACACATTCCTTGTCTAGTACTCGTGATATGTGGGTTTCTAAGCAAATGGATCATGCTCGATCTAAGAGGACATGAGTTTCCCATTGGATAGAGAAGATGTGTTTATTACATGATTCATGACTGTGCAGAGTATGCTTGGGGGGCCACGATGTTGGCTCATTTGTACCATGATATGAATCTTGTAGTATACTAGGACTATGCCATCCTATCTTTGAGGGTGAATCTTCTTCATATATGGGCTTGGAAGCATATTGCAGTTACACGGTCATTAGGTGTATAGGATAGGTGGGCTCAATGACCATATATAGATAGGTACACAGGCCTCTTACATTATACACAGATAGGATCAATATAGTTTTGGCGCTACATTTTTTACGAGCTTTTGCAGTTCACATGGCAACCATTTTTGGACAGTGAGACATGGAGGGGGGACTAGCAGCTACACTGGGCCAAAGTGTAGATGTGGCTATTTGGTAGGTCTATGTACATTATGGAGTGTTATGCCCATTTTAGAGTGGATAGAGAGTTTGACTTTGTGTAGGATATAGTGGGGGACATACTACTATATCCTCAGATGAGTGGAGGGGAGCAGGAGAGGATCTAGGGACCACTGGAGGATACATGAGCTAGTATGAGGGACATTTTCTAGGGCGCCTTACCATTCTTGGAGTTTTGGAGGATGATGAGCTGTACCTGACAGTAGATGAGGTATTCAACATAGAGGATGATGCACCTAGTGATAGGGTTCTGGTGGGAGCAAGGAGGGGTGTTGGCAGACTGCAAAGGGGGGTTAGGGTGGTGTGGAGGAGAGATCCTAGGGTAGGATAGGGACAGGTGGGATCACTAGTGGTAGGGGAGGAAACCAAGGGAGGAGATGGTGGTGCAGAGAAGGTCATACCTATGGACATTCCAGATGCATAGGTATAGGGTGTCGGGCCATGGGTTGGGGGAGGAGTGTTGCAGGATGATTTTGATAGACTCCAACAATAGAGAGATGCCACTCAGATAAGGTTACACTCCCTTGAGGATGAGCTACAGATTGAGAGAGCTAGGGGACAAAGTCTGGAGGTAGAGGCTAAGCGGTTGTGGTAGGAGGTGATAGATTTGACAGAGAGCCTCCAGATATCAAGGACAAAGGTGGATGATCTGATGATAGATAGGGAGGAGTCAGAGTGGATGCTGGAGGAGGCTAGGTCAGGGACCACCATCGGTACATTACAGGATGCTCTTCGACTATAGGATGAGGAGATGGAGGGGTTGCGTGCAAGGGTGCACAAGGCAAAGGAAAATGGTACACACTTGCGAGGGGAGAGGGATGCAACACGTCAAATGTTGGTCCCTGTAGGGCTTGGGCAGATGTATTATGATATAATGCAGTAGAGAAATAGGACGGAGAGGTCAGGTCGGGAGGAAGCCTATTATAGGGGGTTATACCATGGAGTGGTACCTATGAAGCAAAGAGCAGCCTCGTACATAGAGTGTGCGATCTCATAGGACACATAGCTATCATCCCACATAGAGCTAGGAAATGGGTGGATCGATGGGTTTTAGGCCACCTAGAGCAGGGGGAGTAGGAGGATCTAGGGGAGGAGGTGATGAAGAGGGGGTTGGGGAGACAAGTGGAGAGAGCTAGCTCCATTTTGGCTTATGTATTATATTTTGACCCTTCGGGGTGATCATTGTATTATGATAGACATATTATTTTTTTTGAGGTTATATATATGTGTGTGTGTGTGTGTGTGTGTGTGTGTGTGTGTGTGTGTGTGTGTGTGTGTGTGATTTTTGTTGGTCGTGATACATGTATCTTATTATGATGGACTCTATTTATTATTTTATGATGTGATGCATGGATGATGATTATGGATGTATGGCACTGACCTATTTGTGATGCAGGATGGATGCTTATATATCTATGCTTATGATGTGTTACTGACATGTTCATGAATGCAGGATGGATGCAAGTGCACGTATGTATGATATGTTGTGGATTTAATAAGAGTGATTATGTGGGCGCACATGTTTCTAAGATGTTTTGATGTTTATATATGTTTGTATATGAGGATGTTTAATGTATAATGGATATGATGATGTGAGAAAATAAATATGCAATGTAATAATAAATGTGGATGCAAATGATTAATGATTAATGATAAATTAGTCTAAATGAGTAATAAATTTAATCTAAATGAGGAATGAATGATAAATGTAATGCCACCTACATGGATAATGCAATGTAAATGATTAACACTATGCAAATAATGCGATCTAAATGAATGATGAAATGAATGAATAATTCAATATAAATGCAAGATGGACGATGAATGTAATCTAAGCGAATGATTTTAATATAAATGGATAATGCCATCTAATATGAATGGATAATGTAACCTAAATGATGTATGCAAGATGAATGTGTTAGGATCCGGGAAGGACAATTGAGAGGGGGGGTGAATCAATTGTAAACTAGTTGTCAATAAATTATAACCCAAATGTAAATTATTCCAACTTAAACTTAGTGCCGGTAAACCAAACTTAAATGTCGGTAAAATAGATTAACTATTATAGCAGTACTAGTGTAACTTAATCCATGAAATAGAAAGAGAAACAACATCCACAATACATGACATAGAGATTTTGATGCAGAAACCCGGTAAGGGGAAAAACCATGGTGCGAAATCTTACCCACAATCAGATGATACTACTACAGATAGTAAGTGTATACAAATGGGGTCTGCACATGCAAAAAGGTCAACCACCTAGAGCTCACTACTCATTCACAAAATAGGAGTCACACTGACTACAATTGGATGGTTAAATCTAATAACAATGTTTTGCCTCAGAATAGCATCTGCAATGCTGGATTCAGTACCGGTTTAAGCTCTAAACATGAGTGTCAAACACCTTCATAACCTTCCTTCAACCTTCAGATAATTTCTGCATGATTCACACAAGGATCTTCTTATTTTTTCTCTTCAATATTCGCACACACTCATCATGATCCTGATCTTCAATAAGATCTTACAATGATATATACAAAACCTAAGACCTATACATGAGATTGGCTCACTAAAGATGTTACAATTATAAATAAGTCTTGTTGCGATACAATATGTTGGCTCAATATATTTACCACATTATCCAATCAATAAACCATTTCCAAAATGTGTCATGCTGATCTGGAATAGATATCATGTACCAGTCCATAACCTAGACCTATCTGTCGGTAAAGGAAAATTTGTCAATCCGATTAGACCAATAAGCAAAACACCAAATCCAAACATCCAATCCATGTCTTTGACATAACCAAATGATCTCCAGATGATACTAAGTCATCATCGCTACCGGTGAATAATGTATCCTGCTGGTGAACATATACCGGTGACTGTGCATAAGCCACTAACCATGTCAGTGAACACAATGTGCCGGTTCAACAATAAACCAATATAACCATGGTGGTAAATCAATAATGTAGACCTCCAGAAAGATAAGTGTTGACATCAATAACAAAACCAATGCAACACATGACGAAGTCATCCATAATACCAACAGGATGTAGAATGCAATGCAATCTAAATGCAATCTAAGTGGTTAATGTTTGTGGAAATGATTAATCCGTAATGTAATAATGTAATGAAATGAATAGATAATGTAACCTAAATGAATAGATAATGCAATCTAGATGAATAATGAAATGAATGATACCACCTAAGTGGATAATAAAATGAATGAATAATGCAATGTAAATGAGAATTGGAAAATGTTTTTGTGAATATGCCCATAACAATACAATGATGTTAGATAAAAATAGAAGAATAGGAGGGAAAAATTGAAGACTCCATAGGGTTATTAGATGGGGAGAATTAGGAATTTATGGAATGATGGGGAGAGTTGTGCACAAAAAATGTGGAGAGACAACGTAGTTTAATATTGCCCTAGGTAACCCGCACCACTGATTATAGGAACCAGGATGCCATGAGAAACCCAAGGCATGGACTAACTCATAGTCAAGTGGGAATTCCTTACACACAGATATGTGCAAGTAAACCCTCAAACACACTGATACCTCTTGTACACAATAAGGTAAGTGTTGATAAACACTAGTACTAGGTCATTGGTTTATACAAGAGAGATCCAAAACATGTCATGCCATGAAAATATGCCCCAGTATGTACCTATTGTAAACATACCCGGATATGGAAGATTCGGGCAGTCATACATAGATGCAGTCATAGGACAAAAGATGCAAGTCAAAATGAAAATCCAAGAAATCAAACAAGTCACCCATACATGACCAATTGATGTCTCTTGCCAAGAGTAGGATTAGGATGGAAGATTTAACTGTCGGGCATGGGAAGGATTCATCCCTAGGGAAAAGGATCATGGGGTGGATTGGGATTGACTAGACAATTGACCAGATGACCATGAGAACCAACCTGTGGATGTAGTACTAACATAAAGACTTGATGAAGCTCACATGGAGGAGCAAGCTCAGGAAATGGGAGATAAAAGCTCAGGTGGATGGGATAAAGCTCAGTTTGATGGGACAATCCTTATTCATGATTTGGGCAAAGACTCATCATCATATGAGTGATTATTCTACCAGGAGCATGGTAGGGAGTGTTATGGATATCAGATGGGTAGGAGGTGAAGGAGTTTGATCTGATAGACAATGGATCCTGATTATTTACTTTGGCACCTACATGTAGGTTTTCACCAAGGTACTTTCCCATAGCACCACAAAGTGGTTTTCACTAATGGACGAATTGATTTTTCTTAACTTTTTCTGATTTTTTTTTAAAAAAAAATTTTGCGTTTTTGTTGATTTTTTATTTTTTATTTATTTTTTATTTTTTTTATTTTTTGACAACCGATGACCTTCCGAGGACTAGGCATAAAATCTCTTTAGGTTCATGACATTCATTGGATCATCCAAAGGGTCTCCTTCAGGAGTAGCCAACTGATATTCCCCCAATCCATACTTTGTTGTGATCACATGTGGTCCAATCCAATTAGGCTCAAACTTGCCTTTCTTCTCTCTTTCTTGAAGGTTTCTCTGATTTTCCATGAGGACAAGATCACCAATTTCAAATTATTGGGTTCTCACCTTCTTGTGGTAACTCAAGCGTAGGTGATTCTCATATACCAGAAGATGTTTGAGGCCTTGAGGTGCCTTTCATCTAGCAGTTCTAGCTCTTGTAGTCTTGCAACTCTGTATTCCTCGTCTGGGAGGATATCCTACAGTGACACCCTTAGGGAGCAGATCTCAATCTCAAGAGGGAGGACAACTTCATAGCCAAAGACAAGGGACTATGGGGTGGCACCTATGGGTGTGTGGATGGAGGTTTAATAAGCCCACAGATCAGGGTGGAGTTGGAGGTGCCAATCATAGTCAGCTTCATTGACTGTCTTTTGAGGATTTTGATTAGGGTTTTGTTAGAAGCCTCAACTTGACTGTTACCTTGCGGGTAATATGGAGTGGAGAAGCGGTGTTGGATATCAATTTTTTGACAGATCTCTTTAACATCCCAATTTTTGAATGGTTTGTCATTATCTGTAATGATAACTTTGGGGATTCCATATCGACAGATCAAGTAGTTCATAATGAATTTAGAGATTTGCTTACCAGTGGTGAAGGTAAGAGGGATGGCCTCCACCCACTTGGTGAAATATTTGGTGGTGGTGATAATGAATTTATGACCGTTGGAGGATGTAGGGTGGATTTTCCCAATGAGATCAATCCCCCACTGTGAGAAGGGTCAAGGTGTAATGAATGGTTGCAATTCTTGTAATGGAGGTTGGATCTTGTCACCATGTTTATGGAAATGGATACATTTCTTCACATAATTATATGCATCTACTTCTATTGTAGGCCATTAATATCCCATTTGCAAGAGCTTTTTAGCGAAAGTGAGCCTACTTGAGTGTGACCCATAGATACCTTCGTGCACTTCACGTAGTGCCCATTTAGCCTCTTGTTTATGTAAACACCTTAGGAGGGAACCATCAAAATGCCTACTGAATATGGTGTCTCCAAGGATAGTGTAATGAGCACATTGGCGGATGAAGGTTTGTTGTTGGTTTTGGTGAGGTATGGGGGAATGGTGTTGTCTCTTAGATAAGTGAAGGTCTCTTGATACAAGGGGGATTTGGGACCAATGAGTACACACACCATTTTAGACTCCGGTAAATCATATGCCAGTATGAAGAGTTGCTCGACCAAGATCTCACACTTCTAACTATGTTCTGGCATTTGAAGGAGGTAGCCAATAGTGGCCATTACATTTGTAGCTTTGTTGTTTGTTCATGGAATTTGATCAAAGTTAATTGATGTGAAGTGTTGCTTGAGATCTTCAACCATACTATGATAGGGAAGAAGCTTGTCATCTTTTGTTTGATATTCGTCATTGACTTGTTTTATGACAAGTTGGGAATCACCATAGATATGTAATTCCAGTAGCTTCCATTGGATAACCAGGCATAGTCCAGTAATCGATGCTTCATATCTTGTGATGTTGTTGGTACATGCAAAGGCTATCTTGTATGATTTTTTGATGCAATCTCCTTGAGGTGTGATCAACAGTATTCCTGCTCCCAATCTGTTTTGGGTGCAAGAACCATCAAAGTACATCTGCCATGTGGAGGATGTGGTGATAGTCATTATGAATTCAATTGGAAATTCTATAAGGATCTGATGGTCACCTAGAAGTGGAGCATCAACCAGTTGGTTTGCTATTACCTATCCTTTGATTGCTTTTTTGTCCATACATTCAATGTCAAATTTACTTAACAACATGACCCATTTAACAGTTCTGCCATTGAGAGCAGCTTTTGACAAGAGGTATTTGAGAGGGTCAATCTTAGCAATCAGTTTTGTTTTGTTGTTGAGCATGTAGTGTTGAAGCTTTTGCATGCTAAAGACAAGTGCTAAGCATTCTCTTTCAATGGGGGTATAATTGAGCTCATACTCTACTAGTGTGCGAGTGATGTAGTATATAGCATGCTCCTTTCCCTGATCATCTATTTGTGCCAATAATGTCCCCAATGCCACTGCAGTAGTAGATATGTACAAAAGAAGTGGCTTTCCTGGAATAGGAGGCATGATAATTGGAGGTGATGCAAGATATTCCTTAAGCTTCTCAAAATCCTTTTAAAACAGGCAGTCCCATTTGAATTTGGTATCTTTGTGTAATAAATGAGCAAATGGGTGACATGTATCTGTGAGTTGTGAGATGAAGTATCTGATAGAATGTAACTTTCCTTGGAGGCTGCACAGTTGTCTAAAGGTCTTTGGGGGAGGCATTTCCATGATAGCTTTCACCTTTGCAGGATCAACCTCTATGACTCTGTGGGAAACGATGAAACCTAGCAGTTTTCCCAATGTGACACCAAAGACATATTTCTTAGGATTGAGGCATAGATAGTATTTTTTCAATCTGTCAAAAATTTGCCTTAAGATAGGGATGTGCTCATGTCTTGTTTTGGATTTTCCGAGAAGATCATCCATATAGTCCTTCATGATTTTGTGCAAGAGGTCATGGAAAATTATTGTCATTGCACATTGATATGTAGCTCTTATGTTCTTCAGACCAAAGGGCATGACTCGGTAACAAAAGGTGCCCCGTGGTGTTGTGAATGTCATTTTGTGTTGATCTTCCTCTACGATCCTGATCTGATTGTATCCAAAAAAGCTTTCCATAAGTGATAGCGTTTCATGTCTCGCTATGAGGTCTACAATCATGTCTATGTTGGGGAGTAGGAAATCATCCTTAGGGTAGGCTTTGTTCAAACTACAAAAATCAGTACAAATATGGATACCCCCAGCAACTTTGTCAAGACATACAATGTTGGATACCCATTCAGGGTAGTCTATTGGGTGGATGAATTCTGCATCCAACATCTTTTGAAGTTTTGGTTTGACCAGGAGTGCAATATGTGGATGCATCTTGTGTAACTTGTGCTTTATTGGTTTTGCATCTGGATGGACAACAAGATTGTGAACTACCAAGTCAGGATCTAGGCCTGGCATCTCAGCATATGACTAGGTGAAATTGATCTTTATTTCTATGAGAAAACTAATGAAGTCTTGTCTCTCTTGATCTGTGAGGGACTTGGCAATGAGCATGTTCTTTGGAGTGTCTTTGGTGCCCATATTGATAATGTTTTTTTCCTCTATCAGTAAATTTGACCTATCTTGCTAAGGAGTAACAATGGTAGGGAGGTCAAGTCCCTCATCCTCAAGTGCCCAATCTAGGTTTTCACTTTCGGATACGCCCTTTGTTTTTACTTTTTCTTCTTCCAAGGTGCCTCAGAGAGGTTTTCACCTAGGGAATCATGGTTTTTCTTTTTATTATCTTTTATGCGACTAAGGGCATTGACCTGACTACCAAAGTATCCTTTTTCATGTAACTGAATCCCATGAACTTTGTTGTAGTCTCACAAATTGTGCATAGTCAAGAGAGTCATGAGAGCATTGTCATTGGCGCAGATGTCTAAAGTAGGTTTGTCTCATTGTCCCCGGTCTATAAGTTCAGTATGGACAAGTTGTAGCTCATGCGGAATGGGAGGGGTTATGGGAGTAATGGTGTTGATGTGGGTGTCAAAGAAGATGTCATCTTCGTAATCAAAAGCCATTTCATGGAAATCCTCTTCATCAAAGTCTTTGACATCCAAAGAAGGACTTGAAGGGACACCAGTGATAGTGATCTTAGGCACTGGAGTATAACCCAAGCCCCTGTTATACTTGTATGAGATGGGATTTATTGGTGCTTTTATTCCTTTCTCCTTCGGTCTCAAGTCATGTCCTTTGTAACCCATCTTTTCTACTATAGTTGATGCTTTTGGATACATTTTCTTAGGTATTTTTGCTGGGTCTTCATCTTCTTCCCGATACAATCATGAAGACACATCTATCTCAAGACTCTCCTCATCAAGTGGACCCCATTGCTAAAAGGTGGTATCTTTACATTGTATAACAAGTTTTTGCTCTTTTTTTATTTCTTTTGGTTTGCCAAATGACTTGGGATACACAGGGAGATTTCCTATTAATAAGACATCTTCGAGTTTGTATTCTCTACAACCATTATCCAAGATCTTGATTTTGGGCTCTGCTTGGGATGAGGTGGAGGTAACATTTGATGTGTTAGATGGAGGAGTTGGAGAGGGTATATTTAATGGCCAATTATATGGATGCTTCCCCTCTAAGAGCTTGTAATATTGAAAGGGTTGTGGGTCACCTTTGATAGTGATCTCTCTTCCATTGAAGGGTAATTTGATGCATTGATGATAAGTGGAAGGGATGGCTTGAAGGGAATGAATCAATGGTCATCCGAGGAGGATGTTATAAGGGAGATCAAGATCTAGGACTTGGAAAGGGGTCTCAATTGTAATAGGGCCCACTTAAAGAGGCAAGGTGATCATGCCTTTAGAAACTTTTTCTGCATCATCATATACTTTTATTGTGATTCTTCCTGATGTATCTACCAAGTCCTCAGAAAGCCCCAATTATTTTATTAATTTATATGTACACAGATTGAGTCCAGATCCACCATATATCAAGATACGTTTAAGCTTGTGATTTTGGATAAGGGCTTTGATGTGCAAAGGTTTATTATGGTCTTCATTTGCAAGAGAGTCATTGGAAGTGAACACAAGGTGTTGTTGGGTGGAAAGGTTTCCAATGAGAGCTTGAAATTGGGTAACATTGATATTATCGGGAATGCGAGACTCAAGGAGGGCTTGTTCCAAAATCTCCTTATGGATAGGGTAATTATTGAGAAGTTCTATGATGGAGATCTATGCGGGGGTCTTCCCAAGATGGTCAAGTAGGTCATATCAGTGGGTGGAGGACATGGGGGGGTTTGGTGGGGGAGGGGTTCCTTGGATGGTGACTCTGCCTCGGCGGTTGGTTACATTGTAGCCATTCTGAGAGTAGGAAGAAGAAGGTGTGGTGCCTTGAATGACTATCTTAGCAGGTTTAGGTCTACTTTGGGAAGGGGGAGGGTTAGCTCCTTGGATAGTTATGACATTAACATGGTTGTCTGCAGGCTCAATGTGACCCACTAAAAAGTTAAAGCCTGTTATATGATTAGTGTGATCATAGTTCACATTGTTAGTTGATGAGCCTTTACCTTTATCATGTTTCAGGAAAGGTTCCTAGTACATTTTAAGTTTGTCATTGTTGTTACCAGGTTTGGTTGTTGCTACTTCAATATCACCCTTATCAATGAGGTCTTGTATGTAGATTTTCAACTTCATACACTTTCATGTATCATGACCATTGATATGATGATATTCACAATATTAATTCTCATTGTACCACCTAGGTTTGGGTTGATTAGGATCAAACGGGCAAGTTATCGAAAAGACTACCATGCCTACTTGGACAAGCTTTTGGAACACAACCTCAATGGACTCGACAAGAGGAGTAGAGTCTCTTGGAGTCCTATTGTTAGATCAGGGTGGTTGCGTCTGAACTAAGACATTGTTATGAGGATTTTGAAATTGATTTTGATTGTTTTGATTATTGAATTGGCGATTGGTGGTGGTGATCTTTGGAGGAGCAACCATAGTCTGGACCCGTTTTGCATCAGTCACACCATCATTAACTATGTTCTTATTTTTGGACCAAAATTTTGGTTTATCATTATCATAAGAGGAAGAATTTCAACTTGATTTTTGGTAATGTTTTAAGGTTCCTTCCTCTAACAAGACATGTTCAAGAGCTAGGCCCTTGTTATTCAATTTTTGGAAA
Source organism: Cryptomeria japonica (assembly GCF_030272615.1). Classification (NCBI taxonomy): domain Eukaryota; kingdom Viridiplantae; phylum Streptophyta; class Pinopsida; order Cupressales; family Cupressaceae; genus Cryptomeria; species Cryptomeria japonica. The sequence goes on from NC_081405.1 coordinate 605,068,866, forward strand.
GATTTGATACATTGAGATGTCAAGGGTCTTGATAGTTCGGGCACCAGATTCTTTTGAAATAATTCAATTTAGTGTTGTTCTAGCATGTCCCCTTGGAATTTATTGATGAGATGTCGCCATCTTTACAAGAAGTTTGTGAAAGTCTCTCCAGGCCTTTGTTTTGTGTTACAAAGGTCCATCATGGAAAAATCATTAACATTGTTGTAGGCATAGTGGGCCATGAACTTTTCTACTAAGTTTAGGAAGGAAGTGATAGAACCTCGAGGTAAGGATGAGAACCATGCAAGAGAATCTCCCATCAGACTCTTAGGGAAGAGCCTTCGAAGGTATAAGTCACTATAGGAGACTTCTTGACATAAGATGTGAAACTCATGAACATGGTCTCGGGGGTCCCCTTTGCCCTCATACTTCATGAACTTAGTCATCTCAAACCCTAGTGGGTATGGTGCAACTGATATAGACAAATCATAAGGACAAGGACATAATTCCTCAAATGAGTAAGGTTTTCTTTTGTTAGTCCTTTCCTTCATGTTTTTGATAATGTTTTTCATGTCCTAGATTTCCTTAATGATGTCTTATTGTGGATTTTGGACATGATGAATTGTGTTTGCCCCTAGAATTGGATGAGTCATGGAAGGTGGACCACCACAACTAATGTATTGATATGATGAGGAAGCGGGGATGTGAGATGTGATGATCATTGTCATGGGGAATTGAGTGACAATTGGTTGCGACCCACAAATTGTTATGGTATGAGGAAGCGAAGCTTGAATGAAGTTAGTGACATTGTTGAGAGGAATGGAGGATTGTGGAATAGAAACGTATGGTTGGTTAGAAGAAGATGGCATAGAAGCATGTTGGAGAATAGATGAAATCAGATTGGATATTGGCATAGATTCTAAGAAGGAAGAGGGTGGAATGGAGACCATAGGGATAGATGTCGCGGGTGCTATTGATTGGGGTTGGATGATGGGTGGGGGCGCAATTTATTGAGGTTGAAAAATGGGTATGATGATATGAGTAGGAGTAAGGTATCTGTTGTTGTAAAAAATGAGCAAACCAAGTTCACCCACAATCTACCTATGAAATAGCCAGCTTCATACAATGAATAACTTCAGGACTTGGACAACATAACAAGGATTTGAATCCTTCTACTCTTCAGGCTCTGCAAAACCTAGGTGGGTGTACCTTTGATGCATTGACTCAGACCCATTACAAAAACATGTCATCATCAATAAAAGCAGATAGATCTCATAAGGCTTAACAACTAGGAGGTTACTGCAGATGGGCTAGATCTACATTGACATCTCAACTAAGTTGAAGCATGAGATAGGTGGAACAAACTAAAACTACAAGCATAAAAGTAAATGGATACTTGATTTCTAAAAAAAAACTTTGAGAATCCCCAGAATCTGCAAGACCAGTGCCTTATCCAAGGGGAACAGAGTCATACATTAAACTGCAAATGAGAACCTCTACTGCAATTCCATCTTCATATTAAAATATTCCTGCATTAACGCCTTGCATAAATACATTACTCATCTCATCCATGAAATCATTAGATCTTGAATACATATTCCATTATTTATGATTGATTACAAAGTTTAAATTCTTCCTTGAAGAATACCCACAAACAATCACAACAATCTCCTTGAGATGACAAATTCTAGCCTCCTTGAGGATTTAATTTGTAACAAAGAAATATATATCTAGAGACAAGTTTGTGTGAATTTATGAATGCCTTACATACATATAAACCTGCAAATAGAAACACCTACAGCAAGAAGATATACTCCATTACTTGAAAGAAGACATTATACTATACAAATTTTGGAGACACTTAGAGCTGGAAACACAGAATATGGAGCTCTGCTCACAAATAATCTAGAACCCCCACAAAATGAGAAGACCTCCAAATAAGAAGGTAGAGAGAATAATTTTAGATTTTTTCTTTGACAATGACAACCGTACCCAATCTTTCTGCATTAGCTGCTCACACACTTGGCCTGTGGAAAATCTTCTCTGACAAACTAAAAAATCCTTCTAAAATTCTAAGGCAACTTCTCTTGAGATACTTGACATGTGTAGAAACTGACTACAGAAACAAACTTCTCAGATCAAAAGCTTTCCAATGATATATAACATGTCTATATTTGGGCAAAAAATAACCCCTCAACCATCAATCTCTCTACAGGTCAGTCATTTAAATTTTGGCATTTTTGTACTATAGTCCGAAAATATATTTTTAACTTTGAAATTTTGCCTTGATCCTCCTTCTGCGCTCAGCCATGTGGCACCCCCTGATTGGCTCTGGGGTCCCTGTCTTCCCACCTCAGCACGACCTAGACTCACTGCCAGAATGAAGCTCATCTTTGTCGCTAGGTCACGATGGTTATTCATCGAGCTATTTTGGACTGCGGATCAGTGACCACCATCGATCTTCCTCAGACTTGCTTTCCCTTTAATCACTTTAACCTGCTCCCTTATACCACATGTCACTTCCTAATTTGTCTGTGCATTCCGCTATCTTGCCACTTGGACCCGCCACTTCATCTTTGCTAGACCCACCACAACCTAGGCCCACCTTGTCGCCAAGTCGTGATGGATACTCTAACGAGCAGTTTCCCATCACGACCTAGCGACCACCATTGGATCGCTGCGATCATAGTTGGATCACTATGATCACCATCTGATCACCTCCAACTTGCTTGACCTTTAGCTTCTTCTTGCCAGCCTATCATAAAATTTGGATGCCTTGAGATGCACGCACACGCATGGTCTACTTGGCCACAAGCCATGTCTTACCAAAATCCCTTAAGATTGATACTATGAATGCATGTGGGTTTGTATTTAAATACATAAAATATCCTTTGCACAACCAATGTGGGACAAATGGTTTTATGTCTGGTACTTGTTTCTTTTGTAAACCCAATTTGGTGCCCAAGTAAAAATGCCTTACATAGGCCGATTGCATTTGTTTTGAAGTTTCTATGGCCTTTCCCAATGGCCACACCAAACTTCACGTAGGGAAGAGCTGGTAAAGGGGGGCACATAATTGGCTTTAAGCCTATAGAGTGCTTTTGTTTGAAGTTATTAACCTGCTCAAACACCGCACAAGGAGGTTGCAGATGTCTTGTTTGAAATGGGCCTCTCAAATCATCAAAATTTTATAGGTCCCAATAGTGGCTCTGACTAGGGATGGTTGAGTGCAAGATCAACACAAGAATTTAAAATATTAGGTAGAGAAGACCACCCAAAAAATAGGACACTTCTCTTCTTCTCAAAAATAGGGGTTCCTTATTCTACCCAAACAGCAGGGCTCCTTATTGAAAACCACACAACTGAAAGCAAAGAGACTATACAATAGAAATTATTTACATATGACCCCGAGCGATCAGGCCCCTAAATGTCGATCATCAAATGACACATAGCTATCATATTCTATACAATTATTTTCCAGCTAAAAAGAAAAGTAACCCAACTCCCTCTGAAAGTTGGGAACATCAGGCACATGTTGATCACTAGTTTGCACAAGAGGAAAACATTCATCTATAATACTGGCTTGCAAACTAGAGAGCAACATTTCCTTGTATAATGACTACAATTGAATATCATGATGATTACACCTTATATCAACCTCTTGCAAACATGAAAATGCATGATCATTTGTCAATGGTTCATTTGCCCCTTGCAAATCGAAGAAGACCACTTCAGATCTATCATTCTTTTTAACAGCAAAATCCACACAATTCATATCAAATTCCAAATTCATATCAGCATATGAATCCACATTATCACATTTATCAACCTTATATACCTTTGCATCTTGTGTACTCTTCAAATCAAATGTAGGGAAAGAATCAACAACATATGTATCATACTTCACACCCTCAAAAATATCATCAGTATCAAAACATATACTGGTTGGGTATGAGAGATTGGGGACATTTCTGGATGCATACCTCTTAAGATCAGCAACTAAGAGTTTTGATATTTTTCCACTACTTAGTGAACCTTCTCCTTTATTTTCATTTTTCTTGGCTTTACCTTTTGTGCTGTAAACATTGTCCCAATCTGATGCAAGCATTAAATCTTTTGTGCTCATGTCTTTGTGCATGTTTATTTTGTCATTACAACAACTTGCATCTGCATCATTACCTTTATCATGTTGATCATAAAGTGTCGGTATGTTGCAACATGGTTTCAAAACCCTGGTTGCAAACATTTTGTGGATTGAACTTGACAACAAGATGATCTATATTATTCAAATCTGAAACCTCAACAGGCTCATGATCTATATTGATTAGAGGAAAAATATTTGATGAAAGGACTTAGAAGAGATGTTGGATTTGGGATTTGATTTGGATTTGATTGATTGATAAAGTCCTTGGATTAGGACATGGGTCTAATTAAGATTGCACCTTAGTTCTTGAATGAGGATTTTAGTTGGGGGATGTCGATGAAACCACAAGCAAGGTAATGACCAAGTTGGATAAAATTTAGACCTTAGGATAATGATCAAAGTCTTTGTTTTACTAAGGATTGAATAATGATCCTAAGGAAGGTAAAGATGTGAGATAAGAGTCTTGATCGACTCAAAGGATGGGGCATAGCAGATTCTCTCCTCCTCTCTTTTGTTACTTCTTCTATGTGTTATTCTCATTCTTCTATTTGTTATCCTTAGTGTTGTCTACTTGAGGACAATGCAAAACATTGAGATCTCTTTTGGTCTCTCTCATGTTGACTCAAAAGACACATGTGTTCCCTTCTTCTAGGTGACCTTCCTTGATTATGGAATGAAGAACAATTATGCATACATACATATGATATACATGAATTATCATACAGCATACTGACCCTGAGGAAAGAGAAGTCACCTTGTGCTTTGTATTTTGTGTCTATTATCCTTGGGCTTATCTCACACTTGGGGGCTAAATCCTTGTGATAACGTGCTCCTTTCCCTTCTCATTTTTATATGTATCACTACATTAAAGCAATCACCCCCGGTGAGGCGTGTGCGATCGCTTTAACGTAGGGGGGCATACATCCTGTTCATATCTTTTCAAGATACTTGAAAATTTCTTGACAAATTTAGCTTTGCCTTGATAATTTTTGATATCTTTCTTGCATGACTCATAGTGAGGGAACCTTACTACTGACAGTCATGGTTCTCCCTCATGATCTTCCCTTTTACTTTGTCAATTGAAGTTGTAAGATCCTTAGTCCACTGGGGGCTTGGTGTATCTTGCCTCCTTGACATGGTGAAAGTTTTTCAATGTTGTTTCCTTGTACTTTACCGGAAGTATGAGCGTACGCTTATACTCCCGCTAAAGTGGGGGCTAAATGTAGCGTCCTGAAATTGCGACACTTGCAATTTTGACTGCATTTGGGTCTTCACGATGGCGGCGCAACACAGAACCTGAATGGAGACCCCGAAACTTGTTCATGACACCAAAAAATGCATTTGTCAGCACCCTGGCCTGATCCTCCTTGCACCCTGCTGTCCCTGGAGGTGGGACCATGGCGCCCAGCACCCTGGTCCTTCAGAACTAAGGCGCCCAGTGCCCTGGTCCCCCAGGACCATGGCGCCCAGTGCCCTGGTCCCTGGCCCTATTTTGGGCCCGGTCTCTTATGGGGCTTTGGGTCTTTAAGTTTGCAAATTGGAAAATAATCTTCCTAGGTCGGCCTAAGGTCGGTAAAATCAGTCTATCAGCCCTAATTGGCAAGTATATAAACTACATTTCCTCTCCCATTTTGGTAGATGGAAAAAACGCGGAAACGATATTCAAGCATTCAAGCATTCAAGCATTCCTTCAAGCAATTGAGCATTCTAAGTCTCCATTCAAGGCTAGGTGTTGCATTCAAGACAAGGATTCAACCATTGAAGAGGAGATCATATACCACATACAACATACAACATACATTACACCTTCGCATGTAAGAATACAAACATTCTTACAACAAGGTATCAGTACTTGTTTACATTACAAACATTTACATTTACAGCATTCTCATTTCTTGGTTAATTCCAAAACCGGGGTTTGACCTAAAGGCAAACCCCTCATCCCTAACCCCCCAATCGTCCTCTCTTTTCTGTGTGTAGGTTGCAGGTATGCAGTTGTAATTGAAGATCTGGAATCCTTGTGCAGAGACGAACAGATCCCCCTTCGTTTCGCGGATTTTTCGGAGGACCGTGTGCACGCTGGGCGCCATCATCCCATCAACTTTCGCTCAAATTTGCAGAACAGCACCGTCTCGACATTTTATTGCTAATTCTAGGTCCGCAGTTTCATCCCATATCCCTATCTCTATTTATAAGCGAATCTTTCCTACTTTACATGAATTCCTAGGTCAATCTTTCTATCTACATTTCTTTACAAAAGAGGGTATCCTTGATGTCACAACCCTTGAAACTCATTTAGAATCCAATCTTGCATTGCATGGGATTGGATCTTGTGGGTTTCAACCCCTCTTTTGAATGTAAAGTCTCTCCTAAGTGAAAACCATCAACCCTAGTGACTCTCCCTTCTCTCTCCTTGGGGTTGGGAAGGGGAGAACAACTAGGGTTCGATTTTTCCACTTTACATTTTGGTGAACCCAACATGAACATCCGCATTCTAATTATTCATGGTTAGATCTGAAAATTTTGCTTTCCTAATTATATTTCCATGTTTGATCTTTTGCAAATTTTAGAGGTTGATTGCATAAAAACCCTAAAATTTTCTTTTTAAGTAATTAAACTTGTGAAATGTTTAATTGTTAATGCTTGTTTCAGATCTACCCTTCTATTGCAAATTGTCAATTCATATTTGTGCTTTAATTTTGAAAACTAAGTGGTTAAGCGTCAAAACCCTAATTTTTAAAACCCTCTTGATTCAACCTTTGACTGATAATTTTACTGATCCAAACACCTCCAAATCGGCTATAACTTTGGATTCCACAATAAAATCACAATATCTTTCATCCCTGAAAATTTGGAAAAAAGTTGCGAGGACCGTGTGCACCCCGAGCGCCATCGTCCCCGACATTTTTTTCGAAATTTCAGGAGCTAGATCTTACTGTATTTTTCTGCTAAAATCCAGAATTTTGGCTGATTTTATCAATTTTAACACTTTCAAAATTAAAGTCAAAGTTGGTCTAGCGATTGCTTGGATTGAGGCTTCTAATCATTCAAAAATTGTTGAAATTGAAATTCATATCAAAATTGTGTTTCTTACAGTCCTAAATCTGAAAAGTGTGTTGGCATTCATTCAAAATTTCAGTGTTTTATTCAAATTTTTACAATTTGTGACTTTTGAAATTAAGTGTCTAATTGCGATAATCTTGATTTCCACTTTCAAATTTGAATTTTGCGTGAAATTGAGTCAACTTTTAAATTTCAACACTTGCATTGCTTTTGGCATTCTCTCTAAAATCATAAAATTCAAAATTTCAATTTCCCCCCTCTTTTTCAAAATTCAAATTTTACATTTTTCAACAGTCTTGGTAGGGTTCAATTTTGAGATTGCAACTTTAATTTGGCCTATCTACAGATCATAAAATCACTCAATTTTTTCAGGTTAGCTTTAAAATCATCATAACTTTCATCCCTGCAAATTTCGAAAAAAGTTGCGAGGACTGTGTGCACTCCGTTCGCCACGGTCCCGGACATTTTTTCCGAAATTTCGGGAGATTGTCCTGATTGTATTCAAAAGCTTAAATCTAGGAGATTGGCTGGTTTTATTGAAATTTTCTACCTCTAAAATTCAAAATCTTCTCTCTTTCTTTAGTGCATGAGTTTTACAACAATAAGCCCTACTTACACTATTCCCGTTAGACGAAGCCTTAGAATTAAGTCTTTCCAAGGTTTAATTACTGAGGAGATGGAACCTAATTTGAATGGCCTTTCTAACAAGGACATGGGTAATTCCTCCAATCCTCTTAATGATGAAGAAGCTCTCTATGAGGTTTCTGTAGAACAACTTTCAAAATTGGATAACCAATTTGATGATTTTTGACAATGGATGTCTCAAGAATACCCTGACAGTGAAGCTCTTTCCTTAATTGAGGGTCTAAAATGTATGGTTCAAAGTGATAAGAATGGAATTGATATTTTGCGTGGCATTGCACACATTGTGGATTCGAATGTGATGCCTATGAAGAGTTGTGCCGAAACCTTAGGTTATACACAACCTCCTACTCAAGTCAATCATTCTATTCCTTTGATGACTCCTATTGCTAGTATACCTACTTTTACATCAAACATAATGACTACTGTATGTGGGAAAAGTGGGCGAATAAAACTTAAAACGTGAAAAATACAAGAAATACCAGTCCACACACACACACAGGACTTCTTGATGCAAGCTATGGAGTAACGTAGTGTTACTCAGCTTCCCAAGGAGGGTCCCATGGTTCTCTATCTCACAATGTCCCTCCAACCAATGTTTTGCTCTCAGATTACAGAGCAAAATGGTTTAGGGATGGCAAATATGAGAACGAGAGAGATTTTTAACTGATTTTAGTATGAGATGTGTTATAAGCTAGGTATGATGCTAGAAATGCAATAAACTAAATGATAAGATGACAGGGTTAGTATGAATACTATCCTAACATACTATATTTAATCTATGATTGAGCTAAAATGATAAAGAACTTATTCTAATATGCATATTAGTCTAAAAGAGGCTAAATGAAGAGCATAAAGATGATGAAAAAGCCTGAAAGTATTTGAGCATAAGTATAATGCTTCAAATTTGAAAGATGATTGTTAAGAATGGAGGAATGAGGGCTCTATTTATAGCACAAACAGGGCAATGGATGGTCAGGATTGAAAGGTTTAATCAAGGGCCAAGTTTGAAAGTTGGGGATCCATGTGCATAATTGGCACCAATGAAATGGTGACAAGTGTCCACACAGGATTGGGTTGAAAGAAGAGGTTGGAGGCATTAAAGGCCTGAGAAGACCTCATGGTTATCTAAAGGCTAAGGGTCAAGTCTAAGTTAGGTTTACCCAATGAATTAGGATCTAATCCAAAGATAAACCTTTGTGCAAATGATTAAGAGATAATCATGGTCAAAGCATTAATGACCTGATGAGACCCTTGGGTTGGGTAGAGGTTGAGTCAAAACAAATGTTTTAACCATGTGGGAGGGTTTGAAATAACCATTAATGGTTATTGGAGACTTTGGGGATTAAGTGGTTGAAGGTTGGAAGCCTTCAATGGTTTTCAAAGACTTTGGGGGTTTTGGTGGTTGAAGGTTGAAAACCTTCAATGATTATCCAAGACTTTGGGCCATTTGAGAAGTGACCTCCCTTTGCTTAGGGATGTGACAAAATTTAGAGGAGGGTTAGGTTAATTAGAATCGATTAGAAGATTCTAGAAGGGATTAGGAAGGGGTTTGGCATTTTGCAAGTGGATGGAGGGATAATAGGATTTAATTGAAATATTTGATTTTCATTCAATTTGGTTGTAATTAAATAAATTTGATTTATTCAATTTAGGATAACTATTTAATTAAATTTGAATTTAATTAAAAGTGGCTAGGGGATTTAATTGAATAAAATGATTTATTCATTAAATGGTATAGTGAATTTTATTTAAATAAATTGAATAATTTATTTAATAAAATAGAAGAATGTGGATAATTTAATTAAATTGGATTTAATTAAATAGAGAAATGAACATAAAAAATTCATTTAGGAATATGGTCATTTTTATACGTCTACATTTTGCCCCTCTTTGAAGTGACGTGTGTGCACATGTTATTTCAAAGAAAATGATGTGTGATCAAATGCAATTTTTTTTTGTGTCGCTCTTTTGATTTGCCAGTCATGTCTCAGTTTTGATGTGATGCCCCAGATTGATATTTGATGTGATGCCCCCTCGGGAGATGAATCAATATTTTTTTTTTTGGAAAATTTTGGATTTAAATTGATGAAGTTCGTATGATGTGTAGGATTTCGTGCGTGTAGAAAGTGTGTAAATTGATTCATCTCCCGATAACTTACAAATGTTTTGGTATAGGGGAGACCGCGACCATATTACAGGCCCAGTTAGCTAACCCTAATTTGATTTTCCTTCTATAAAAGGGGAAAAGGGCTTGATTTAAACTCATTTGTGATTTGTTGACTTTGAAGAAAAGAGAATTTGCTTTGGGGAGAAAATGCCTATTCCCTATCACAGACACCGTTTCGAGTGCGTTCGGAGGTACCGGAGACCAGTAGCGCATGGACCACCAATAAGTCAACATCTTTGACCCCTTTTGGATTTTTGATTTTGTCGTTTTTAGGTGTTTTTTGAATTTTCAAGTTCGGGCTTTTCGGTTTAGCGTGTCTAAGGCGTAGATTAGCGCATACGCAGTGCGAAGTAGCGCATCAAGCTCAAATTTAGGGGTCGCGTCCGAAAACATTTGTTAGCGCATAGGATTTTTAGGTTAGCGTGTGGACGGAAAATAGCGCATGTAAAGGTTATGGTAGCGCGTCTAGTCAACAGGTTAGCGCATAGGTATAACCTAGCGCATAGGAGCCGCCGGGGTTCGCATAGGAAAAGGGGTTTAGCGCGTAGGACTAACCTAGCGCATAAGACTAAAATAATAGCGCCTAGGAGGGATAGACTAGCCCGTAGATAGGTTCTAGCACATGGGACACATGGGTTAGCGCGATGGAAGAAAAGAGTAGCGCATAGAAATAATCTAGCGCATAGGGCAGATAGTTTAGCGCTTAGGAAGAATAGATTGGCGCGTAGATAGTTTCTAGTGCATAGGACAAATTAGATAGCACAGCGGAAGAAAAGAATAGCGCGTAGGCATAATCTAGCGCATAGGGCAGATAGGCTAGCGCGTAGGACAAGCAGTCTAGCACGTGGGATTTTTTAGCGCATTGGAGTTCTGTTTTAGCGCATCCATGAAAAATTTGTAGTTTTGGCCGATTTTGAAAAGTTGTGTTTTCGCGTGCCTGTTGTGTTTTTGATACATTTATCCAAGATGAGTATTTGTATAACTTGTTTTGATGTGCAATTTTTCAAGTTATGTATAGATATCAAGCTGTTTGTGTCAATCAGAACATGATTATTTGCATTGTCTGTTTTAAGTTCAAATGTGTATGAAAGCCTGAGTTGTTTTACAAGCCGATATGGGTTGGAAACTTGAGTTGTTTTACAAGCTGATATGGATGGGAAACTTGAGTTGTTTTACAAGTTTATGTGATTGTGGTACTTGAGTTGTTTTACAAGTTTTGATATGGTTTTTGAGAACTTGAGTTGTTTTACAAGTTGATAGGATTTTGAACTTTGATTGTAGATGAGCAAATTTGTTTCATGTTGGTGATGTAAGTTTTATTTTGATATCTTTGTGTTGATGTAGAAACTGATATTGGATATGTTTTGTTTGTTTGACAGGAGCGATTGGGTATTGTGCAGTCAAGGGAGAGATTCCTGAGACCATGGACGCTGATACCACGTCTGTCACAGGGAGACTTGGATATTATTGAGAGATGCGGATTGACCTCTCTTTTGGATATGCCTCGGTTTACTGTGAACCGGGGACTGTTGACAGCATTGGCAGAGAGGTGGCATAGTGATACGAACACCTTTCATTTTGCCACTGGAGATATGACAGTGACACCAGAGGATTGCTACCGGATTTTGCGGATTCCTGTGTTAGGGGCACTGCTACCCTACGAGCGGCACAGAGGTATTGCGCCGTATATTTCATGATGAGAGTGTCTGTGGTTATGAGATCCCTTGGTAGGAGTTTTTGGATCTGGATTATGCACCCCTGCCATCGGTATTGGCAGGATTCATCGGAGGATTCCTTTGTCTTGATCGTAGGTCAAAGGGATTTTCAGTAGGATGGGGGCTGGTCTTGGAGTAGATGGTGACACAGGGTCGGAGATTTGCATGGGGGTCAGCGATGTTGGCCCATCTTTATAGGAGCCTGCATGAGGTAGTATACCTCAGTTATGGGAGTTTATCAGCAGGTGTTACTCTATTACAGGTATGGTGCTGGGAGCACATCCCAGTAGCGAGGCCATTGGCAGATAGAGATAGGCCCGTAGGTGCAGCATACGCCTATGGATACAGAGGCCTAGTTGTCCAGCGTAAGCTGGGCAAACTAGAGCACTGGAGGAGAGTTTTTGATGACATAGATACGGTCATTTGGAGATCATATACAGGTTGTGAGGTGTGAGCAGAGGATGGGATAGAGATGCCTTTCATTTTCATGACGAGGTATCTTATTGGGAGGACTCCATTTGTTATTGAGCGGTTTTTGGTCACCCGAGTTTTGCGACAGTTCGGGAGGCAGCAGGGGATTCCACAGGGAGCGTGCTTGTATGCACGGCGGTAGCAGGATGTGGCCGATTGGGGGCTGACTATTGATAGTGTCGTGGCCATAGAGGAGTTTACAAGGTTAGTTGGACAGGTCTAGGACTATGCCCCAGAGATACAGGATGTCGGGATGACAGAGAAGTTCGCTCGTTTGTTTACTGCGCAGGCAGTGGTGAGGATCTCCGATCCCGAGGAGATAAGGCTAGCATTTGATTCAGATGGAGAGGAGGGGGGAGATGATGGAGATGACGGAGACGATGGAGATGATGGAGGAGGTAGAGGAGCCAGGGGGAGGCAGGGTGTGCAGCGGGCGGTACGGCAGGGTAGGATTGAGAGGGGGAGAGGAGGTTTGGCCATTGGAGCCGGGAGAGAGGGGAGAGTGACAGAGGTTTTGGCAGCGGTGGGGGGTGAGGAGGAGATGGTGAGACCAGCTCAGAGGAGGAGGGTAGATATACTCCCACCTCCAGTACCGAGGACAGGGCGAGTGGGAGGGGTTCCTCCAGCACAGGGACCATTGCGAGTTCGAGTGTCAGGTCATGTAGAGGATGCACAGATCCGGACCCTATAGATTACTGTGCAGCAGCTGCAGGCACAGATTTTGACCTATCAGCGGCAGATTTCACAGTTGACCGTTGAGAGAGATACCGAGATAGAGCGGCGGGGTCGAGCGGAGGAGGCCTTGGCGAGTGTACAGAGAGCAGCGACGGGTGGTCCATTGAGAGACACCCTGAGAGAGCTGACATGGAGAGTACAGGAGGTTGAGTATTATAGGCGGCATTATGAGGATGTAGTACCCAGAGAGCGACATGTAGCTAGTTTTGCACAGTCGAGATCGAGTCGATCTCGAACTGCTAGGACACGATCTGAGAGCCGAGGAGTGACAGGGCCAGTGAGACAGGACCCTCCTGTAGATCCGGGGGCAAGTGTATCTGGAGCTAGGCAGGATCCTCCTGGAGATCCAGGGGCAGGTGCATCCGGAGTGAGACCATCTCCATCAGGGGATAGTCACACTTGAGAGACATGGCCTCCATTGTATTTTTGGATTTTTGCATACTTTGTACTGGACATATTTTTGAGACACATTTTGTAGATTTTGATCATTTTTTGAGAGATATATATATATACGGAGCACCATTTTTGATCGATGTGATGTGTTTATGGATGCATTTTATGTGTGCTACTTCCTTTCATATGATGATGTAATGTTTACATATATGATGTAATGTGTGATACAGGATGTATGTTTTTATATGCTATGAGATGTATCTTGAAAATGAGATGTATGATTTAATATGCTGTTACATGTAATATGAAATGATGTAATAATGATATGGGATAATAGTGTAAAATGATGTGCGACTAATTGTAAAATGAAATGCAACTAATTGTAAAATGAAATGCAACTAATTATTTTTGGAGCATCTCTCATTCTGTATTTGCCATCCGATATAACCATTTATTTGCTTTCTTTGTAAATATCATCATGGAGCTTTTATCGATTTTTGGATATGTTGAAAATTTATACAAGCATAATGGTATAATTGAACCATAATGACCTGAGTAAAATTTACATGATATTTGATTTTGCAAGATAGCACAAGCATCAAGGTATAATTGAACCAGGACGACCTGAGTGCGTATTGCGTAAACATACAAGATTAGATCATTTATATGCGTGAAATGGAATCAGGCCTTCAGTGATATGGATCACGTCTCGAGGCAAATATTCACACAATACAAGTGATCGCCTCCCAGACAGAAGACTAAGAAAAATTTTGGAAATTCCTCATGATCTCTGGCTGTGAAGCTTTTTATGAGATAAAGAGAAGATTCCAATCAAATTAAAAAGTTCAAAATGCAAAATAATCAAGACCTTAATGCGATAATGCAACATTTAGTACTTCAGAAAATCAAGACCTTAAGTATAGTACTTCTTCAGATGAATGTTGTTAGTTGGATCATCAAGCACATCTCCTTCAGAATTTGTTAGCTGATAGGCACCTGATCCATAGACTGATATGATGACATAGGGACCCAACCAATTAGGTTCAAATTTCCCTTTCTTTTCTCTATCTTGCTGGTTTCTTGGATTTTCTTTTAGGACTAGATCACCAACCTTGAAGTTACGAGGAATGACCTTATGAATGTAGCTCCTGCACATGCATTGCTGATATGCTTTGAGATGAGTATAAGCATGTTGGCATCTTTCATTTAATAGTTCCAATTCTTGTAGTCGGTTAACTCGATACTCTTCATCGGGGATCAAACCTTTCAAAGAGACTCTAAGAGATGGAATTTCTACCTCTAAGGGTAAAATAGCCTCTGATCCATATACCAATGAATATGGTGTTGCCCCTGTAGGTGTGCAAATGCTGGTCTTGTAGGCCCAAAGTGCTGGATTGAGTTGTACGTGCCAATCTTTTCTGGCATCATTCACTATTTTCTTGAGAATTTTTAGGATTGTTTTGTTAGATGCTTCTGCTTGACCATTTCCCTGGGGATAGTATGGTGTAGAAAACCGATGTTGGATTTTGAATTTTTCACATAATTCCTGCACATCTTGGTTTTTGAAAGGTCGCCCATTATCTGTGACGATTGAACTTGGAATACCATATCTGCAGATCAGATAATTGAGGATAAAAGAGGCAATTTATTTCCCGGTCACTGTGGTCATGGGAACTGCTTCGATCCATTTGGTAAAGTATTCTATTGTAGTTATAATGAACTTGTGTCCATTTGAAGATGAAGGATGTATTTTGCCAACTAGGTCCAGTCCCCACTGACAAAAGGGCCATGATGTTGTAAAGGGCTGCAGTTCCTGTGCTGGTGCATGTATCAGATTGCCATGGATCTGACATTTAGGACATTTCTTGGCAAAGTGATATGAATCTTTCTCCATTGTAGGCCAGTAGTATCCCATTCGTATAAGCTTTTTAGCAAGAGTAGTGCCACTTGAATGTGTGCCACAAATACCTTCGTGAAGCTCGTGTAAAGCGGAATCGGATTCATTACAATCAAGGCAATGAAGAAGAGTACCATCTAGACCTCGACGATATAAGGTATCAGCTGTAAGGGTGTAACGGGCAGCTTGTCGGATAAAGTTACATTTTTGGTTACGGGATTGGTCAATGGGTAAGATATTATGCTTGAGGTAGTCGTATATCGGTCCATATAGCGGAGAATCGGAACTAGTCAAGGCATAGATAACATGGGATTCGGAGTGGTCATAGGTGGGGGAGAACAGTTGCTCTACCAGGAACTCATAATGACTCTGTTGCTCAGGAATTTGTAGTAGCGAAGCGATTGTAGCCATTGCATCGGCTGCTTTGTTGTTCAACCTTGGTATTTGCTCAAAGGTGATGTGCACAAAATACTGTTTGAAGTCATCCACCATGCGTTTGTAAGGTAGTAGCTTGTCGTCCTTTGTCTGATAGTTGTTATTAATTTGATTAATAACCAGTTGTGAGTCTCCATAGACTTTTAACTCTGTGATTTTCCATTCGACGGCCATTTTGATGCCGATGACCAGTGCTTCATATTCAGCCACATTATTTGTGCATGGAAACATAAGTCTGTATGATTTTGGCATAGTGTGTCCTTCAGGAGTGATGAACAGAATGTCGGCACCTGAACCATGTTGAGTATAGGATCTGTCAAAGTAGAGGGTCCATTGTTTAGTAGTAAGAACAAGTACATCCCTATCCGGAAATTCAACCTCCATGGTTTGTTTGCCTGGTAGCAGTGCTTCGGCCAATTGATCTGCAATTGCTTGTCCTTTGATGGCTCGTCTTTCTGTGTATTGGATGTCGAATTCACTGAGAATCATGACCCATTTAGCCAATCGGCCTGTAAGAGCGACTTTGCTGAGTAGATATTTGAGAGGATCAATTTTTGCAACTAGCTTTATGGTGTGTGCGAGCATGTAATGTCGGAATTTCTGAGATGCAAAGACTACTATTAGGCAAGCCTTTTCAATAAATGTATAGTTGAGCTCATAGCCATTCAATGTTCTACTGATGTAGTATATGGCATGTTCCTTTCCTTGTTGATCTTCTTGTGCCAATAGTGCCCCCAGTGAAATATCTGTTGTTGAGATATATAAAATAAGTGGCTTTCCAGCAACTGGTGGTACTAGAACTGGTGGATTCATCAGGTACTGTTTAATTTGGTAAAAAGATTCTTCACACTTAGCCTCCCATTTGAAGGGTACATTTTTGTGTAGCAAATGGTTAAATGGTAGACTTTTATCTGCTAGCTGAGCGATGAATCACCGGATTGATTGAAGTCGTCCCTGTAGAGATCTGAGTTGACTGATATTTCATGGTGGTGGCATTTCCATGATGGCTTGTACCTTTGCTGGATCAACTTCAATACCTTTAGCTGATACTATGTAGCCTAGTAACTTGCCTGATGTAACCCCAAAGACACACTTCTTAGGGTTGAGTCAGACCTTGAATTTCTGCAACCGATCAAAGATATTTGTTAGGATGCCAAGATGTTCAGCTCTGGTGAAAGATTTTGCTAGTAAATCATCCACATAGTCTTCCATAAATGTGTGCATCATATCATGGAATATTGTTGTCATTGCTCTTTGATAAGTGGCTCCGGCATTCTTTAAGCCAAAAGGCATAACATTCCAACAGTATGTTCCCCAAGGACAGGTGAATGCTGTTTTGTCTTGATCTTCAGGAGCTATTTTGATTTGATTATAGCCTGAGAAACCGTCCATTAATGAGAGCATTGCATGGCCTGCTGTGAGATCTACAATTATATCAATACTTGGCAGAGGAAAGTCATCCTTTGGGCAAGCTTTATTGACATCTTTGAAGTCAATACATATTCTTATACTACCATCTGGTTTTGAGACTGGAACAATGTTGGAAATCCATTCTGCATAGTCAATAGGTCGGATGAATCCGACATCTAATAATTTCTTTAATTCCATTTTGACCATGAGTGCTATCTGTGGATTCATCTTTCGTAGTTTCTGCTTGACTGGCTTGACTCCTGTAGAGATGGACAAGTGATGCATGATTAGGTGTGGATCTACTCCGGGCATATCAGCATATGACCAGGCAAAGTTAATTTGTTGTCCTTTAAAGAAGATGATGAATGCCGATCTTTCCTCTTCTATCAAAGATTATGCAAGGTGAATGTTTCTAGCTGCTTCGGTGGTACCAATGTTGATTGATTGAGTGGGCTCAATCAATATGGGTGATCGTTCATGAAAATATTCAAGAAGAATGTCAAGTCTCCCATCGTTAGGTGCCTTAAAAAGGTTTTCACCTTCCAATGCGTCCTTTATTTTTACTTTTTTATGATCTAGAGCTGCCATTGACTGGTTTTCAGCATTAGATTCATCATTTGATGCATTTTTGCGGCTGAGAGACTTGGCACTCCCTGATTGACAGATATCATTATGTCGTTCACTGGTAGAGCCTGTTTCTGGATTTATGGTACATAGGTAATGGACAATAGATGCATCATCTGGGAAAATAGGTATATCACTTATTTCAGGTTCGTCCTAGTCGATTAGGTCAGGAAAGACAAGTGGTAAGGAATCATGGGGTGGGTCAAGTTCAGCTACTGTAAGTGTTAGGATAGAGTTATCATCGTGATGGGTCTTGTTTTTAAAGAAGTCTAAGGTTTCATCGAGGTCTTCGATGGCATCATCTTCTACATAGACTTGTTTGTAATATTTCTGTTCACTTTCCGGAGCGTCATAGATATGTTGTGGTCCAAATTCAAGAGGTCTATCTTCTACGTTATGTTCTTCTTGAGAAATGGATATGAAATCAGCATCATCTAGGATATTTGTAGTAGTATCAGAGCAAGCACCCCATTCATATTCATTTGAATCTATCTCATAGGCATCATCCCAAATTCTATCTATGCTGTAAACAGGTATGTTGTATGGCAAAAACAAATCTTTGATGATGGATACTATTTTGATATTCTGTGTTGATTCTGTATCCGACCCGTCTTCTACAGTCTGGATTTGTTCATAGATTGTGCTTCCTCGAGGAGGAATGATGGTTTCTTGTGATGATATGATTTGTTCTTGAGCCATTGGTGTGTGAATATGAGCCACTGCTGCAGAGATGGCCTTCTTATGATTCAAAAGCTTTCCCTGATGTATCTTCTGATCTTGACGTTCTCTTGCCTTGCGAATTGTTTCTGCTGATTCAAAGAGAGCTTCCTGCGAGGATTCTTCCTTGTATTTCTTCTTTTCCTTCCATTGAGGTTTTGCATTTGTGTGTGGTGGCCTTTTCAATAGGAAAGTGAATTTAGAACCTAATCCTGCTTTATTTCTACCAGGTTGTGAAGGAAGATCTATAGGTTCTGTAACTCCTTCTTGGCGTTTCCCAATAGGTCCTTTGCCACCATATCCCATTTGTTTCATGATCAAGTAGCCTTTTCCATATAGGTGTGTCGGTAAAACAATGTCTAGAGCGGCTGCTCTATTAGCTTCTTCTTCATCTTTGTATAGCCAGTTAAGAACATCCTTATCTTCTGATTCATGTGCTAGAGTCCCCAATTGGATGAAGGTACCATCAAATTTAGTTATGGGCTGAGTTGCCAGATGTGTTGATATAGTAGGTAAACCATGTGATCTAGGTGATGTTGGCAATCTGGTCAAACATAAAGGCTCCATAGAGTATCCGCCCATGCCTTGGTCTTTGATTTGCATTTTCTGTTCGAAGTCTCCCCATAAGGAGTTGGATTTTGCTGTTGGTGGATCAGATGTTGAAGACCGCTGCTTTTCTCTGTTATAAGGAACCAAACTGTCTTGGGCTGCCCCCATTGCATTGCAATGTTGAAATGGATTGTGATCAGCTGATATGGAGATTTCCTGTCCATCATAAGGAAACTTGACACACTGGTGATATGTAGAAGGTACTGCTTGCATTTCATGTATCCAGGGTCGGCCTAATAAGATATTGTAGGTGAGATCAATATCTAAGACTTGACAAATAGTATCCTTTTGTACTGGGCCCACTTGAATAGGTAATATGACTGTGCCTTTAGAGGACCGTTCCTCATCATCATATGCTTTTATGGTAATCTTTTTACAAGGATCAATAGATTCTTCTGAGAAGCCTAGTGCACGGATAAGCTTTAAAGTACATATATTAAGTCCGGCTCCTCCATCTATTAAGACTCTTTTGACACGGTGTTTGTAAACAATGACTTCAATATGTAGAGGAGTATTATGCGGATGACTTAATGAAGTATTATCATGCTCTGAGAAGGTGAGGTTATGAGATTCTGTCATGTGGGCAACCATAGCTTGGAATCTATCTGTATCCTGATTTTGAGGTACATTTGTTTCTAATAGCGCTTGCTCCAAGATGTCTTTGTGTCTTGGAGATAGTTTCAACAATTCCAGGATAGATATCTGAGCCGGAGTCTTGCGTAGTTGATTAACTAAGTCGTATTGGATCTTTGGTGTGGTAATTAGAAGTGCAGTGTGTCCCTTCAAGACATATTTCTGAGTCCAGGTTGTTACATTGACAGATTCATGATCACGTTTATCTCGAATGGTTATAACATTGACTTGATGGTCTTCGGCTGATATGTGATTGATTGTGTTGTTGTAGATGTGATTAATATGAGCTCCGCGTGTATCATTTGAAGTTGATGCTCCATCTTTGTTATAATTTGGAAGAGGATCTTTGAAGGCTTTGTGATTATTATTTGTTTTGAGACCATCTACCGTTAAGTCACCTCGATCAATCATGTCTTGGATTATGTGTTTCAATCTCATGCACTCGTTTGTTCTATGACCTTTGTTGCGATGAAAATCACAA
The DNA here is from genome assembly GCF_030272615.1 of Cryptomeria japonica. Taxonomy (NCBI): domain Eukaryota; kingdom Viridiplantae; phylum Streptophyta; class Pinopsida; order Cupressales; family Cupressaceae; genus Cryptomeria; species Cryptomeria japonica. The sequence goes on from NC_081405.1 coordinate 605,088,984, forward strand.
TAGTGTGAATCATTCCACCAAGGTGGTTTGATTGGGGGTTCATAATTGTTGATTGGAGGTAAAGAAAGAACCTTGTTTGCCAACAGTTCTCTGAATGCGGACTCTAATGATTGGCCCAATGGTGTGAAGATACATTTATGGAAATTGTTGGTGTTATTGCGTGAATTGTTGTTAGGCCCTGGATTCAGGTTTTTGTTTGGATTATCATTGGCGTTGTTGGTATTGAGTTGTCCTTGAGCATTGTTTGGTGCATATGTGTTGGCACTGGGAGTAGCATTTTTAGGATTTTTCATATTTTGAGTATTTCCTGATAAGGCAAGCACTGGCTGTTTAGATTTGGGATCATATGATTCATTGTTGCCTTCATTTTTGTTTCAAGTCCAAAATCGAGTTTTGTCCAAATTAGTGTTGTTTTGGTTATTGTAGTTTGATGAGTTCGTCCCTTTTTTGTAGAACTTGAGTGTTCCCTTTTTGACACAAGCTTCCTCTACTTGGATGCCATTTTCGATCAATTTGTCAAAAGATGGTATGCATTGAAGTTTGAGTCTGTAACTCATCTCACCATTCAAGTTATCAATGAAGATTTCCATTTTCTCTTTTTCAGGAATATCTCGAGGATATCTTGATACCATGCGTCGCCAACGTTGAAGGAATAACATGAATGTTTCATTGTTCTTTTGTTTGGTGTTGCAAATATCTAGCATGGTTATGGCATGTTGGATGTTGTAATAATAATGGGTGATGAATTTGTTAACCAATTTGTCAAATGATCTAACAGGTGGTGTAATCTTAGATAACCATTCCATCATTTGTCCTCCCAGGCTTCTCGGGAATAACCTCATCAGATAAGTGTCATTATGAGCAAATTCAAGACTCATAGTACAAAATTCTCGAACATGATCTCGAGGATCACCTTTCCCATCATATTTATCAAATTTGGGAATGTCTGAGTTTGGAGGAAAAGGTATCATGTTTAAGCTTCTGTCAAATGGATAAGGACATATTTCGTTTATAGAATACCGCACTGTTGTCCCTTGTTGCATATCATGTATTTGTCTTTGTAACATTTGCATTTGTTGAGTAAGAGCAATCAAGGGTGCATTGTCTTGCCGAGGAAAAAGTTCTTGCCTAGTATTGGCTCTCAGCTGAAAGGGAGTGGTAAATGGTATATGTTGCTCAGGTGTTTCTAGTTCAGGTATATGCATTTCTGGTATACGTTGTTCTGGAATGTGTTGTTCAAAGTTATGTTGTTCAGGTATGTGAGTTTCTTCTTCTTGGTTTTGTTCTTGAGATGCATATTGCCGGGATTCGGTTTGAAAAAGATTTGGGTCGAAATCTTCCGGAAGTTTAACGCCCTTGCTTGTGAGCATCAACAAATATTTTTCCTTGTCATTTTCTATGAGCTTTTCGACAAGTTTTTGGAAGGCGGGATTTACTTGACATTCTCTAAGAAGGGTGTCGGTAATTTCAGGTTCTTCTACGGGTGGAACTTCAAAAGGATTTGATAATCTTTGATTCATACTTGATTCTACGTGTGTCTCGCTTTGTTTGTCTCGTTGAGAGCGAGTAACACGCATTTTAAGTAGAAGCTTTTAGTGATGAAAGGAACAAAAGCCTCTTCGATGTGTTGTTCGGGCATTGGGGGTTCTGGTCGAGATGTGTTATATGTGATGCACTCGTCGGGTAAGAATGCGGGATTGATTTTCCCACCTTGGTTTATCTTTTGATTAAAAGCAGACTTTTGACAGTATGCTCTTGTTTTCAGGGGTTCTCTATCAAATTCGCTAGATTTGTTTTGGATATAACGTTTGACGTGATGAAGAAATACCCGATGAGATTTGAAGAGTTGACGATTGATGTATAAAAACTTGTTTCGCTTGATGAATTTGGAAAAGCTAGGTTGTTGTTTCTTCAACGTGATGTTATGATAGAGGTTCTTTCTTCTCAGAATAAGGGGATTAGTCATGCATGAGTGATCAATGATTTCCTTTGATTTGTTTGGATTTAGTTGATTCTTGTTTTGAAAATTTCAAATTTTACTTTATCAGAATGAAGGTTTAGATATCCCTTCACGATAAAGTGTGTCAAATGATATGGATAAGAAGTTTCCCGATCTGGAAACTGGATTTTGACAATTTGAAAATTTTTAGACAAGTGTTTGTGAGATAAAATCCATAAGATGTTAAAGGATTTGATTGATACTAATGATGAAGATGTTCCGGATTATGATAGGAAAGACGTCCTCTATTGCTCGATTCATTTTCGGATTCTGACAACTTTGTTTGACACAAATTTGACTTGAGAAATAGTTTTAATGATTTGTTTTTGTCACTCTGGTTTGATAAAAGATGTGTTTTGATGAAAAACTGTTTTCAAAATATTTTTGAAATTTTCAAAATTTTCGGTTTTTCAACTCTTTGTTTTTCTACCTTTTCTCACGTGCTAAAGTAGAGGTTTGATGCGCTACCTAATTTTCCTGATGCGCTAAAATGTATCTCACACGCGCTAGTCTGCCCCTGGTTACGCGCTAAAGTATTGATTCTGGAAAATTTTTGTTTTTGACTGTGAAAGATGTACGCGCTAGACTAGGCTTCAGAAGCGCTGACTGCTTCGGCTAATGCGCTAAAGTAGGATTTCCACGCGCTAAGCTGTTTGTTTCACGCGCTAAGATAGGTTGTTTGAAATTTGCTTGTGATGTTTGCTTGGAAACAATGCGCTACACTGTGCCTCCTACGCGCTATTTGTTTTGGTTAATGCGCTAACTTTGGTTACCTACGTGCTAATGTTTCCCTGATACGCGCTAGAATCTGTTTTGCACGCGCTAAAAGATTGTTCTCTGTTTTTCTTTGCAGTTGAAACGCTACTATTTTTGTTTTACGCGTTATTTTATACGTTAGATGCGCTAGAAGAACTGTTACACGCGCTAAGATGTTGCTCTCACGCGCTAGAATGCTCTGATTTTTCCTTTTTGGTGTTTTTGTGAGGATTTTGATTTTTGTTGAGAGAATTTTTAAGTATGATGGATGATTTTCTGAAATACAAAATGCAAGCACGGCACACAGAGTACAATCATTTCGCCTAATCTAACAGAAAGTGTATGTTCTATCGAGGATGTGTTCAAATCCCCAATGTTTTAACAGGTTGGATACAAAATAAAACAGTTCAGAAAGACTCTTTATTCAAGGGTCATAAGTAACATCATAGCCCACTAGTCTCGATACTCCGTCAGCTCAAACAGTCGTGTCACCCCCTAGAGGGCGCCCATTTTTTTGCCTTTTGCCAGAAGTTAACCCAAAGTGAATTGCTTCACAGTTGAGTAGTTATCTTAGGAGATATATGGTGAGTAATCTTGGGGGCGGATTCTTCCCCACCCTTGCACTATGATGTTACAAATGTTTGGATACTGACTCAGCTCAAAGTTTCTAATGCTAAGGTTCTTAATCAGGCTTCCTGTTCGGCTGTCAGTGATAAACTCCCTCAGGAGGCTTCCCAACCTTTAGAACAAAGGCTTTACATATCTCGAGGATACTGGGGGAAGGCTAATCACTACGCGCAACCGTTGAAAAGGACTTTCGTCACTTTCCACATTTGATTATAGTGGGTTGGAATTCTTGGCGTCAAAGCCGTTCCCCACTTAGGTTGTTCCCTTCACACCGGCCATAAACGGCTTTAAGAGTTGATTGCAACTCCTCGGGAAGGCAGGCCTGCTAAAGGTTTTAACTGCTTGAAATACTGAAAGCGTAAGAGTGGTTTGACTTTTTGATCACCCAGTTAAGGGGAGAGCATATACCTTCCACTTTCGAGACAAGGCAAATAAGTTTGTTCTTTTTAAACTCCAAGACAATAATTTGCTAACTTCTATTTGGAGATGTTGCTCCAAAAAGCATGGTGTTCTTTTTAATCCTTCATAGCAATAATTGTCTAATCTATGGAAAATAAATCGTCAACAAAGCAAATTCGATTTTGGAGGTCAACAAAAGAAAAACGTTTTTGCTGTAAAAGCAAACTTCCTCGCTTTACCTGCAAGAAATTGTTAAAATCCTGCAAATAAACAGAACGAGAAGATGGTTAGTTTGTTTCGGGGGACTTCCACAAGTCTAAAATTTTGAAATCAGTTACAAAATTTTTTTTTGTTTGTTTTGTTTGTGATGCGCTACAGAATAAACTGTACGCGCTACAATACTCGTCGGATGCGCTACAGTTTCTTCTCCACGCGCTATTCTGTTGCTCTGATGCGCTACTCTGTCTGTCATACGCGCTAATCTGTGTTTTGCTTTTCCCGCGGTCTGTTTTGTAGGAAAAATTTGAATTTGATGCGCTAACTGTTTGTTTCAACGCGCTGGAATATGTATGGCAAGCGCTAAAAGGTTAGGCGGATGCGCTAATTTGTGTTTCACCGGCGTCGACACCTACAGGAAAATTTGTCAAATAGTGTCATGCGCTAAGGAACAATTTTGACGCGCTAAGACAGGAAGCACACGCGCTAAACAGTAGGTTAGAAGCACTAAACTGTTAGGCGGATGCACTAAAATATCTTTTTGACGCGCTAATTCTAGTTTCCCGCGTACCTGCAAAAATCATCAAATTCAAAAAATGATGTGTTATTGGGGGTCGTGCCCCATGGTGGGCACCAGAAATGTATGTGGAAAAAGTGGGCGAATAAAACTTAAAACGTCAAAAATACAAGAAATACCAGTCCACACACACACACAGGACTTCTTGATGCAAGCTATGGAGTAACGTAGTGTTACTCAGCTTCCCAAAGAGGGTCCCATGGTTCTCTATCTCACAATGTCCCTCCAACCAATGTTTTGCTCTCAGATTACTGAGCAAAATGGTTTAGGGATGGCAAATATGAGAACGAGAGAGATTTTTAACTGATTTTAGTATGAGATGTGTTATAAGCTAGGTATGATGCTAGAAATGCAATAAACTAAATGATAAGATGACAGGGTTAGTATGAATACTATCCTAACATACTATATTTAATCTATGATTGAGCTAAAATGATAAAGAACTTATTCTAATATGCATATTAGTCTAAAAGAGGCTAAATGAAGAGCATAAAGATGATGAAAAAGCCTGAAAGTATTTGAGCATAAGTATAATGCTTCAAATTTGAAAGATGATTGTTAAGAATGGAGGAATGAGGGCTCTATTTATAGCACAAACAGGGCAATGGATGGTCAGGATTGAAAGGTTTAATCAAGGGCCAAGTTTGAAAGTTGGGGATCCATGTGCATAATTGGCACCAATGAAATGGTGACAAGTGTCCACACAGGATTGGGTTGAAAGAAGAGGTTGGAGGCATTAAAGGCCTGAGAAGACCTCATGGTTATCTAAAGGCTAAGGGTCAAGTCTAAGTTAGGTTTACCCAATGAATTAGGATCTAATCCAAAGATAAACCTTTGTGCAAATGATTAAGAGATAATCATGGTCAAAGCATTAATGACCTGATGAGACCCTTGGGTTGGGTAGAGGTTGAGTCAAAACAAATGTTTTAACCATGTGGGAGGGTTTGAAATAACCATTAATGGTTATTGGAGACTTTGGGGATTAAGTGGTTGAAGGTTGGAAGCCTTCAATGGTTTTCAAAGACTTTGGGGGTTTTGGTGGTTGAAGGTTGAAAACCTTCAATGGTTATCCAAGACTTTAGGCCATTTGAGAAGTGACCTCCCTTTGCTTAGGGATGTGACAAAATTTAGAGGAGGGTTAGGTTAATTAGAATCGATTAGAAGATTCTAGAAGGGATTAGGAAGGGGTTTGGCATTTTGCAAGTGGATGGAGGGATAATAGGATTTAATTGAAATATTTGATTTTCATTCAATTTGGTTGTAATTAAATAAATTTGATTTATTCAATTTAGGATAACTATTTAATTAAATTTGAATTTAATTAAAAGTGGATAGGGGATTTAATTGAATAAAATGATTTATTCATTAAATGGTATAGTGAATTTTATTTAAATAAATTGAATAATTTATTTAATAAAATAGAAGAATGTGGATAATTTAATTAAATTGGATTTAATTAAATAGAGAAATGAACATAAAATATTCATTTAGGAATATGGTCATTTTTATACATCTACATTTTGCCCCTCTTTGAAGTGACGTGTGTGCACATATTATTTCAAAGAAAATGATGTGTGATCAAATGCAATTTTTTTTTGTGTCGCTCTTTTGATTTGCCAGTCGTGTCTCAGTTTTGATGTGATGCCTCAGATTGATATTTGATGTGATGCCCCCTCGGGAGATGAATCAATATTTTTTTTTTTGGAAAATTTTGGATTTAAATTGATGAAGTTCGTATGATGTGTAGGATTTCGTGCGTGTAGAAAGTGTGTAAATTGATTCATCTCCCGATAACTTACAAATGTTTTGGTATAGGGGAGACCGCGACCATATTACAGGCCCAGTTAGCTAACCCTAATTTGATTTTCCTTCTATAAAAGGGGAAAAGGGCTTGATTTAAACTCATTTGTGATTTGTTGACTTTGAAGAAAAGAGAATTTGCTCTGGGGAGAAAATGCCTATTCCCTATCACAGACATCGTTTCGAGTGCGTTCGGAGGTACCGGAGACCAGTAGCGCATGGACCACCAGTAAGTCAACATCTTTGACCCCTTTTGGATTTTTGATTTTGTCATTTTTAGGTGTTTTTTGAATTTTCAAGTTCGGGCTTTTCGGTTTAGCGTGTCTAAGGCGTAGATTAGCGCATACGCAGTGCGAAGTAGCGCATCAAGCTCAAATTTAGGGGTCGCGTCCGAAAACATTTGTTAGCGCATAGGATTTTTAGGTTAGCGTGTGGACGGAAAATAGCGCATGTAAAGGTTATGGTAGCACGTCTAGTCAACAGGTTAGCGCATAGGTATAACCTAGCGCATAGGAGCCGCCGGGGTTCGCATAGGAAAAGGGGTTTAGCGCGTAGGACTAACCTAGCGCATAAGACTAAAATAATAGTGCCTGGGAGGGATAGACTAGCCCGTAGATAGGTTCTAGCACATGGGACACATGGGTTAGCACGATGGAAGAAAAGAGTAGCGCGTAGAAAGAATCTAGCGCATAGGGCAGATAGTTTAGCGCTTAGGAAGAATAGATTGGCGCGTAGATAGTTTCTAGTGCATAGGACAAATTAGATAGCACAGCGGAAGAAAAGAATAGCGCGTAGGCATAATCTAGCGCATAGGGCAGATAGGCTAGCGCGTAGGACAAGCAGTCTAGCACGTGGGATTTTTTAGCGCATTGGAGTTCTGTTTTAGCGCATCCATGAAAAATTTGTAGTTTTGGCCGATTTTGAAAAGTTGTGTTTTCGCGTGCCTGTTGTGTTTTTGATACATTTATCCAAGATGAGTATTTGTATAACTTGTTTTGATGTGCAATTTTTCAAGTTATGTATAGATATCAAGTTGTTTGTGTCAATCAGAACATGATTATTTGCATTGTATGTTTTAAGTTGAAATGTGTATGAAAGCCTGAGTTGTTTTACAAGCCGATATGGGTTGGAAACTTGAGTTGTTTTACAAGCTGATATGGATGGAAAACTTGAGTTGTTTTACAAGTTTATGTGATTGTGGTACTTGAGTTGTTTTACAAGTTTTGATATGGTTTTTGAGAACTTGAGTTGTTTTACAAGTTGATAGGATTTTGAACTTTGATTGTAGATGAGCAAATTTGTTTCATGTTGGTGATGTAAGTTTTATTTTGATATCTTTGTGTTGATGTGGAAACTGGTATTGGATATGTTTTGTTTGTTTGACAGGAGCGATTGGGTATTGTGCAGTCAAGGGAGAGATTCCCGAGACCATGGACGCTGATACCACGTCTGTCACAGGAAGACTTGGATATTATTGAGAGATGCGGATTGACCTCTCTTCTGGATATGCCTCGGTTTACTGTCTCTTCTTTATAGCAACAAATTGCCTCTATGAATCAATCTAAGTTTAGTTTGCCCACATTTGATGTTGTGAGCCCACTTTCTCTTGACATTGTTTGAGCTATTCCCCCTAAACATGTTGAAATTCCGCATTTGGAGCTTTATAATGGTAAGGGTGATCCTCTAACACATGTTAAGACCTTTCAAACAATATGTACTGATTTTTCTTATGACCAAAGGTTGCTTGCAAAACTGTTCACTAGAACATTAAGAGACAAAGCCCTACAATGGTATTGCTCGTTGCCTTCTTATTCTATTTCTTCTTTCGAACAACTTGCAAATGCTTTTATTCAACAATTTCAAAATAATATAAGTCCTAAAGTTACTTTGATTGATTTAATGCATTGTAAACAAGGTGTTAAAGAAAAAGTGACTGATTTCATTGGTAGATATAAGCATTTGTATGCTCAAATTTCTTTTCCAGTACCTGACAATGATATTCAAAGAATCTTCATTTCTAATTTACAAAAAGATATTAGAGAAAAACTCCTATTTTTTGAGTTTACTTCTTTCCAACAGTTGTGTGCAACTCTTCACAATTATCAACTGACTGTGAGTCAAATGGAACAAGCAAATCCTATGGCTCTGAGTGATAAGGGTGATAGTAGTCAACAACCATTTGGGAAGTTTAAACCGAACAGAGAGTCCATTAAATTCAATGAAAACATCATCAACAACAATGTGAATGCAGCATCAGGTGTGCCTCCTATTTCTAAGTTTTTCAAGAAAGAAAGAAAGTTTACTCCTTTGAATGAATCATTGCATAGTATTATGAATAAGTTATTGGAACAAAATGTGCTTACTCTTCCTCCTATAAGGCAAGTAGATCCTGCAAAGATTAATTCACCCTATTTTGATAACAAATCTTTTTGTCAATTTCATCGTCATCCTGGGCATGATACTGAAAAATGTTTTGCTTTAAAGGGTAAAATTCAAGATTTGATTGATAATAATACTATCTCTATTTCTGGTGTGAATGATAAAGGCAACACATCTGTAGCTCCTCCAAACCAAAATCTTCAGATTTTTACTGATCCATTGCCTTCTCATACCTCTAATGCGATTGATACTACTGATTCCTCTGTCTCACTTGATGATCTCGTGTCTATGACTCCGAATGTGATTAACTTTGTAGAGCAGCAGAAAATCCCTAAAGAACCTTCCATCACATTTGATTCCAGTGAAACTATTAGGGCACCTGATGGTCCTTTATATATAGTTGCAAAAGTTAAGAATACACCTTGTCATGGAGTGCTTATTGATCCTTCTTGCATGGTTAATATCATTACTAAAGAATTTCTTTTTACTTTGCAATTGAATCAAGTGATCTATGATGAAACAAATGTGGTTGTGAAACTATTTGATGCATTTTCTTCTCCTGCAATTGGTTCTATTACATTACCTATTGAGGTCCATAACAAATCCCTTGATGTGGACTTTGTTATTATTCCATCGTCCGAACAATTTTGTGTGAAGCTAGGCTATCCTTGGCTATCTTCCATGAAAGCTATTGCTTCTCCTATTCACAAGTGTTTGAAATTTCCCCATAATGGTGAAATTGTTACTGTCAATCATAGTTTCTTTAAACCTGCTGAAAGAACTTCTAGCATTCCTATTGATTATTTTTGGCCTAAACAATTCCAATCTCTTCCTCCGCGAAGTGATCATCTTTTCAAATCTTATCAAAAGTGGAAAAAAGATATGATCCTATCTCTAAGTGAACCTAGAACACCCAAACTTGACATTCCTATCATTCTTGAGAAGGAAGTTCTTCCTTTGAAAGATAAAACTAATGTCTTTCCTCAAAAAGATTCCCAACCCATCCCTATCGATGTGGCTATGCCTATATCTAATAAACTTCCCAAAAGTAGACTTATACCTCCTCATCATGAGGGGCTTGGTCTACTTCCTAAACCAAATATTCCTCCTTTATATGGAGCAGTTCCTCCTCCTTCCTCTTATGGAGAGAAGAGACCTTCCTCTTCTCCTATTGTTCAACCTAAGAGACCACAACCTAAACACCCAAGTGAAAAGGATGAGAACATTCCTCCTCCTCAATCTTTGCAACTTCCTACTAAGACTAGATGGAATCATTCTGCACGTGAACGCCGACGAAAGCGTCGTCTTAGAGCTCAGGCAGCTGCTTCTCAAACTTCGCAATCCCCCAAAACACCTTCAGCTAGTATTATTCCATTTTCTCCTCAGCCAACGATTGAGCCGAAATCTCCTAAACATAAGATGCATGATGGTCTTGATCCTGTGCGAGTTGAAGATCCTATTTTTATAAATCTTGATGATGATGTAGATGAAAATGTTATTCATGATGAAAATGTTACTCCTGTTCATTCTGATAGTGAATATGAATATGTTGATGTTGATAACCATTTATCTAACGCATTTTCTAAAGCACTTATCCTAGCTCCTAGACAAGAACAACGTGGCTCGGAACATGAACATAGCCCTTGTTTGGATCTTGTGATAGCTCCATCTACTGTGTTGGATGTTCCTCCTCTAGCATGTTTCCTACCTTCCCAAAATATTGATCAGCAAGATCGGGGGGTAGATAACATGCTAGACTAGTTTCATTAGCATAGCAGATTCTCTCCTCCTCTCTTTTGTTACTTCTTCTATGTGTTATTCTCATTCTTCTATTTGTTATCCTTAGTGTTGTCTACTTGAGGATGATGCAAAACATTGAGATCTCTTTTGGTCTCTCTCATGTTGACTCAAAAGACACATGTGTTCCCTTCTTCTAGGTGACCTTCCTTGATTGGGGAATGAAGAACAATTATGCATACATACATATGATATACATGAATTATCATACAGCATACTGACCCTGAGGAAAGCGAAGTCACCTTGTGCTTTGTATTTTGTGTCTATTATCCTTGGGCTTATCTCACACTTGGGGGCTAAATCCTTGTGATAACATGCTCCTTTCCCTTCTCATTTTTATATGTATCACTACCTTAAAGCAATCACCCCCAGTGAGGCGTGTGTGATCGCTTTAACGTAGGGGGGCATACATCCCATTCATATCTTTTCAAGATACTTGAAAATTTCTTGACAAATTTAGCTTTGCCTTGATAATTTTTGATATCTTTCTTGCATGACTCATAGTGAGGGAACCTTACTATTGATAGTCATGGTTCTCCCTCGTGATCTTCCCTTTTACTTTGTCAATTGAAGTCGTAAGATCCTTAGTCCACTGGGGGCTTGGTGTATCTTGCCTCCTTGACGTGGTGAAAGTTTTTCAATGTTGTTTCCTTGTACTTTACCAGAAGTATGAGCGTATGCTTATACTCCCACTAAAGTGGGGGCTAAATGTAGCGTCCTGAAATTGTGACACTTGCAATTTCGACTGCATTTGGGTCTTCACGATGGTGGTGCAACATGGAACCTGAATGGAGACCCCGAAACTTGTTCATGACACCAAAAACTGCATTTCTCAGCACCCTGGCCTGATCCTCCTTGCACCCTGTTGTCCCTGGAGGTCGGACCATGGTGCCCAGTGCCCTGGTCCTTCAGGACTAAGGCGCCCAGTGCCCTGGTCCCCCAGGACCATGGTGCCCAAAGCCCTGGTCCTTCAGGACTAAGGCGCCCAGCGCCCTAGTCCCCCAGGACCATGGCGCCCAGCGCCCTGGTCCCTGGCCCTATTTTGGGCCCGGTCTCTTATGGGGCTTCGGGTCTTTAAGTTTGCAAATTGGAAAATAATCTTCCTAGGTCAACCTAAGGTCGGTAAAATTAGTCTATCAGCCCTAATTGGTGAGTATATAAACTACATTTCCTCTCCCATTTTGGTAGATGGAAAAAACACGGAAATGATATTCAAGCATTCAAGCATTCCTTCAAGCAATTGAGAATTCTAAGTCTCCATTCAAGGCTAGGTGTTGCATTCAAGACAAGGATTCAACCATTGAAGAAGAGATCATATACCACATACAACATACAACATACATTACACCTTCGCATGTAAGAATACAAACATTCTTACAACAAGTTATCAGTACTTGTTTACATTACAAACATTTACATTTACAACATTCTCATTTCTTGGTTAATTCCAAAACTGGGGTTTGACCTAAAGGCAAACCCCTCATCCCTAACCCCCCAATCGTCCTCTCTTTTCTCTGTGTAGGTTGCAGGTACGCGGCTGTAATTGAAGATCTGGAATCCTTGTGCAGAGACGAACAGATCCCCCTTCGTTTCGCGGATTTTTCGAAGGACCGTGTGCACGCCGGGCGCCATCGTCCCGTCAACTTTCGCTCAAATTTGTAGAACAACACCATCTCGACATTTTACTACTAATTCCTGGTCCGCAGCTTCATCCCATATCCCTATCTCTGTTTATAAGCGAATCTTTCCTACTTTACATGAATTCCTAGGTCAATCTTTCTATCTACATTTCTTTACAAAAGAGGGTATCCTTGATGTCACAACCCTTGAAACTCATTTAGAATCCAATCTTGCATTGCATGGGATTGGATCTTGTGGGTTTCAACCCCTCTTTTGAATGTAAATTCTCTCCTAAGTGAAAACCATCAACCCTAGTGACTCTCCCTTCTCTCTCCTTGGGGTTGGGAAGGGGAGAACAACTAGGGTTCGATTTTTCCGCTTTACAACAATAAGATTAATTTACAAATTAATTAATACCTGATGTAATAACTGATTCACCATGTCGGCTTAATGCATTTACAACAATAATAAGTCATCTCCATAGCTTGCCATGCTGATCTGGAAAAGATAAACCTATCGGTGTAACCTGGACCTATTTGTCAGTAACAGCAAATATGCAAATACGACTATACCAATAAACAAAACTCTGGGACAAGGTGTCCACACGATGTCTTCGACATAACCAAGTGTTTTCCATATCACTCCAAGTGCCAGTGATCAATATATCCTATCGGTATACCAGATACCAGTGATTGTGCATAAGTCACTTGCTTGCCGATGAATGTTGTTGATTCTCCAAAGTGCTAGAGTTGATAAGTGTTTAGTAGGTGTTGACATCAATGACAAAACCATACCAAAATACCAACAATCTCCCCCTTTGGCATTGATGGCAACACAAGATGGAAAAACCATCAAAGTGCCAAAACAGAAATGCCAAATACTGAAAACCAACAATCTCCCAAAAAGAGATTATAACTAGAAATCAAAATACAGATATAGAGAGTAATAATATCTCCCAAATAACAATCTCTCCCCCTAGGAGCAGCATGTGTTTTCGTTGTGTTTTTCCATACCAATCTCTCCCCCTTTGACATCAAATGCCAAAGTTATTACAAAACCAAGTTCATATACAAAATACCAACCAATTTAGTATACCAACTACTCCCCCTGAGAAGTAGCTTCCTCATCAAAGCCGGAGTAAAATATTTCTTTGTTAATTCTGTCGGTTGATGACAAATATCAACTCTCTAAGTGTCTATCGGTGGGGGTATGACCCCAAGCTGGTCTCTGAGATATTCAAAAGTCTCCTTAGGCAGAGGTTTAGTAAAGATATCTACAATCTGCTCTTTAGTATTCACATAAACCAGTTTTATTTGCTTTGCTTCAACATTTTCCCTTAGAAAATTCATTTTGATAGAAACATGTTTGGTTTTAGAATGTAATACTAGATTCTTAGATATATCAATTGCTGCAATGTTATCACAATAGATAGTAATAGGTTCCTTGCATTTTACCTTTATGTCTTTCAACATTTGCTTAAGCCATAGTACCTGTGTACAGTTAGTTGTTGCTGCAACATATTCTGATTCTACTGTTGATAAAGATGTACAACTTTGTTTCTTACTCAACCAAGAAACTAGTCTATTTCCAAGAAAGAATGGTTCGCCAGTGGTGCTTTTTCTATCATCCACATCTCCTACCCATTTTGCATCTGTGTATGCACATAATTCAAAGTTTTCATCTCTAGGATACCATAATCCAAGATTTATAGTGCCTTGTAAGTACCAGAAAATCCTTTTTACTACTGACTCATGATTTTCTCTAGGATTACTCTGAAATCTTGAAACAATACATACTACATTCATAATATCAAGTTTGGTTTGTGTCAAATACAGTAAACCTCCTATCATTGATTTTTATCTAGTTGGATTAATAGATGAAGATTCATCCCTTAGTGATAGTTTGTCATTTGTAGTCATAGGTGTGCTTACCGGTTTAGAGTTCTCCATCCCAAATTTCTTTAGTAACTCTTTTAAGTACTTGGATTGACTCAAGAATATACCTTTATCAGTCTGTGAAATCTGCAATCCTAAAAAGAATTTTATTTCTCCAATCATAGACATTTCAAATTCTTGCTGCATTTTAATAGAAAATTCTTTACATAATCCATCTTCTCCTCCAAAGATTATATCATCAACAAAAACTTCTATAACCAAGATGTCATCATTAGTCACTTTATAATATAAATTGTTGTCTGCATTACCTTTAGAAAAACCAATCTTCAAAATATACTTATCCAATCTTGCATACCAAGCTCTTGGAGCTTGCTTCAATCCATACAAAGCTTTTCTTAACCTGCAAACCATATCTTTGTTATCTGTCAAAGAAAATCCATCAGGTTGTTCAATGTAAACTTCTTCTTCAAGATCTCCATTCAAATATTCACATTTAATATCCATTTGATATACTTTGTAGTTCTTATGTGCTGCAAAAGCCAAAAATAATCTGATTGCCTCAATTCTAGCTACCAGTGCAAAGGTTTCATCGTAATCAATTCCTTCTTTATGAGAATATCCCTTACACACTAGTCTTGCTTTATTTTTGATAACCTTACCATCTTCATTAAGTTTGTTTCTGAATACCCATTTGGTTCCAATTACATTTTATCTTTAGGCCCGGGAACTAATGTCCAAGTGTTTTTCTTCTCAATTTGTTCTAATTTTTCTTCCATAGCTTTCATCCAATATTTATCTTCACATTCCTTATTAACTGATGATGGTTCAATTTGAGAAATAAGACATACCTCTTCATTTGCCAATCTTACTCTTGTCATAACTCATTTGTACTTGTTTCCAATTATCTAATCTTCAGAATGATTCAGTCTTACATACCGGGGTGTCTTTGTTTGTAGTTGTTCCTCAGTTACTGTGGAATTTTTAGATGATACCAGGGTAACTGGATCTTCATTCTGTACCAGTGGATTCAATGTAGGTCATTTGTCAAAATTTCTATTGCTGGTTTAGAGTCTATAGACCTTGAAGTTCCTCTGAATTGTTCATCAATCTTTAAATTTGCACTTTCAACAATTTTCTACAATTTTTTGTTAAAACATCTATATGCCTTGCTCTTAGATGAATAACCAACAAATATTCCTTCATCACTTCTAGGATCAAATTTGCCAATATACTCATCTCTTCTGATATAACATTTACTTCCAAAAATTATGAAATATTTAAGAGTAGGAGTAATACCAAACCATAGTTCATGAGGGGTCTTACCGGTTTCACCTTTGATGTGAACTTTGTTGAATGTATATATTGTTGTACTGACTACCTCTCTCCAATATACATGTGGTAGGTTTGCTTTTGATAACATACTTCTTGCTGCATCCAAGATAGTTTTGTTTTTCCTTTCAACAACTCCATTCTACTGTGGTGTCCAAGGTGCTGATAGCTGTCTTCTGATTCCATTTACTTAACAGAATGTATTAAATTCCTTAGATGTAAATTCTCCTCCTTGATTTGATCTTAGACATTTGATTTTCTTACCGGTTTCATTTTCTACCATAGCTTTGAATAGTTTGAACTTTCCAAGTGCTTCTGATTTTTCTCTGAGAAAAGTAACCCAACACATTCTAGAATAGTCATCAATGATTAGCATGAAATATCTATCACCTTCTAAGCTTTTAGTTCTAGCTGGACCACATAAATCAGTATGAATTAAATCAAGAGCATTATTGGATTTTTCTGGAATACTTTTGAAACTAGCTCTAACTTGTTTTCCAAATTGACATTCCTTACATACTATATTGTGAGGTTTGAAAATTTTAGGTAAATCTCTAACTACCTTAATAGTACTGATCTTCACCATGCAATCAAAGTTTACATGACAGAGTCTCTTATGCCATAGCCAAATTTCATCAATATGTGCAATTAAGCATGTCCTTTCACTGTTATTCAAATGAAAGATATTACCTCTAGTCTGATTACCGGTTGCAATTTCCAAACCAGTTCTATTCATGATTTTGCATTTTCCATTTTCGAATTGTAACTAAAATCCTTTCTCAACTAATTGACCATCACTCAAAAGATTATGCTTTAATCCATCAACATAGTAAACATTGTCAGTGTTGTGCTTACCATCAAGAGATATTGTACCCTTACCTTTGATCAAACAAGCTTTATCATCTCCAAATCTTACTAAGCCTCCATTGTATTCTTGAAAGTTCAAGAATTTACCTTTATCTCTTGTCATATGATGTGAGCATCCTGAATCAATGATCCACTCATCCTTTACTTCAACTTTAGCTACCAATGCCTGTTCTACCGGTTGAGCAGTAGGTGTCGGTTGATCTTCTGTTATAGCAACAAAAACCCATCCATTGTCAGTCGGATCCTCATCAGAATCATCAGTCACTCCTTCATTAGCAATGTAACAAGATTTGTCTTTATTCTTCTTAAATCTATATCTTTGATATTCAGGGTTAGGCTTGTATGTTCTTCTAGCTTCTTCTCTTAGTCTAGCATGTCTATCAGGGCATCTTGAAGCCATATGACCAATCTTATTGCAATTAAAACATTTAAAGGGTGCTTTACCTTCATACTTACTTCCAACTGGACCTTTAGGCATTTTCCTTGCAAATAGTGCTTCAAGTTCTTCAAGTTCTTCATTTTCTTTCCTTCTTTCTTCAAGTTCTCTTTCATAAAAGGCTTTCCAATCTGATTTATCAAATGATGGTGCAGGTGATGTTGATGCTTTAAAGGCTAAATATGTCTTTATAGTAGCAACAGGACCAAATTCTTCAATTTCAAAAGCTAAAAGTTTTCCAATCAATGTATCCTTAGTTACTGATGTATTAGGCATTGTTCTTAACTCATTTATAGCAGTGACTTTCATTTTATATGCTGGTGGCAATCCTCTTAAAACTTTTGAAACATTTTCATCCTCACCTAAGGTTCCTCCACAACATTTAATATCCAAAATAATCTCATTTACTCTTTCCATAAAATCAGAAATCCTTTCATCTTGTTCCATTCTCAGATGTTCATACCTGACCCGGAAGCTTTCAAGTTTTGCAATTTTGACTGCAGAATCTCCTTCATTCAGTGTTTCCAAATGATCCCAAATAGATTTAGTAGTAGACCTATCTGATAGTCCCATGATTTGCTGATCAGATAATGTGCTCAAAAGTGCTTCTCTTTCTTTGCAATCATTTTCTTCTTCTTTAGTCAAGTTAGGTGGATTGGGCTAGCTCTGAGTAGGAGCAGTATAACCATTCTTTGTAACATCCTAGATGTCCTATCCAAAGCAATTTAGACGTGTCTCCATTCTGATCTTCCATATGCCATAGTTGGTTCCATCAAGTTTAGGACTGTCCTTCCTGAAATAGTTAGTAGACATTGGATCTCCTCAAGCTGTTAAACTTCTACAAAAGAGGACTAGGCTCTGATACCAATTATTAGGTCCCAGAGACAACTGAGAGGGGGGGTGAATCAGTTGTCTAACAAATTCAAACCAAAAATAATTAAACCAAGTTAATGCTTAATATTGGTAAACCAGTCTAATATGTCGGTAGATAGTTTTAACAGTTAATTGCAATACCGGTAAGGATTAATGCATGAAACAAAAGGACAAAGTCATCCATAACACATAACACCATTATTTGTATGTGGAAACCCTGTAAGGGGAAAAACCATGGTGGGAAACCTTACCCACAATCAGATGATACTACTGCAAATAGTAAGTGTATACAAATGGGGTCTGCACATGCAGAAAGGCCAAGCACCTAGAGCTCACTGCTCAATCACAAAATAGGAGTCACACTGATTACAATTGGATGGTTAAATCCAATAGGAATGTACTGCTCAAAATAGCATCTTCATATGCTAGATTTAGTACTAGTGTAGTTCTGATTGTCTTCACAAAAGCCCTCCTTCAATCTTCAAATGATGTCTGCATGTATAGCTCTGCTTATTCTCACATATACCTTCACACAATCCTTTTTTTCTTTCCACACTCGATCTTACAAATAAGATCTTACATTTATACCATACCCTAAGACCAATTCTAGTAGATCAGCTCTAAAGGATAATACAATAAAATTAATTTACAAATTAATTAATACCCGATGCAATAACCGATTCACCATGTTGGCTTAATGCATTTACAACAATAATAAGTCATCTCCATAGTGTGCCATGCTGATCTGGAAAAGATAAACCTGTCGGCGTTTCCTGGACCTATTTGCCGGTAACAACAAATATGCAAATACGAATATACCAATTAAAAAAACTCCAAGACAAGGTGTCCACATGATGTCTTCGACATAACCAAGTGTTTTCCATATCATTCCAAGTGTAGGTGATCATTATATCCTGTCGGTGTACCAGATACCGGTGACTATGCATAAGTCACTTGCTTGCTAGTGAATGTTGCTAATTCTCTAAAGTTCCAGAGTTGATAAGTGTTTAGTAGGTGTTGACATCAATGACAAAACCATACCAAAATACCAATAGTTTCGAAGACTTGAGTTTGTTGTGACTTGGACTTGATTGATGTTGGTTCAAAATTTTTGTATGAATAGGACATGATTTGGGTATGACTTTAATATTACATGGACTAGATTTAATTTTGATGATAATGACTAGGATGTTTGACTAATTCTACTCTTGGCAAGAAGATAAAGCAAACATATTGGACATTAATTCAAATAAGCACATCAAGCATATGAAGCTACCCTAGGAAATTGGCTGAGGAGGAAAACCTTTGCTTGCTGACTCGGGTACACACCCAATAGCTAATTAGAATATGGTCGTTGGGTCTCATGAAATGGATTCCCAATGCCATCTTAGCCAACTCCAAATGCTAATTGGGGCACGATATGGCAACTCTCTTGGGGGGTTACTATCAACCTTTCACAAAGATTATCCACCTTTCGAAGGTGAACCAAATGGTCTCTAATCCTAGAGTTCTTAATAAGGATTTTTGTTCAAAGACTACTCCTTGTAGTCATGTAGGCCCGATTGAGGCCTATATCCCTACAAAGTACCAAGAAAAACGTAGTCACGCAAGCATGATTGAGACCTAAGGCCCTACAAAATGCCCAATATGAGAGTGAACTCTCAAATAGCTCTGTCCTTCGAAACTTTCATCTCAAGAGGCCTATTTATTATAGTGAGTTAGAATGTCCCAGTCTAACTATACTCACTTGGGTCATTCCCCTCTCACCAATGCCTAAGCAAATCGGGCCCGCTAAGGGAAAGCACACAACAAACTAGAAAAGTGTCAAAGGTCAGAAAAACAAATGTTAGAAAGTTGCTTTTAGACATGCTATTTTGGTAGTGCTCGCGCTATTCCAGGATCTCACAGAAGGTGGGTTAGTTTATCAAATTTCAAACCACTTGCACTGAAGCGCTTTGGCACGCACTGAAGTATGAATTGCTTGTGTTGAACCCAAGGCAATCCCACTAATTTGTAATTTCTCGTGCGATTCAGATACCTGCGATAAAAAAAATTACAAAAACTCCAAAAAAGGTTAAATCTAGGGATGTGGGTCCCACTGGGCATGCCAAAATGAAGAGGGAAAAATATTGGAAAGAAGATACAATGATCAAATGCAATGAAATGAAAAATAAAACATTAAAACATTAAAAGACCATTATACCTTTGTAATCTTCTCCTTCTCCTTCGGATTGAGCCTTTGATTAAGCCAAATATGCACCCCTTCTTCGCTTGATTGGATTGGCTCTTTTATTTGATGTGGATGGATCTCCAAGATTATGCACAAGATATTGGATGATGAGATGGAATGGATGAGAAATAGGCTAATTGATAGGTGAATGAAAATTTGGCTAGAGTTTGGATACTTGGATGGTTTTCTAGGCTCAAATTGATAGCATAAACTTGGATGACTTAGAGATGTCAAATGAAGGAGTGGAACTTCCAATTTATAGGAGAAGAGGGGAGAAAATGAAGGGCTAGGATTGATCCAAGATGGAGGTTTAGGATTGCATGTGAGCCCACACATGGCCCAAGAGGAGATGACAAGACAAGTGTGGAGTATAAGAGATATGCCTTAAAGGCATTTGTTGTCTCCACATTCCTCAAGGTTCATTGGGAAGGCTTCCCAATGCACCTAGGGAAGAGAAAAGGAGTAAAATATTCCTTGAGTGATGATAAAAATGAATTAAAAATTCCTTAAAAGAATGCTCATAGGGATTGTAGGAATAGAGAGGAATTAAAAATTCCTTGGGTGAAGGGATACCTAGAGGAATGTGAGATTTTGAAAATCTCGCATTCACCTAGGAAAATAGCATTTAAGGAAGGTGGGTGAGTTAGGACACGAGGAGTTGACTTTGTGGCTAATCATGAGGATTAGCCACTAGAAACTCATTAGGAGAGGGATTAGAAGAATGATTAGGTGGGATTAGGACAAATAGGATTGGTATGAGGATTTGACTAGGAGAGAGAATGAGTGGAGGGAATTGAAAATTAGAAGAATAATGATAAGTGAGATTAGGGGTGCTTCTAGAAGAATTGATTAGGTTAATGATGGATTAGGAAAAGGTGATTTGTAGGAATCAATTGGATCAATTAACTAATTAAGATAAATTAATTAAAGGGGAGATTTGAAGAGAATTAATTTTAGGGATTTTAGAAGACTAAAGGTAGATTGATTTATTAAATAAAGCAATCACTACACTATAGTGACAATATTAATTATATTTAATTAAATATTGAGAAAGAATAGGGATGTGCATGATTAATAGATTAATTATGTGAGGAAGTTAAATTAATTAATTAAAATAATTAATTTAAGTGTCTACACTAATAATATCAAGGAAAGCATAGCCTTTGCTGCTCAAACTATGGACCTTGGGATTATTAGGTATATTGTTCATCCAAATGGTGACCACTACATGGCAGACGTAATTGCAATACAACAATATAAAGTAAGGGAGATAAAGGGATTAGGGGGGGGAAGAGTGGGGAGGGGGGGGGGAGAGGGAGAGAGAGAGAGGGGGAGGGAGAGGGAGAGGGAGGGAGAGGGAGGGAGAGAGAGAATGCAAAAGGGGGAGAGAGAGAGAGAGAGAGAGAGAGAGAGAGAGAGAGAGAGAGAGAGAGGATGGAAAAATATGTATTACCAAATATTTCCCAAAGCCCAACAACAGAAGGAGTGTGGTTGAGGGATGATGCACAATGGGTTTTGTACATTGATTCAAATGCTAACAGTATCAAGGAAAGCATAACCTCTGCTTCTCAAACTATTGACCTTGGGATTATTAGGTCTATTGTTCATCTAAATGGTGACCACTACATGGTAGACCTAATTTCAATACGACAATATAAAGTAAGAGAGATAAAGGGGATAGGGAGAGAGAAAGAGTGGGGAGGGAAAGAAGAAGAGAGAGGGATGGGGTATGGAGGAAGGGAGAGAGGGGGAGCATGCTGGTTTTTTATTCTTTTAAGCAGTATTGGTACTGCTTTTTATATTGTAATAATGGTTCATCTTGCCACCTTAGGATATCGTATGACCCCTTAGGACGTCATATTCTCCTAAAGGGTCATGTGGTGTTATGTGTTGGCGTATGGACACTCCAATGAGACATTGTGTGTGATTGAAGGTTTTGTCATTGATGGCAACCTTGCAATCCTATGGCACTGACAAAGCATTACTCAGGCAACCTTAGAATCCTATGGCACCGACAAAACATTACTTAGGCAACCTTACAATCCTATGGCACTGACAAGACATTTTACCGGAAAAGCATTACTCAAACAAAAGTGTACCGGCATTAGCAAGATCAATCTACAACGACACTGGCACAGAAGGAAATATGTATACCGGCGTAGAGGCTGACAGGATTTTTGATATGTAATATTTTGTTTATTATTGTAAGCCAACTTGGGAAATTGTAAAATGACTCTTGTATATAAAAGAGATCATTGTAGGCATTTGTATGATAAGGATAGGAAGCATAAATAAATTATAAGGCAGACCTAATGTGCGAATTGTAGGTCAAGGGTATATGTAGAGAACAGAGCAAGAGCCGGTATTGAATCTGGCATTGAAGATGCTATTGTAAAGCAGTACAAAATATTGGATTTGTGTAAATCCTCATTATAAGTCAGTGTGACTTCTTATTGAGCAGTGAGCTCTAGGCAGTTGGCCTTCCTGCATGTGCAGGCCCCTATTGTAAGTAATATTCTCTTATTGGCTAGTAAGTGAATATTGTGGGTCACAAATCCCACCGAGGTTTTTCCCACACTAAGTTTCCTCGTTAAACATCTTGTGTTATGGTGTTCTTTTCATGTGGATGTTTTTGATTTATTATTTGCATTAATTCTTGCATACCGGTATACTGTTACTTTATGTTTTGCATATTCAGTTCTAAGAAAATTACATTACTGGTCAGATACTGATTCACCCCCCCTCTCAGTATCTATGGGAACCCTAACAATTGGTATCAGAGCCTGGTCCTCTATTTTCAGAAGCCTAACAACTTGAGGGAGATCTTGACACCGGTAAAGATGGAAAATCTGATGAAGCAACTTGAAGGAGCTCTTGCTGACTATGATGCAGAGAATTTGAAAAATATCAAATTAGAAGATGATTTAAAAGCAGCTCAGGACATTATTCAGGCACTTCAAGAAAATATTACTGTTACAAGAAACAAGAGAAGAGAGCTTTGTGAAAAATTGCAAAATGAGAATGATGAAAAGGAATCACTAAATGATATGATAAGCAAATTGAAATAAGAGATCATGACAACAAAAAATGAAATACATGATTTGACTATGAGATTTTGCAAAGAGATTGAGGACAGAAAGAAGAATGAAAAAGAATTGACCAGAAGATTAAGTGATGCAGCAAATGAGAACACAAGACTTAGCTATGAAAATGACATGTTGAAGACAGATCTGATGCATACTCAGAATGACTCAAATGAACTAATGAGACAAAAAGAAATCTTGGAAAGGGAATTGGAAACTGCAAATCAACACAAAGAAAAATTCAAGAAAAGCTCAGAAGAACTTGGTACCTTATTGAAGAATAAAAAACCTAAAGGTGACACTTTTGGAATTGGATTTGAAGTTGGAGAAAGCTCCGGTACTGCAAATACCCAAGATCAAAGCAAATCGGTAAGACCCTCTAATACTTACAAATTCAATGGAAAATGCTTTAACTATAATAAATATGGTCATAGGGTGAATGAATGTAGATCTAGGAATTATCAAAACATCAATCCTCCCATCGGTCAATGCACCAAATGCAACAAAATTGGTCATAACTCTGAAAATTGTAGAATGAATGTAAGATGTTATGTTTGTGGAAGATTTGGTCATTTATCGAATAAATGCAGAACACAAACCGGCATAGGTTATGGGAAAGCTATTTAGAAAAATAATGTAACTTGTTATGCATGTAACAAGATTGGTCATATTGCTAAATTTTGTAGAAGTAAAGGTACACCAGTAGATAACAAAAGTACTAGCTTGAAAGGTAAAGAAAAGGTTGAAGAGGTTAAGCAATAATTTTCAAAGCAATGGATTAGAAAAGGTGATCTAAATATTGGGGTTACTCCTCCACCAGTAGAACCAACAAATGCTTCACCGGCAGGACAGTATGATGCTCCACCGGCAGAACAGAGCAATGCTCCACCGGCAGGATGTTCTTCATCAAATTGAAGAAAATTATTTTGAGGGTTTGGCAATCAAATGACACATGTACTATTATTCCCTCAGTTAGAGAAAAGAAGTTGAAAACCTTTCATTACTGGCAAATAAAGTTGAGCTAATACATTACCGGAAAGCAATTAATGTGGTAGGTAGCAGAAAAGACCTTATAAAATAAGTTTTTTGGCTCCATTTCATTTCACCGTGAATTCAAACTTTCAGAGAGCGCAAAGATTTCCAAGCTAAGGTATTCCGAGCAAAGAGGCAAAGCACTTCAGCAATCAATCCATCCAAAGGCAGAAAAAGGTATTTATCATCATGGCATCCTCCTCTGCACCTGAATTCATAGCAAACCCTATAGTAGTCAAGGTTATAAAATGACCTAGGCCCATGTTTCAGCTAGTTCCCGAGGTAGCTAAGAAAGATGACAACATAGGTGCTTTTTCCCAAATTCCAAAGGGTGTTATTTATGCAGAAGACCCTAGAATGTATATTCATTGCAACATAGAGGAATTAGGTGATGACGAAATCAAAAACATGTATAAATCTGTTATATGTGACAATGCCGAAAATGTGAAACTTGAACATAAAATTGTTGAAACCCTAGGATTCACTGAAATCCTCTACATTCCTGAATTTCCCAAGGAAGTGGTTAGGATAGTTCTAAGCAAGGTACATGGCTCATTCTTTTGGCTTGAATCAGTGCATAAAATTACAAAGGTAGCTGTGAAAGCAGTAACAGGGTTACCTTCCACCGGTACTAGACCCAACAAAACCAAGAAAGTCTCCAATGACCTAGTAATGAAATTAACTGGTGCAACATTCAACAAAAGATCATTGAGGGTTAATGATGTGACCAATACACATGTTAGATTTGTTAGCATGATTCTAGGTTACAAAGAAACTCATGCTAATAGGCTTAACTCTATTTCCATTTTATGCATAAAGAGTGCTTATGACATGGTTAAGGACAATGTGAAAATTGATATCTGTGAATGGTTAAAGGATGAGTTAATTGACAATTTAGCAAAAATCAAGAAGGATAAGAAAGGAACCTTTAGATTTGGAAATTTACTTGTATGCTTAATGCTACATATAACCAAACAAGCTCCCAGTATAGGCAACAAGGATTTTGGATTTGACATACCGGTAGGAAAACAATTGTCAGACTTATTCAACAACATGGGTGAAAATAGAGAAAAGAATATCAATGAGTATTTTCAAGCACTAAAGGTCAGAATGAATAAGAGAGTCAAACTATCACAGGAAATTGTCATCCCAAGAACAATCTGGGTTACAGAGATGGGGTATGAAAGAGATGACCACATAGTGGAAACTTATTCCAAAGCACTTCTGGAAGCCCCCAATGAACCAAAGGAAGAAGTATTTGGTAGTGCTGAGACCATAGAAAGTCAAATTCAATCTAAAAAGAGAGTAAAGAAAGTTGAGGCATTTGTGAGGAAAGGAACCAGACAAGCAAAAGCCATAAAGGATGATGTACTAAAGAAAACCGACATAACAGAAGATGAGTTGGCAGCCCAACAACCTGAAACTCATCTATCACCAGTAGATACTTCCTCAGAAGGAGATATGCCAACAACTTTCAAAAGAATTGTTAGGAAAAGAGACCCCTCACCGATATCCACTCCTTCACCCAGAAGGACAAGACAGAAGCAACAAGTTGTGAGGTCTCCAGTCAAGAAAGCCACACCAAAGAAAAAGAAGAAGAAGACAAACACTGACTTGGCCCCTTTTGACATATTACTGAATGAGATCACAGAGGAAGGTAAATTGAAAAACATAGGGAAAATCTATGACACCCTATCAGATGATGAGAAAGGACAAGTCGAGGAGAGTGCTATATTACACAAGGACATGTATAAAAAGTTTTTGATGTAAGTCCTAAATGAAATTCCTGATGAATTATATAAAAGACTTGAGGCCAGAAGGCAAGGAATAGTTGAGTTGGATAAGAAGATTAAAATAGAAAAATTACTTGCAGTATACTCGGTCAACTCACCTAAGGAAATTGATGATCTGATAGCTCAGGCCAACCGGAAAGTTTTTTCCACTTCACACTGGCAAATATCACTAATGGTAGGTAGAGTTACTGAAGTTTCAAAGGAAACAGAAGATGGTTGGGATACATTCTTGGTTGAAAAAGAAAAACAAGAAGAATATAGGAATCCCAGGCCCATTCTGGTATATCAAAAGGACAAAGGGAAAGGTAAAGTTGGTGGACCACCAAGTATCAAAATTAGAGACAACTTACCCCCACCTCCTTTAAATACTCCACCGGTAAAAACAACAACTACAGAAGATCAACCGGCAGCTAAGAGCATGGACACAGAGGATAATAATCCTAATCTTGAAGTCCTATATACTATGAATGTTGATACTCAGCAAATCAATATAGTGGTAGATAGGGATTCATCAGAAAACAAAGAGAAACCGGCAGCAGATTCAGAGAAAAAGATGGAATCTGGAACACAAACAGATCAACCAACAGAGTTAAAGGCTCCAGAATAGATGCCACCGATAAGAAATGATGCAGGAACACCAGTGCTTAAAGAGATGGACACAAACAGACCTACCAGAGGTCAATACTAGCATGGTCACTTCCACCGGCACTTAGTTTATTGGGTCACCATCAAATGTAACAGAGGTATTGCTCGAATCTATCAAGAAAATAATTGATTATAGCTCACAAGCTTATAAAGCGATAGATGATTCAATTCTAGTTTTGAAATCAATAGCTCCCAATTGTAATATAGCCAACAAAGATTCTTTAGGCCAGTTGGATACACTTTGTAAATATATTTCTGGAAATTTTGAGCAAACAAAGATAGAAACTATAAAGGAAAGTGTGGAAAAAGAGAAACAAAAATTCTTTGAGGAAGGAATAAAGAAGTGTAATAGGGAATTTGACACACTTCTACCGGAACTATGCAATTTATTGAAAGAATACAAAACTCTGTAGAAAGACACCTGCAAGATAAACTTTTTGACCATGGATGTAGACAAAAAGATGAGCAAGGTACAGGAAGAGATCAATAAACTTGCTGATAATTTTGTAAACTCACCCGATACATTATCATTTTTTGAGGAAAAGATAACAAATTTTGAGGAAGAATTGCTCAAACTAGAAAGAGAAAAAGAGAAAATAATAAACAAGGCAAAATTTTTGAGATCTAAACTAAGTCCAAGATTGGACTATTTAGCATCTCTACATAAGGAAATCTCAGAGGCACTAACACAGGGTAGCAAAACACCAGCAGAGCACTTGCAACATCTCACCGGTACAGTATACAAAACTGAGATAGCAATAAAGGAGAGCAAGAAGTTCATGGATGGCATAAACCTAATTTTGGGAGATATTCTTTAGATAATAACCACCCAACTACAAGGTTGAGGTTATGAATTGGTACTAAATCTACTAACCTTTGTCATTGATGCCAAAGGGGGAGTAGTAGTAGATGAGAAAAATCAAAACATAGGGATCACATGCTCAAGGGGAGCTCTCACATTTTTGGTAATATTTTTGGTCTACACATTTTTGGATATCTTTTTGAAATTTCTCATGAGTGTTGCCATCAATGCCAAAGGGGGACATTGTTGGCATATGGACACTCCAATGAGACATTGTGTGTGATTGAAGGTTTTGTCATTGATGGCAACCTTGCAATCCTATGGCACTGGCAAAGCATTACTCAAGCAACCTTACAATCCTATGGCACTGGCAAAACATTACTCAAGCAACCTTACAATCCTATGGCACCGGCAAGACATTTCACTGGCAAAGCATTACTCAAACAAAAGTGCACTGACCTCAGCAAGATCAATCTACACTGGCACCGGCACAGAGGCCGACAGGATTTTTGATATGTAATATTTTGTTTATTATTGTAAGCCAACTTGGCAAATTGTAAAATGACTCTTGTATATAAAAGAGATCATTGTAGGCATTTGTATGATAAGGATAGGAAGCATAAATAAATTATAAGGCGGACCTAATGTGCGAATTGTAGGTCAAGGGTATATGTAGAGAACAGAGCAAGAACCGGTACTGAATCTAGCATTGAAGATGCTATTGTAAAGCAGTACAGAATATTGGATTTGTGTAAATCCTCATTGTAAGTCAGTGTGACTTCTTATTGAGCAGTGAGCTCTAGGCAGTTGGCCTTCCTGCATGTGTAGGCCCCTATTGTAAGTAATATTCTCTTATTGGCTAGTAAGTGAATATTGTGGGTCACAAATCCCATCGAGGTTTTTCCCACACCGGGTTTACTCGTTAAACATCTTGTGTTATGGTGTTCTTTTCATGTGGATGTTTTTGATTCTATTATTTACATTAATTCTTGCATACCGGTATACTGTTACTTTATGTTCTGCATATTCAGTTCTAAGAAAATTACATTACCAGTTAGATACTGATTCACCCCCCCTCTCAGTATCTATGGGAACCCTAACATTATGCAGGGTCATAGAGTGTCCTATGACCCCTTAGGTGTCATTATGGGTCATGTAATGGGTCATAGAGTATCCTATGACCCCTTATGACACCATATGACCCCTTAAGACACCATATGGTGGTGTTATGGATCGTATGGTGTTCTAAGGGGTCATATGGTGTCCTATGACCCCTTAGGACACCGTATGACCCCTTAGGTGTCTAATTTTGTAAGCAATATTGGCACTGCTTTTTATATTATAATAATGGTTCATCTTTCCACCTTGGGACACCGTATGACCCCTTAGGACATCATATGCTCCTAAAGGGTCATGTTGTGCTATGTGGGGTTTGAAGGAGAGAGAGAGAGAGAGAGAGAGAGAGAGAGAGAGAGAGAGAGAGAGAGAGAGAGAGAGAGAGAGGGAGGGAGGGAGGGAGATGGGGGGAGAGGAAGACATGTCACATGATGTCATTAGGCATCACGTGGGGTCCTAATTGAGCCACACATGTGTTACAACACCATATGACCCCTTAAGACACCATTTGACCCCTTGAGATATCATACATGGTCCAAAGAGGTCATTAGGTGTTATGTGGGGTCTTGAGAGAGTGAGAGAGAGAGAGAGAGGAATACAATATAGTACAATAAGATATCAAAAGATAATATATATCAATATATGTACATACACATAAAATATCAAAACTCAATACACATACATACACACATATGTGTGTGTATATATACATAATATTATATAATATTATATATATTATATATTATATAATATATAATATTATATATATTATATATTATATATATATATACACATTATATATGTATATATACATCAAATATCATATTATACATATACATATATGTATACACACACCCACATTTTAAACACAGGTAGAAGCGCGTACGCATTGTTTTAACTTTAACACCACATGCACACTGCTTATTGTAAAGACACTGTGTACGTAGTTTTGTTTTAAAAATACCTTGTATGTGTTGTTTATAGTACAGGGAGCCCATATGCGCTTTTGACTATTTAGGCTTGTGAATAGGCCTGGATGACAAAGCTGTGGATTGGAAGTTTGATTTCCCTCCATTTCCCTCCTTTTTGACATGTTTTGTTTATCAACTTGGTTTCTCGACTTTGTCATCATTGGGTTTACACTTCATCAAGTGGGTATTTCTAAAATTGTCACCATATTTTTGCCCATCTTCTGAGCTTTCTACCATATAATTTTTTTAAAGTTTGAATAGCAATAACATTTTATTATTGAATTTCTTTTACCAGTGTCTCCATAGTTCTCAGAGACATATGTGTACCATTTTTTAATAACTTTTGATCTACTTATACAAATTTAAAAACTTTATATATTATTGTAGTGCACTTGATTCTTTACAGTTTTAAAAAACAAAAATTGTATTTTCAATTGTTTTGGTGCAAGTTATACTTCACACACGAACAGGTATCTGATTTTCAAGATGTGCTCGATTGGAAAAATCATAAATAAAAAATACTCAACAAAAAAGTACAAAAAAGTACACAACTTCTAGTTCTCACTCTTAACTATCTTTCTGCCAAAGGATTTGTCAAAATACTAAATATAGCTATGACTTTTTTGATGGGCACATCAGACACTATGTTATGTTTTTCAGAAAAAATCAAGGTTTGTTTTTCATGTGGGAAGGATTTGACCCCCTTAATCTTATCCAATTTTGAAAAAATTTAGTAGTTTGTAAACTAAATTAAAAGTACTATAATATTTATTCTTTGATTATCTTCATATCTTGAGTGGATGACTTTCAATTTTCACCTCCAATTTTAGGTTCACCTGATTTCAAAAAAAAAAAGTGTCCACTTATACCCCCCTTTTTGCACACCATCTTTGTGGAATTACCCAAGTCTCGGATGGAAGATTGCAATATAGCTAACGTACCCATGCTAAAGAGGTGTAAACTAAGAAAAAATGATGAATCTCCATTGACAAATCAAAAAAGATATAGATCAATGATTAGAAGTTTGTTGTATCTAATAGCCTTTAGGCCTAATATAATGCATGTTGTATATATGCATGGCTGCACAGTTTCAAGCTGCTCCAAAGGAAACTCATGCAAAGGCAACCATAAGGATCTTCAATTATCTACAACATAAAAAATATTATCGTTGGTGGTATCCTAAAGGAAAAGATTTTGATTTACATGGCTATATAGATGTTGATTGGGCAGGATGCGTTGATGATAGAAAGAGCACTAGTGGTGGTACATTCTTTCTTGAAAGCAAATTGGTTTCCTGGCACAACAAGAAACAAGATTGTGTGTCTTTGTCTACTACAGAGGCAGAATATATAGTTGCTACTTCAAGTTGCACTCAACTACTGTGGATAAAACAAACCTTGAAGGACATCAAAGTAGATTATGAAAAACTAGTACCAATTCTTTGTGATAATACCAATGTTATTAACATATCAAAGAATCATGTGATGCATTATAAAACAAAGCATATAGCTATCAAGCATCATTTTTTAAGGGAAAAGGTTGCATCTCAAGAAGTTTGGCTAGAGTATGTGGCTACAAAGGATAAGGTTGTAGACATTTTTATGAAGCCGCTTCCCAAGGAGATATTTGTGTTTGTGAGATGGAAGTTGAGGGTTTTACCCCTTTCTTCCTTATGATGTGTTCTTGCAAGGAGGGGTTCTTCTAAGGGGGTGCATCTAGATTATTCAATTTGTCCTTGTTGTACAGTTTATTTCAAAGAGATATTTTAGTGAGATGAAGCATAGTCTTATACCTTATTGCCAGTGGCGGAGTAAGAAGGCCTCCTTTGCCATTGTTTTTAAAGGGGGAGAAGATAAGAATGATTGACATCAATGCCAAAGTGGGAGATTTTTGGCATTGGATTATCATTGATGTCAACATCCACTTGACAGAGAGAGAAGAAGAAATGTCGAGAAGGGAAATGGATTTTTCCATTTTGCAGGTATTTAGTGTTGGCATTTTGGCATTTAGTTTTCATTGATGTCAACTGGCATGATGGATATCTACATGAGTGTGAGCAGACAGAATGAAGGGTTACCGGTAAAGCATAAACCGGTCTAAAGGATGGTTAATTGTTTATGATGAAGAGGCAGAATGTTAAAAGTTGTCACAAACCACTGGAGGTGAAGATGTGTTACCGGTATAGTGTGCACTACCGGTTAGCAGAAGAAGAAGGCCTTACCAATAAAGGGGTGTAAAGGTATGAGTTTTATGAATGTTCAAGTTTGAACCGACTATGTGTCGGTGAGATAAGTGATTGACTATGGTGATGTCAAGTAGAGCCAAGGTGGAAAATAGGCAGAGGTTGGTAAAACCATCATCGACACAGTTGCTGAAACTGTCTGTCAATATAAATGAAACAACCACAAATCATGGGATTGTAACTGACTGTTGCAGCTCGAGGAAGAAACAATGATAGATGAAGGCCAAGGAGTAGTTGGCGCCTAGATCAATGCGAAGAAAATCCAATTTAGGAAGACCTCAAAAAGAAAACAGCTGAAGCGTTTTATGGGTCGATAGATTTCAAGGCAGGAGATCTTGTTCGAGATTTCTATTTTCAAAAAATATGCATTGGATAATGGAATCCATGTACAGCTGCATCCTTGAAGGATAGGTGATTGATCCAAGACAAGTTGGATCGGATCTAATGAAGATTGTGTCGAGAAGAGGAAACCCTAACCACTCCAAAGTTTGAATTGCTTTCTAGTGGGAAATCATGGGATAAAAGAGGAGAGCTCAAAAAAGAGGGTGTTGATGTTGCGGAGAAGAGGAAGAGAAAAGAAAGAGATTTACTAAAAGGGAAGAATTGCTAGCCTAAAAAATAGTTGTTGTATATGTGATCAAGCATACCGGTGAGAGGATTCTATCGACATAACTACAATTTTGCATTTGAGCCTAACCGGCAAGGTGTGACTGAGCAGGCAACATCCAAGTGTGACACAGAGTGTTGAGAGACTATGTGAGAGAGGGAAAAAAAAATAATAGAGGACGAGAATTAGAGAAAGTAATCTCACAACCGGTAGTGTGAGATTCTGTGGAGGAGAAAATATTGTCAACCGGCATTGAGTTAGTTGGTCAAAGAGTTGCAGAAGTCATTTGCAACAAGAAGCCTTAATTGTATTCAAATAGTATTTCAATATACATCACCAAGTTGAAGCTTGGTGTAGGGGGTGGTGCTCCTTGGGTTGGTGCCCTGAATCTTTGTAATTTAGTGTTTTACTTGTGAGGCTGGATTGGAGCAGTAGTCTTCAGCAGCTTTTCTCACCAAGGTTTTTCCCACTTTGGGTTTTCCTCATAAATCTGGTGTTGAGAGTTACATTTGTGTGAATGATCTCTTTGGCTTTCTTTCTTGTTCTACTAGTTTGATTGTTCAATGTTTAAGTGAATAACTGATATTCTGAAGTTTATTTGAAAGTGAAGAAGTTAGGAACCACTGATTCACCCCCCTCTCAGTGGTACTCTGTGTTCAACAATTGGTATCAGAGAAAGGTTCCTGGTTATCTTTAAGCCTTGGGTATATTCTGGACTTTGAACACAATGGCAAGAAATGAGTCTACTTCCTCAAAAGCCCCCATGTTTGATGGATCCAACTATGCCTTCTGGAGTAGAAGAATGGAGACATATATTTCCTCCTTGGGTTTTGATGTGTGGATGTTTGTCAAGAATGGGTATGTTGTTCCTAATGCTCCTCCCTCTGATCTAGATGCCAAAAAGGAGTATGAGAATAATGAAAAGGCCAAACATGCTATCTTGAGTGAACTGTCTGATAATAAATTTGTCAAAGTCATGCATTGTGTTTCAACAAAGGAGACTTGGGACAAATTACAGAGGTTGTTTGAAGGAGATGCAAAGTCAAAGAAGCCAAACTGCAAACACTAAGGGGCCAACATGAAAGCATTAAAATGCAAGATGATGAAAATATTGCAGAATATCTTCACAAATTTGATGAAACGGTGAATACTATTAGAGGACTTGGAGAAGAGATTGTAGATGATATTCTTGTCAAGAAGGTACTTAGATCTCTCACACCCAAGTACAATACTAAGGTGTCTGCCATAGAATAAGCCAAGGATCTGAAGACCTTTACAATGGATGGGTTATTTGGCTCTTTGATAGCCTATGAGATGAGAACAACTGCTGATAATTTCTCAAGAAAAGAATCAGCATTCAACATCACCAAAAACGGCAAAGAAGCAACTACTCATTAAGAATCTAGTGAAGACTCTGATGCAAAAGTAGAAAACTTTGTCAGGAAGCTCAAAAGAGGATCCGGT
Organism: Cryptomeria japonica; assembly: GCF_030272615.1. Taxonomy (NCBI): domain Eukaryota; kingdom Viridiplantae; phylum Streptophyta; class Pinopsida; order Cupressales; family Cupressaceae; genus Cryptomeria; species Cryptomeria japonica. The sequence goes on from NC_081405.1 coordinate 605,122,539, forward strand.
CGATACAAAGGAAAGCTACCACTTAAATGTTTCAACTATAGGAAGGTAGGACACTTTGTGGAAAATTGCCCTCACAAAAAACCCGGTGGAGATGAGTCAAGAGAGTTCAGAAGATCTACTGGCAAAGATAAAGAAAGGAACAACTACCAGCAAGGAAGGAGAGGCTACCGAAACTAGAACAACCTATATACTATTGAGGATGACACAACAGATCAAGAAAATGCATTAGAAGATGATTACCATGAGAACAACAGAAAAGTCAATCTCTGCATGGCAATTGATAGACCTATTGATGAAGATGAGGAAGAGGAGGATATTGAAGTTGAAGTGGATTTGGAGAGTGAACTTATTAGTTCTCTTGAGGAATTGATTAAAACAAGAAGACAACTCAAGAGGGTTAAGCTTGTTGTAGTAGATGAACAAGATCTCTTGAAGCAATCTCTGGATGATTCTAGTCAAGTTATATCTGACTTGAAATTGCAGCTGGAAGAAACTAAGAGGATTTGTGAAGCTACAGTCTTTGATCAAAGAAAGAAGGAAAAGGAGCATCAAGAGTTGGAAGCAGAAATAGTAAAACTCATAAAGGAGCTTGAATAAAGTAAGAAAAAAATAAAAATAAGGAGCAAGTATGAAGGCAACACTGAGGCCTTAGACAAGATGTTGAGCAAACAAAATAAATCCAAAGACACTGGTGGCTTAGGATTTGAAGAAGGTCAAAGTTCAACCCACGAAGATAAATCAGGCAAAGAAATAATGTTTACCTCTTCAATTAAAGGTGAAGAAAAGAAGACATTCATTGTAGGCAAGGATACCGACAAAAATACATGCAGATGTTGTTGGAAATCACCACTCAAATCGGTATACAGCAATGAACCAGAGGTAACACTTCTTGTACCAACATGCAGATCCAAGGAGAAATGCAAGAATTGACCATGAAGGATTCACCAGACTCAACAACATGAAGGGAAGACCCCCAATGAGGTAGTTCCATTCAAGACCAAGACAATCTAATCGGTATGTTTCAAACTTTCATGGTTACTATTACCGATGTAACAAATTTGGGCATAGAATAGTTGACTGTAGATTAATCAATAAGCCCTCTATGAGTTATGAAAGTAGAAATCCATTTAATGCACTATGGGATATGAATGTTGTCTGTTATCAATGCAATGGATATGGTCATAAGAGTTTTGATTGTAGAAAGAATAAACTAGTACCCTACAATAATTTTAAGGATGTTCCCTTAAATGAAAATGTAAAATTCTATAACTATCAAGAGTTTGGACACATAGAAAAGTTTTTGAAAAACTGGAAGATCAAACAAAGAAGACAAATCTGGATCAAGAGCCAGAAACTGAACCTGAGCTCAATATAGCAGCTGACAAGAAGGAGATCAAACCAGTGTGGGTTGAGAATGAAAAGGAAAAGGTTGAATCAAGTCTCATAGTATAGACTTCCCTACATGCTGAAAGGAAAAATCTATGGGTTGTAGATAGTGGTTGCTCAAACCATATGACTGGTGACAAAAGGAAATTCATCAAACTTGAAGACTAGAATGGTGGTTATATAAGGTTTGGAGACAACTCCTCCATCAAAATAAAGGGAAAAGGAACTCTAAGCATTGATGGAAAACTGAAGGCACATGATGTATATCATGTGGAAGGCCTAAAGCACAATCTGTTGAGCATGAGTCAGATGTGTGACAAAGGTTACAAATTTACCATTGACTCAACCGGTTGCTAGATAAAGAAAGATAGTACTAGTAAAGTTGTGGCATAAGGAAATAGAACAGGTGGAAATGTTTATAATCCGAAGGAATGCTATGAGTCCCAAAGTATGTTAGGACAAGTAGATGAAAGTTGGTTGTGGCACCGAAGATTAGGACACATAAATTTTGATAACCTAGTTGCAGTAAGCAAAACAGGGTGTGTAAGGAATATTCCACCCATCATCAAACTGGTAAACACATTTTGTGATGATTGTGTAAAAGTTAAGAAAACTAAAGTGAGCTTCATAACAAAAGAGCACAACACCTCAAGACCACTTGAAATCGTGCATACAGATCTATGTTGTCCAAATCGAACAAGAGCACTTGCCGGTGAAATATATTTTATGCTCTTTATTGATGACTACTCAAGAATGACATGGGTCACCTTTCTACAAGATAAATCACAAACATTTAAAAGATTCAAGATCTCTCGAAAGATGGTGGAAAAAGAAAGTGGGTACAGGTTAAAATACCTAACATCAGATAGGGGTGGAGAGTTTACATCAAATGAATTTGAAGATTATTGTGAAAAACATGGAATTAGAAGGCAATACTCTGCTCCTAGGACACCACAACAACAAGGTATGGTAGAAAGGAAGAACAGGATAGTCAAGGAGATGGCCAAAACCATGTTAAATGAGGCTAGTCTACCAGACACATATTGGAAAGAAGTTGTTCATACTACTACATATACCTTAAACCAATTTCAATTAAGAACAAACAACAAAATGACACCTTATGAGTTTTGGTATGACTAGAAGCCTTCGGTCAAATACTTCAAAGTTTTTGGAAGCAAGTGTTTTATCAAGAAAGACATGAATGGTCTAGGAAGTTTTGACTCCAGAAGTGATGAAGGCACTAGTATATTTGGGCCTAATTTCCAATGGCTAATTGTCAGATTTGCGATGACCAAATGTCAGGCTTCTGATAAACTTTACCGTCGAAAACTCATCGTTGGGATTCCTGATGATGCCATTTGCGTCGGTCTTCTGACGTTGTTATGAACTCCCCCAATGGCGGCTATATTGGCGAATTTCCATTGGATGTTATGATTGCTCCTCGACGACCATCTGACATGGCAGTGACGTTGGATATATAGCATCCTTGTCGGACATTCCATTAGTTGTCATCAGAATTCCGACAGCAAGAGATGATGTGGGTCAAACGGCTTTGCCATCAGTGAATGAAAGCATTGAACGAGTTCTATTTTTAAAAAGTGCATTAAACATTTTAATTTATTTGATTCAGTGTTATTTGCAAAAAATGATTATCAATGATGTTTCATTTCTCCAAGAATTGTCTAGGATCTTTCCGTCAGATAATATGTAACATCGAATGACTAAATTTTTTCTTTACAAATTCTTATTTAATTTAATTATTATCTGAGCGTGAATTAAAATTTATATCTGTACGGAAGCAGAACATACAAGCTTTAGAGTCATGTGCAAGAAAATTTCCTAAAAGAAAGCAAGCAGGCATTATCTTGAATGACATAGAAACAAGCTCATCAGTTGCCTAGAAGAGAGCAATTGGAGAAAAGAAGAGGAAAGTGTTAAAGGGTGATAAATAGATAGAGAGTATGCAATACAAACAAACAATGTCTGGAGTGTCTGATGTGATGTCTCTAATTTATATCAGAGGAACTAATTGGTTTTGGAGTTCCTATTAAACCTATTGGGCCATGCTTTGGAGGAAATCAATGTGTTCATGCAAGGAGCACCTTTTTTCTATTATGAGAATGATGGTTTTGCACCGAAGGATATTTGGAAGTCAATATCCAAAAATTTCTATAGTGTGGAACAAGAGTTGGCGGACTCGAAGTATAATTGTCAACTTTCAGAAGACCAAGAGGTTATGTACACAATCTCCCAATAGAAGAGTGATTTCAAGAATTACCTCTCCCCCCATGACTATTCAGGAAGCACTTCCTCAAACAAAGGACTATTGGCCTCCATGGGATCAAAGAAAAAAATTGAATCATAGACTCTAGACGATGTGGTGGTGTCCTTCATGAAGAACTCTACACTATAATTGAAAATTCATGAGGGAAACTACAAGATAGTGAAGAGAAATACAATCTTGAAAAGTGGGAAGAATGGATCTTGGTTTGGGTGGGGCCAAGTCAAGTGGCTCCTCTAGAGTTTGACAAGATAGAAATCATATTAGGATTTGAAAAAGATCACACTCATGGAACTTCATGTGAGAGTGATCGATTGCAGTGTTTGGGTAATGCATTCCAAATAGATATAGTTGCATGCCATCAGGATAAAAGTCTTTAATCAAGACATTACCCATTTGGAATGCAACTGTATCTATTTGTAATGCATTACCCAAACACCACAATTGATCACTCGCACACGAAGCTCCACGAGTGTGATCTTTTTCAAATCCTAATATGATTTCTATCTCATCAACCTCTAGAGGAGCCACCTAACTTGGCCCCACCCAAACCAAGATCCATTCTTCCCACTTTTCAAGATTGTATTTCTCTTCACTATCTTGCAGTTTCCCTCATGAATTTTCAATTATAGTGCAAAGTTCTTCATGAAGGACACCACCACATCGTCTAGAGTCTATGCTTCAATTTTTTTCTTTGATCCCATGGAGGCCAATAGTCCTTTGTCTGAGGAAGTGCTTCCTGAATAGTCATGGGGGGGAGAGGTAATGCTTGAAATTTTCGTTCTATTGGGAGATTGTGTACATAACCTCTTGGTCTTCTGAAAACTAAAAATTACTTCGAGTCAGCCAACTCTGGTTCCACACTATAGAAATTTTTGGATATTGAATTCCAAATATCCCTCGGTGCAAAAGTATCATTCTCATAATAGAAAAAAGGTGCTCCTTGCATGAACACATTGATTTCCTCCAAGCGTGGCCCAATAGGTTTTGCAGGAACTCCAGAACCAGTTAGTCCCTCCAGACATAAATTAGAGATGTCACATCAGGCACTCTAGACATTGTTTATTTGTATTGCATACTATCTATCTATTTATCACCCTTAAACACTTTCCTCTGCCATTCTCCAATTGCTCTCTTCTAGGCAGCTGATGAGCTTGTTTCCATGTCATTCAAGATAATGCCTGCTTGCTTTCTTTTAGGAAATTTGCTTGCACATGACTCTTCAACTTGTATGTTCTGCTTCCGTACAGATATAAATTTTAATTCATGCTCAGTTAATAATTAAATAAAATAAGCATTTGTAATGAAAAGATTTAGTCATTCGATGTTACATATTATCTGATGGAAAGATCCTAGACAATTCTTGGAGAAAGGAAACATCATTGATAATCATTTTGTGCAAATAACACTGAATCAAATAAATTAAAAATGTTTCATGTAACTTTTAAAAGTAGAACTCATTCAATGCTTTCATGCACTGACGGCAAAGTCGTCTGACCCACACCATTATGCATAATAGAACAAATCAATATAATAGGCTATTATAAATAATATATACAAAAATATGAAAGAACATTAAATTACCATTACAAACCCATAAACCATTAAATAGTGAAAATAGATATCAATTTGTAAATGTCTCCCTATAAACACCACAACCATAACCAAAACAAAAAAAATTCTTACCCGCAAAAACTTAGCTGGTGAGTTGCAAGTCTACAACATCTCTCAGATGATCAAACTGTTTCTTAATGTTGTTCTTTTGGTTAGTCAATGGATTTAGTTGCATGTTCAAGTTTTCTATTTGAAGCCTTCTATTTCCCTATATTTGAGACATAATAAAATTCTTGTGAGTAGGAAATTGATTCAGGAGTTACATGTGAAGAATTTGGCAAAGTAAATGATGACAATCAAACTAAAATTTTATCTGTCTTGATTAAAGAATGTTATCCTGATGGCATTAAATTAAAGTTCTTTCTTTATTTTTTGGTGATCTCTGGAGTAGAGGTTGCTTTGCATCAACCTAGGATACATTTAACTTGTGTTGTATCTGCAGAAATATCTATCCTAGGATGATGCAATGCAACCTCTACTCCACCAATACCAGATAGAAGAGAAAGTACTTTAATTTAAAGTCATCACGATAAAATGCTTTCAAGACATATATTAGGTATAAAAGGAAGCCTACCCTGTCATTTGAAGGGGTTTACCTACAATTCAAGTGATCTCTTAATTATAAAATCAATTCAATTCCAAGTGAACATGCAATCAAGCATTCGTCAAGAATTGAAGGAGAAATCAAGTTAATAAAGATATTTAATAGAGGAGATATTTAATAAAGATATCATCTTTTAAATTAAGAAATGGGTAGGAGATTAAGAATACAAACCTTCCATATTGCACACTTCAAGGTATATTAAAATCAGTTTAAAGTGTATTCATTTAGGGACCTTTCATAAAATATTCTCAATTTACATATCATAAATGGATCTTAAAATATTCATTGTTTATAATGATCAGAATTTGGTTGTTCCATACACCTTCCTTTACTATTTTAAAAATATCATCGACCAAAATATTGTGCACCAGTAGTATGGAGTGCATTTCATCTATTTTATGTCTAAATATTTCATCATACCACTTTCTTTTCAAAGGTGACTGATCGATTGCGGCGTTTGGGTAATGCATTCCAAATAGATCTAGTTGCATACCATTTATCTATCTTGATTAAAGACTTTTATCCTGATGGCATTAAATTAAAGTTCTTTCTCTATTTTTTGGTGATCTCTGGAGCAGAGGTTGCTTTGCATCGACTTGGGATGCATTTAACTTGTGTTGTATCTGCGAAAATATGTATCCTAGGATGATGCAATGCAACCTTTGCTCCACCAATACCAGATAGAAGAGAAAGTACTTTAATTTAAAGCCATCAGGATAAAATTCTTTCAAGACATATACAAGGTATAAAAGGAAGCCTACCCTATCATTTGAAGGGGTCTACCTACAATTCAAGTGATCTCTTAGTTATAAAATCATTTCAATTCCAAGTGAACAGGCAATCAAGCATTGAAGGAGAATTCAAGTTGGTGCAGGTGCATTTGGAAGACAAAAGGACTCAATGAAGCCATTAAAGACTTTTGAAGGTCTTAGGAGTGAAGATCCAATCAATTATGATGTCTTAAGGGGGCAGCCTTAAACAACACACACTAAGCTTTGACTGCTTAGGTGTGTTGTGGGCCCATTCCTTCCCTTGACGTCCCTTCCCGTTTGTTTCTGTTAAAAAGACAATCATAGTTAGCATTTGAATTCAAACAGTGTTCTTGCGTTTGACTGCATAGAACAAAGCAAATGACATAAGAAACTCTCATCTACCTCACAGCTGTCATAGAATACCTCCCTGAGGAGATATTCTCATGTCCTTTCCTGCTTTATGCTGTCGATGAAATACATAAGCGTCCTCACAATGCAGTCAATGCAACAAATAGATTTCCATTTCGATCAGTTTTATTTGCCAACGTACTCTTTACCTGTACCAAAATGGGAGCTTTGGAACAGAGTATGGGCTTCCATCAAAGTAGAAGGTAAGGGAAATTAATATCAGATGCTTATGGTTGGAAATGCTCTGTTTGACATGTTTGGAAAATGTGGAAGTATAGACATGAAAGCAGATGAACTATTTAGTGAGATGCATCAAAGAAACACGATCTAATGGAATGCTATGATTGCAGGATATGCACAAGATGTGTTTGAAATGGATTTAGAAACTTCCAACCAAATGTGATTAGTGAGTATAGATGTTGTAGTGCAACTGTCCAGGTACACATGCATGCAAAATATGTAAGCTTAGATAAGGCACATGAACTATTTGACATAATGCCTCAAAGATCACCCAATATCCAATTACGGTTGGGAGAATGAAAACATCAATTTTTTGATAATCTTAAATATTTCTTTATTCATCACTATAAATCTATTATGAATTTAGTCTCAATATTGCAGAAATTTATTCTATTATGAATGCAATATTTAGGGATGTAATCTTTATATATATTTTTTAATTAGGAAAAGGTCCTAATAGAATCCCCAACTAATTAATCTAGAGAAAGATACCACTAAAGAAAGAAATTCAATCCTCACCACTATGGTCTTGAAGGCTTTTAAGACACTTGGATTCCTATTTTGGCCCGCTTTTCCTTGACCCTATGTTAAGATAGTAAACTAGTTTGAGAGAATCTATTGGGTGGGAAATTGTGTATGGTTGCAATTATTTTCATGCATGGAAAGTGATTTAAAGTTTGGACCAATAGAGGATAAGTATTTCTTGAACCTTCAAGGACATGTGTAGAGCACTGCATGGATGTTTCTCCATTATTGAACTCTTTGAATATGTAAGTAAATTATTTTTGGTTGATGACACAGTAAGTGTGGTATTTGTCTTTTCGATATGTTGTGGATAATATTAATCAAATATGGAATTTTTTTGATGCTATATACACTATGTTTTGGATTGAATTTAGGTAAGCAAAGAGGTAATGGAAGAGTAAAAGAGGTACACAAAGGCAAAAGAGTGAAATAGGTGGTTTGGGATGGAGGTTACAAGTATATATGATAATTCGTATGGATAATTTGTTGTCTATAAAGAGGCAAATAAGCTATCACAACTTCAACATGAATGAATGCCTCATCTACAGAAGCAAAAGGTACCTCTAATGGTTTCAAAATTTGTCAAAATAGTTATGATATACCAAATAATCAAGTGGAATATCCTTTAGGTAACTAATATTATCTTCAAACTATTTATTTTGATTTTCATCATATCCTTTCCATGTGCATTTCCCTTGGTTTTAGTCCCATTTTTTCTTTATTTTATTCAAAACAAAATTTATAGATGCCTCTACTTGTCTCACCACTCATTAATTGTTTGGGATTTTCATTCCATTCACCAAGGTTGGCATCTATTCTAAGACTTTGTGTCTTGGCCAAGCTAAATCATTTGCCTCTAGTTTCTCTCCAATCTAGTCACCTAGTAGCATGTGAAATCTATCACTTCCTAATTATTATTCTCTCCATCTTGTTAATGACCATTTCATTAATGAATCCTTCCTCGTAATTTTGGATAAGTGAGACAATGTTAGCTCAAGGAATCTTTTCAATCCTCTTTCAAGATTCTTTCCCAAGTAATAATCTTGCATATTGGAAAATAAATTACGCTTCTATTTTTCCAAGCTACTCTTCCTTATAATGTTTAGATTTATTCTAAAGTGCTCATTGTGACTCATGTTTACTACTCTTCCTATTAGTCTCATTTCAATATCTCCTACCAAAATATGGAATGATTACATTTATATTTTATTTGTGTCTCCTAAATATCCACAAAATTTGGAACAATAATACAATTTTTTAATAATATTTAATTGTAAAAGAAAGGATTAAAATGAAACTAAACACTCTAAATAAATTAATCAAGGTTAAAGGGATAAACTAGGATCAATTCATGAAGGCAAGATCTGTTATCTCAAAATTAATAGATTCATGCAAGAAAAGAAATATTAAATCTAGAGATAAAATTCTTGAAAAATTTAGCTAGCTAAAAGTGAAAGAATGTTGTCAAGCTCTCATTTTCGCATAGACTGGCAAAGGTTGTAGAGGAGAAATCACTATTGAACTTACCCCTGTCTCATATAACCCTATGTTGGCTAGGCCCCACAATAATTAGAAGATCCTAATTACTATTGTCCTAAACCTTGCATTGATCGTCACAATTTCACAGTGAATTGAGTTAATTAGTCCATTAACGAGATTAGGAAAGAGTTTGGTATTGAGTTAGGTGTTGGTGGAAGGTTTAAGGAGGTACACTATCATCATAATTAATGTTAGAGAGTGTTGTGTGAAGAAGAATGGCCATGAAAGGAGTGACTGTCCTAAGTGCTTGAGACTGTCACAAAAAGTGAGTGTTGCAGCAGTGAATCTTCCTTTGACCTTTGTGTGTTTGTGAGGGTAAAGACCCATGGTGGTATATGTTGAGTGGTTGGGAGGGTAAAGACCCACATATCAACTATCTACTTTGACATCCTAGCATGGTGTCCACCTACACTAAAACCTTGTGGGCACTCTCTGTCTAATACTAACATATACATAACATGTGCCTCTCATATAACCCTATGTTGGCTAGGCCCCACCATAATTAGAAGATCCTAATTACTAAAAACACTAGATTATCCCCTAAAAGGTTGTTGAGTCATATAAGGCCTAGCTTGATAGCCCTATAGTTTCTCATACCTAAAATATCCTTGTGTCTATGATGGTCAAATGTGACTACCCTATGGCCTCTACTATGCTCTAGTAGACCTTTGTCCCTAATATTGATACTATTGGGTTTTTCTTTGTAAATCATATAGTAAGTCTAAATTATACTTTGAAGGATGGGGAGGCCTATGGACACTTTAGTCCCTTAATCAAGGTTACAAACTTGTCTCATGCCTCTTGTGTCCTCCCATGAACCTCCTTTTCCATAAGAGACTTTGCCATAGCAACCCTAAAGTCATTTGGATTGGCCATGTGTAGGAAAAATAAATTTTTGGGCTTTCCACCCCTAATGAAATAATTGACAAGTAACTTGCCTTGAATGTAATCTACAAACTACAAGAACTCCAAAAACTAACTCTCATGTTGAGCCACTATGAAACCTTATTATGTAAATTGTGAAACTCATCTATGCATCTCTGTCAAAAATATTTTGAAATAGAACACACTTTGAAGCACTCCAAAATGGTATTTGGAGAGGGTTTCCAATGTGAGTTGGTGCATTTTATCCTCCCAGTACCACAAGGTGGAAGCAAGTCCTCTCAAAAATTGCATTGAAAATTATGCCTTTAGGTTGCTCACATATAGATGCAACCCAAAGCATAAGTCCAAGCTAATTAGTAAACATGACTTATCCTCAACCCCATTTGTGGATCTTAAAAATGTAGAGGATTGGAGATGAAGCAACTCTCGAATATGATCCTTTGGCTCATGATATGTGCTTGCTATAGTCTATACCTCTTGTATTTATGCATGATGAGGCTAGGTAATGTGTATTGATCAATATTCTATCTCCTCTATATGTATTTCCCAAATTCAAGGCGAACTCCTAATAAGCTCCCAAGATGCAAGTATATGCTCCTCTACTACAAGTGGATCCTCATGGCTTGTAAGATTTGAGGTCCATACTCGGGCTACTCATCTTGGTGAAAACTCTCAAAGTGATATGACCCTTCCTTCCATTTCCTACACCTATTTTCTAACCCACACCTCATAACCTTTACCTCACTTCCTATCATTATTACCTTCCATCTACCTTTCATATCCCCTATCTTAACCTCCTCCACTTTCCTACATCATATCCTACACCTTAACCTCATACACACTTACTTTTACTTCACCTACCTAACCCCATTCCATCCTTCACATCCTTTTATCTCCCCCCATTCACTTTCCTACCTTCCAAACTCCTAACATATCTTAACTTACTCTTTTACCATTACATCCTTCATCACTTACCTCCCTATCTTATCCTAACCCACACCTCATAACCTTATACCTCTTAGCTTCCATTTTATACCACCTTCCTAATGGTACACTTATGCTCCCCTCCAAAACACCGAGAAAAAATAGCACTTGATCACTACACATTGCTCTCACGGTTCTGCAGTAGGGATTTTCTATCACTACCATATATACTAGCATCCATAATTAGGATATATTTTACATAATGGCACTTGATCACGCAGATTTAGGTCATCCATCCCCTTAATTAAGATATATTTTAAATATGGAAAGTAGTGTTAATATGTTTTAGGCTAACTATATTGTTCATTATTTAAAATGCAGTGTTTAAATAATACATGATTGTAGGATTGTTCAATAGGTTTAGGTCTTGTAAGAAATTCTTCTTTTAAATCGATCATATCATATTACAGAAACCTCTCAGCATCTCTGCTATTGCCAATTAATTTGATAAATATATAATAAAATTTGAATCTAAATATTTGAATATGTATAACAATGAATTTGTTGATTATACCCTACCTTTTTCCTACAACAATTAAACCATTCCTACATCCTACAACAATTAAACCCATAGGGAACTATGTCCACCTCCCTCCTTCATGTTCATCAGGGGACAACCCCTACCTGCATGTTCCCTATTGTGATCCCCTAATATGCACCGAGACAACGTGAACTAAGATACCTTGGGAGGGCCTTTTGGTAGGAACTCGTTCGTTTGACCGGGAAGGGATGCTTACACGAATAGTTGTGGTTGAAGCCAATGAAGATGGATAGAGATTCGATAGTGAGTGTCCGCCTCCACTTCCACCGAATCATACTCCATCGCCACTTCTAGCCTGAGCTGTAGAACCGGTTGGTTTCACACCAATGATCTTCCCCACCATGATTAAACCCATAGGTTCGCTATAGAGGTGGGACGAATGAGAGGCGGGATTTATGAAATGACTTGGTCTTTTCATTTTTTTTTAAGTAATGCACACGGTCATCAGAATTTCGATGAACGTGGGCACTTTTTCTAAAAAAACCCAAATGTCATTGCTAATTCCTTCTCCATCGAAACCAAATGTTGCATTATTGTCAGAATTCTGACGAAATTGGGCATTTTTTCAAAAAAAAATCAAGTTTGATCACAATATACCTTCTCTGTCGAAAACCTCCGTCGAAATTTTAGGCTAAATATATTAGTGAGGAATCTTCCTTGGTTACTCATCTAACAACAAGGCCTACAAGTGCTACAACAAAAGACTAAGGAGAGTCATTGAGAGTGTGCATGCAAGAGTTGATGAGGACATGCATAAAGGATACCAACCATAGATCAATCGATATGATAACTCTAGTGATGAAGATGATGAAGCTCAGTCAAACATTGAACCAGAGGAAACATCCAAAAAGACCCCCAACCAGTATGTATAGATGAATCACCCAGAAGATAAAATTATGGGAAATAAGAGTTATGGTGTGCTGAATAGAAGAAGACTTTCCTGGAATGATGAACAAGTCAGCCTATGCCTCATGACTGAAGTGGAACCCAAAACATTCAATGAGGCCAGCAAAAGACAAGAATGGATGGATGTCATGGAAGAAGAACTGCAACAGATTGAGAAGAACAAGACTTGGGAATTAGTCCCTACACCGGAAGACAAGAACATCATTGGCACAAAATGGGTCTACCAGAATAAGATGAATGAAGAAGGTAAGATTGTTAGGCATAAAGCTAGACTAGCATGCAAAGGATACTCTCAAGTAGAGGGGATTGACTTTGAGGAAACATTTGCACCAGTAGCTAGATTAGAAGCAATTAAAATGTTTCTAGCTTACTCTGCCTACAAGGGCTATAAAGTATACCAAATGGATGTTAAATCTTCTTTTCTGAATGGAAATTTGGAGGAAGAAGTGTACATGGAGCAACCAAAAGGGTTTCTGCTACATGATGATGAGACATTTGTGTGTCGGTTGAAGAAGGCCTTGTATGGTTTAAAGAAAGCTCCTAGAGCACGGTACTCAAAACTAGATCATTATCTGAAGGAGTAGGGATTCAAAAAGGGAAGTGTTGATAGCAATTTGTACATAAAGAAAGATGGGAACCACATGATCATTGTGGTTGTGTATGTAGATGACATCATCTTTCGAGGCAACAAGGACACCCTCTACAAAAAATTGCTGATCAGATGCAGTCAGAATTTAAGATGTCAATGCTTGGTGAATTGACTTACTTCCTTGGTTTGCAGATATTACAAAAAGATAAAGGAATATTTATCTCTCAAATCAAGTATGCAAAGGAGATGTTGAATAAATTCCAAGTAGAAAATTGTAAACCGATAAGTACCCTCATGGTGAGCAACAACAAATTAAGAAAGAATGATGAATCATCAGTGGTGGATCAGACTGTGTACATATCCATGATAGGCAGTCTAGTGTATCTAACTACTTCAAGACCGGATATAGTTCAGGTAATATGCATGGTGGCCAGATTCCAAGCTCCACCAAAGCAGTCACATATGAATGTTGTTAGCAGAATTTTTAGGTACCTGCAAGGGATGCTCGACTATGGTTTGTGGTATCCTAAACAAGGATATTTTATCTTGGAAGCATACATTGATGCTGATTGGGCATGATGCATTGATGATCGAAAGTGCACAAATAGTGGTGCATTCTTTCTAGGTGACCAGTTGGTCTCATAGCATAGCAAGAAGAAAGACTCGGTCTCTCTATCTACTCTTGAAGTTGAATACATTGCTACTTCTACATGCTTCTCTCAGGTGCTTTGGATGAAGCAGACTCTCAAAGACATATAGGTTGACATCATTGATCCTATTCTCATCCAGTGTGACAATTCGAGTGAAATCAACATAACAAAGAATCCAGTCATGCATTTCAAAACAAAGCACATTGCTATCAAGTATCACTTTCTCAGAGAGAAGGTTGAAGGATAGGGGGTAAGGATGGATTTTGTTCCTATTGGCGAACAAGTAGCAGACATTTTCACCAAACCATTATCGGCAAGCACTTTTGAGTACCTCTGACACAAGTTGGGAGTTGTATCATCTGTCTAGGAAGTCTTTATGTGGTTCAGGGGGAGCTTGGTATGGATCAAAGGGGGAGTGCATAGTACCCTTTGTCATTGTGTCAAAGGGGGAGAAATTTACCAGTATAGAGTGTCTTGTGAGAAGTTGACATCAATTCCAATGGGGGAGATTGTTGGCATTTTGGCATTTAGTTGTCATTGATGTCAACCAGCATGATGGATATTTGCATGAGTGTGAGAAGACAGAATGAAGGGTTACCGATGAAACATAAACCAGTCTAAAGGATGGTTGCTTGTTTATGATGAAGAGGCAGAATGTTAAAAGTTATCACAAACCACTTGAGGTGAAGATGTGTTACTAGTATAGTGTGTGCACTATTAGTTAGCAGAAGAAGAAGGCCTTATCGATAAAGGTGTGTACCGGTATGATTTTAATAAATGTTCAAGTTTGAATCGACTCTTTGTCAGTGAGTGGAGTGATTGATCATGGTGATGCCATGTGGAGCCAAGGTGGAAAATAGGCAAAGGTTGGTAAAACCATCATCAACACGGTTGGTGAAACTGTCTGTCGATATAAATGAAACAACCACAAATCATAGGATTGTAACTTACCATTGTGGCTCAAAGAAGAAACAATGATAGAGGAAGATCAGGGAGTAGTTGGTGCTTGGATCAATGCAAAGGAAATCCAATTTAGGAAGACCTTGAAAAGGAAACAGCTGAAGCGCTTTATGGGTTGATAGATTTCAAGGTAGGAGATCTTGTTTGAGATTGCTATTTTCAGCAAATATGCATTGGATAATGGAAACCATGTACAGATACATCCTTGAAGGATAGGTGATTGATACAAGATAGGCTAGATTAGATCTCATGAAGATTGTGTCAAGAAGAGGAAACCCTAACCGCTCTAAAGTTTGAATTACTTTCTGGCAGGAAATCACGGGATAAAAGAGGAGAGCTCTAAATAGAGGGTGTTGATGTTGTAGAGAAGAGGAAGAGAAAAGAAAGAGAGTTAGTAAAAGACAAGAATCACTAGCCTCAGAAATAGTTGTCGTATATATGAGCAAGCATATCAGTGAGAGGATTCTATCAGCATAACTACAGTTTTGCACTTGAACCGAACCGGCAAGGTGTGGTTGAGCAGGCAGCATCCAAGTGTGACACAGAGTGTTGAGAGACTATGTGAGAGGGGGAAAAAAAATAACAGAGGACGAGAATCAGAGAAAGTAATCTCACAACAAGTAGTGTGAAATTATGTGGAGGAGAAAAGACTATCAACCGACAGTGAGTTAGTTGATCAAAGAGTTGCAGAAGTCATTTGCAACAAGAAGCCTTAATTGTATTCAAATAGTATTTCAATGTACATCACCAAGTTGAAGCTTGGTGTAGGGGTTGGTTCTTCTTGGGTTGGTGCCCTAAAAGTGCAGGGGTTGGTGCTCTAAATCTTTGTAATTTAGTGTTTTACCTGTGAGGCTAGATTGGAGCAGTAGTCTCTAGCAGCTTTTCTCACCGAGGTTTTTCCCACTTTGGGGTTTCCTCGTAGATCTAGTGTTGAGAGTTACATTTGTGTGAATATCTCTTTGGATTTATTTCTTGTTCTACTGGTTTGATTGTTTAGTGTTTAAGTGAATAACTGATATTCTGAAGTTTATTTGAAAGTGAAGAAGAAGTTAGGAACCACTGAGTCACCTCCCTCTTAGTGGTACTTTGTGTTCAATATTTAGGACAGAGAAAAGAACGTTGCTACAAAACCACAACAAGGGTAATGTATTTCACCATTTTGCCAACTGGTATTGACTCCATGATGACCAAGATGTGAAACCGTGATTTCTCCATTTTGCAAGTGTGGACTCCACAACAACCAAGTCACTTGCGATATAGCGATGAAGTGTTATGTGGAGTGAAGACAAAGATTTTTGCTATTTCACAAGAAGGGATCAAGTGGTCCCCATCCAACGTGCAATACCATGATAAAGTAAGTGATGGGGGAAGGGCTAGTAGGCTATTAATTAGGGTTATACGCATTCATTTATTCTAGCAAGCTTATTAGGGTATGTGTAGGATCATGAGGGGCCAAAATGTGGTGATGTGAAAAAAATGGCCTTCTCCACTCACCTAAAAACGTGAAAATATTTGTTGACTTTTTGCTTGGCTTGGATGTCAGTACATCTAGCCATGGCAAAAACCCAACCAAATCAAATATCTGATTTTAATAAAATATTATATTAAAAACATATATATTGTAGTGTGATAAAATTGTAATCCTAGCAATTTGCGACCACATTAGGGTCCTCATGCATGCAAAATTGAATCCCTTAGCCTGATCGGAGACTAGAGACTACTCAACCCCCGAAAGTTGCATCTCCCTTCCCCTTTGCACTACCTAACCTGCATCTTGTCCTTCAAAAAAGGGTTGGATAGTGCATGCAAAATTGAATCCCTTAGCCTGATCGGAGATTAGAGACTGCTCAACCCCCGAAAGTTGCATCTCCCTTCCCCTTTGCACTACCTAACCTGCATCCTATCCTTCAAAAAAGGGTTGGATAGGGGTGTGGCACCCCTATCCCTTGCCCTATTTTGGGGCAGGCACCTTCCTAAGTCTGCATTGAAGGTTGTGTAGTGAGTGGCAGAACTTCCCCTATGTCGACTTGTGACGAAAATCAATTTCATTAACCCTAATTGACAAGTATTAAAGTTGCATTTTCCCTCTCATTTGCATAAGTTCAATAAGGTGAAAATTTGCAATCAAGCATTCAAGCATCCCTTTAAAGCATTGAGGATCTCAAGTATCCCTTCAAGGCTAGGTGTTGCATTTAAGTCAAGGATTCAACCATTGAAGAGGAGATCCATTTCAACATTAAACTTTATACAAACATTTCTATCAATATTTCTATCACAACCTCCCTTGAGGTGATTTACATTTTAGTCTTCCATTTACATTTACTTGCAAGTACTTTCTTTCATTACTTGGTTAATTCCAAAATTGGGGTTTGACCTGAAGGCAAACCCCCAATCACAACCCATTTTCCTATGTTTTTTGTGTGTAGGTTACAGGTGTGCAACTATACTTTCAAACGTGGACTCCATTTGCAGAGGCGGAAAAACCCTTTTCATTTCATGGATTTTTTGGAGGATCATGTACACTTTCGCCACAGTCCAGGCAACTTTTTCTCAAATTCGCAGCGCAGCTTCATCTTGACATATTACTACCAAATCCAGGTACATAAATTCATCCCACACTCTGATCTTGAGTTATTATCAGTTCTTCGTCTCTTATCACTTAGTCTTAATACATAATTTAATCAATTCCTTTCCATTCTGAGTAGAAGAGGGGATTGACTTATCATTCTCATTTTATTTAGAATTCTATCTTCTTCTTTGGAGGTTGAATCTAGTGAATTTCCCACCCCCACCCCCCACTCTTCCAATGTAATGCGTGAAAAGTGTTTGAAGGGAAATCCATAGTGAAACTCTCATCTCTCCCTGGAGGGAAAGGGTAGCTTTCCTCTTGATCTCTCATTCACACTTTTTTCACCCACCATTATATTATGGTGACCATTACATTTTGGTGAACCTGACATCTTGCATGCTTTCCCCTAAACAAAATTGCATATTTTTCATTTACAAGTTTAATTTTTCTACAAACTTAGTGGTTCATTCATTCAAAACCCTAGTTTTTTTTAAAATCAGAATTGAACTTGTAATTTATAAAAATTGCTTGTGGTTAGCTTAGATCTGAAAATTCTTTTGTTTGTCAAATTCAATTTTCTCATTGTCTTGATCAATTTGCAAATCAAATTTACAAAATTAAGTGGTTACTTGTTAAAACCCTAATTTTCAAAATTCATCTTAAACTTGTGCAAAAATTGGATTTCCATTTAATTTTCAGATTTGTGATTATTCTTAGACTTGTTTTCATTCCTACAATTCAAAATTTCAATTTCCCTCCTTTTTCCCAAAATTCAAATTTCCAAAATAAGTGGTTAGGTCATAAAGCCCTAATTTTCAAATTTAATTGGATTTTGTACACATTTCAATTAAATTCAAATTTCTAAACATTTTCCAAGGTGTCCATATCCATTAGGTTTGACCTTTTTCAAATTTGCAATTCAATTCCTCTTTTTCTTCAAAACCCTAATAGGGTCCTATTTTTAAATTTGAACCTTAATTTCGCCCATCTAGAAATCGTAAAATTCGCCAATTTTTTTGGGTTAGCTTTGAAATCATCATAATATCCATCCCTAAAAATTTTTTTAAAAAGTTGGTCGGACCATGTCCATTCCTGCCACGGTCCTCGCCTTTTTTCTTGAAATTTTGGGAGACTGGTATGATTGTATTTAATAGCCTAAATCCAAAAGATTGGCTGATTTATCGATTTTTGATCCCTCTAGAATCAAAAATACCTCCAAAATTCAACATTTCAAATTTCAAGAGATTTTTTAAAATTAAGAGGTTAATTATAATCTACCCTAATTTTTAAAATTATGTTAATTTTAAAATTAAGTGGTATCCCCTTGGCCCTAATTTTAAAATTCCAATTGTGTCTTTTTATTTCTCCAACAAAGTTCAAATTGTGTAATCATAATTTTCTTAAATTTTGCATTACTCAATTTTGTAAGCTTTGTTCCTATACTTCAAAATTCAAAATTCAAATTTTCCCTCTAGTACATGAGTTTTAATACTATTAGTCCTACCTATACTATCCTTGTTAGACGAAGCATTAGAATTAAGGTCTCCCAAGGTTTAATTACTGAGGAGATGGAGCCTAATTTGGATGACTTCTTTAATGAGGATCATGCTAATTCTTCCAATCGTAATAATGTGCCTATTTACACCATTGATTAATCCCATGATGAAGAAGAAACTTTAACTAGGGTCTCTATAGATCAACTTTCCAAATTGGACAATCAATTTGATAACTTTCAACAATGGATGTCCCAAGAATACCCTAATAGTGAAGCTCTTCCATTAATTGAAGGCCTTAAGTGCATGATTCAAAGTGATAAGAATGGAATTGATATATTGGGTGGCATTGCACGCATTGTTGATTCTAATGTCATGTCTATCAAGAGTTGTACCAAAACCCTAGTTTATTCACAACCTTCAACACAAGTCAATCCTTCTATTCCTTTGACTACTCTTATGACTAGTATTCCTACTTTTACCTCCAACATCATGGATACTTCAACTCAAAATGTCATCCCTACAAAAATTAGTCATGAGGGAAATCCCTCTTCTTCATTAAATCCTCCTTTATGTATGTCTTCAATAAGTATTCCTATTATCCCTCAACCAATCAATGTGACACAAGGGGGCAATTCCTTCAACAACTTTGTTCCTCCTTTCAGTGCCCCTTTTCCTACCCAATCATCACCTATGCCTACTTATCATAATGTCCCACCACCTTATTCTCAGTCCATGCCTTCTTTCAATAATTTCATACCACCATCTCAATCAACTATGTCTAACATCAATTCATCTACCGAAGCGACAATTAACAATCTTGCTCAAACTGTGTCTTCCTTACAACAAAAAATTGCTTCTATGAGTCAATCCAAGTTTAGTGTGCCCACCTTTGATGTTGCGAGCCCACTTTCTCTTGATATTTTTAAGTCGTGCCACCTAAACATGTTGAGGTCCCTCAATTATAACTCTATAATGGAAAAGGCTATCCTCTTACGCATGTCAAAACATTCCAAAACTTGTGTACGGACTTTGCTTATGATCAAAGATTGCTTGCAAAACTATTTACAAGAGCACTAAGAGATAAGGTTTTACAATGGTATTTCTCTTTGCCTTCTTATTCTATCACCTCTTTTCAACAACTAGAAAATGCTTTCATCCAACAATTTCAAAATAACATTGGTCCTATAATCACTTTGGCTGATTTCATGCATTGTAAAAAATGTTTTAAAGAAAAAGTGACTAATATCATTGGTAGATATAAGCATTTGTGTGAACAAATTTCTTTTCCTATACCAGATAATGATATTCAAAGAATTTTTATTTCTAATTTGCAATAAGATATAAGGGAAAAGCTTCTTTTGTTTGATTTTACTTCCTTTCCGCATGCAACACTACACAATTATCAACTGGTTGTGAGTCAAATGGAGCAATCCGCTCCTATGACTCTGAGTGATAAGGGGGAGTGTTCAACAACTGTTTGTGAAGTTCAAACCAACAAAAAACTTCATCAAGTCCAATGATACAATCAACAACAACAATGTGAATGCTACACCATGTGTGCCTTCTATTTCTAAAATTTTTCAAAGAGAAAGATAGTTTACTTCTTTGAATGAATCTTTACATAGTATTATGCCTCAGATGTTGCAAAAACATATTGTCAAACTTCCTCCTATAAAACCAGTTGATCCTTCTAAAATTGCATCCCCTTATTTTGATAACAATTCATTTTGTCAATTTCATCGTCAGCCTAGTCATGATACTGAGAAATATTTCACATTGAAAAATAAGATTCAAGATTTGATTGATAATAATACTATATATGTGGTAGGTGTGAATGATAAAGGGAATAAATCAATAGCTCCTCCTAATCAAAAACTTAATATTTTCACTGATCCCTTACCTTCTCATGCCTCTAACGTGATTGAGATTGTGCCTACTTCTTTCTCTTATGAGGAATTCACCTCTATGGCTTCAAACTTGGTAAATATGGTAGAAAAATAAGATATCCCTAAGGATCCTTGTATTACATTTGACCCTAGTGAGACCATCAGAGCACCCGATGGCCCTTTATATATAGTTGCGAAGGTTAAGGATATACCTTGCCATGGTCCCCTTATTGATCCCTCTTGCATGGTTAATATCATCACTAAGGAGTATCTTTTCACTTTATGATTGCATAAACCAGTATATGATGCTTCTAATGTGGTTGTTAAGTTATTTGATGGATTCTCTTGTCCTACCATTGGCTCTATCACCCTTCCTATTGAAGTTCATACTAAATCTATGGATGTTAACTTTGTTATCATTCCTTCTTCTCAGCAATTTTGGGTGAAGTTGGGCTATCCTTGGCTATCTTTCATGAAGGATATTTCTTCTCCAATCCATAAGTGTTTGAAATTTCCTCACAATGGCAAAATCATAATAGTGAACCATAGCTTATTTAAGCTATTTGAAAGAAGCCCTGGTGTTCCTATTGATTTTTGTTGGCCTAAGCAATTTTGATCTCTTCTATCAAGGAGCGATGCTGTTTTTCAATCTTATCAAAAATGGAAGAAAGATATGTCATTATCTTTAAGTAAACCTAGATCCCCAACACTTCACATTCCTATCATTCTTGAAGATGAAGTTCTTCCCCTAATAGATAGAACAAATCTTCTTCCTAAGGAAGATCCTCAACCTATTCCTATGGATGTGTCTATGCTTTCTCCTAAGAAACAAAACAATATTCCTCCTAAGCTTAGACCTGTGCCTCATCCTCATGATGAACCTGGTCTCCTTCCTACACCTAATATTCCTCCTTTGTATGGAGCAGTTCCACCTCCTTCCTCTTATAGAGAGAAGAGGCATGCTTATCCCCTTATTAAACCTAAAAGATCTCAACCTAAAGCTTCAACTATCAAAGATGAGAATATTCCTCCTTCACCAAATATTCCTCCTCCTTCTCAGTCTTCCACTAAGACTCGATGAAATTTTTGTGTGAGAGAACGTCGGTGAAGACATCATGTTCAAGCTCATGAAGCTATCTCTCAAACTATTCAATCTCCTAGAACTCCAACAGTTGACATGATTCCCTTTTCTCCTAAGAAAGTTGTTGAACCTAAATATCCAAATCATAAGTTGCAAAAAATATGTGATGGTTTTACTTCTATTCATGTGAGAGCTCCTCTTTCTATAAATCTTGATGAGGAAAAGATTGATCATGATATTCATGATGGAAATACAAGTCCTAATGCTTTTGATAGTGATTATGAATATGTTGATGTTGACAAGCATTTATCAACTAAATTTTCAAAAGCCCTAATCCTAGCTCCTAGAATAGAACAAAGTGACTTACCACATAAGCATAGTCCTTGTTTGGATCTTGTGATAGCTCCATCTACTATGCTTGACATTTCTCCTTTGTCATGTTTCTCACCTTCCTGAAATAGTAATCAACAAGATTGGGATGTGGATGTAGTGCTAGATTAGCAACATTAGTACCGTAGTTTTTCTCTCCCTCTCCTCTCTTGCTCTTTTGTGGCTATTCTTCTATGTGTATCCTTGTTCTTCCATTATCCCCTTAATGTCTAGTTGAGGATGATGCAAAGCATTGAGATCTCTTTTGGTCTCTTTAATGTTGACTCAAAAGACTCTTATCTTCCCTTTCTTCCAAGGAAGTTTACTTTCTTTGGGGAATGACATTTATTATATACACATATAGATATGATATGCATGAGTTATCATACAACATATTGACCCCAAGGAAAGCGAAACTACCTTGTGTTTTGTGTTCATTATCTTTGGGTTTATTCCTCAATTCGGAGCTAAATCCTTGCGATAATGTGCTCCCTCTCTTCTCTCTCTCTCTTAGGTGTATCCTACCTTAAATCAATTTCTCTCGACAAGGTGCACACGATTGCTTTAACATGGGGGCATACACTCCACTCATATTCTCCTTCTTGATACTTAAGAATTACTTAGTGAACTTTGTTTTTCTTTTTAATCTTTGGTATCCTTGCTTTCATGACTCATAGTGAGGGTAACTTTGCTACTTGCAGTCATGGTTCTCCCCTTCTCGATCTTCCCTTTTACTTTGTCAATCGAATTCGTAAGTTCCTATGTCCACTGGGGGCTTGGCGCATCTTGCCTCCTTGATGTTGTAAAAGTCTTTCAATCTTGTTTCCTTGTACTTTATTAGTTGTATTGGCATACGCTCATACTCTCGCTAAAGTGGAGGCTAAATTTAGTGTCATAAAATTGTGACCCTAGCAATTTTTGACCACATTAGGGTCCTCACGCATGCAAAATTGAATCCCCTAGCCTGATTGGAGATTGGAGACTTCTCAACCCCCGAAAGTTGCATCTCCCTTGCCCTCTGCACTACCTAACCTGCATCCTTTCCTACAAAAAAGGGCAAGATAGGGGTGTGGCACCCCTATCCCCTATCCTATTTTGGGGCAGGACCCTTCCTAAGTCTTCATTGAAGGTTGTGTAATGAGCGGGAAAACTTCCCCGGTGTTGATCTGTGATGAAAATTAGTTTCAGTAACCCTAATTGACAAGTACAAAAGTTGCATTTTCCCTCTCATTTGCATAAGTTCAATAAGGTGAAAATTTGCAATCAAGTGTTCAAGAGCATTCAAGTATTCAAGCATCCCTTTCAAGCATTGAGAATATCAAGTCTCCCTTCAAGGCTAGGTGTTGCATTCAAGTCAAGGATTCAACCATTGAAGAGGAGATCCATTTCAACATTCAACTTCATACAAGCATTTCTATCAATATTTCTATCACAACCTCCCTTGAGGTGATTTACATTTCAGGCTTCCATTTACATTACTTGCAAGTACTTTCTTTCATTACTTGGTTAATTCCAAAACTGGGGTTTGACCTGAAGGCAAACCCCCAATCCCAACCCCTTTTCCTCTCTTTTCTGTGTGTAGGTTGCAGGTGCGCAACTATACTTTTGGATTTGGACTCCATTTGCAGAGGCGGAAAAACCCTTTCATTTCGTGGATTTTTCAGAGGACTGTGTGCACTTTCACCATGGTCTGGGCAACTTCTTCTCAAATTTGCAAGGCGGATTCATCTCAACATATTACTGCCAAATATAGGTGCACAGCTTCATCCCACACTCCGATCTTGAGTTATTATCAGTTCTTCATCTCTTTTTACTTAGTCTTAATACCTAATTTAATCAATTCCTTTCCATTCCAAGTAGAAGAGGAGATTGACTTATCATTCTCATTTTATTTAGAATTCTATCTTCTTCTTTGGAGGTTGAATCTAGTGAATTCCCCCCCCCCCCCTCTTCCAATGTAATGCGTTAAAAGTGTTTGAAAGGAAATTCGTAGTGAAACTCTCATCTCTCCTTGGAGCGAAAGTGTAGCTTTCCTCTTGATCTCTCATTCACACATTTTTCACCCACCATTACATTTTTCTGACCATTACATATATATATAATATATTATATAATATAACATACATATTATATTATATATTATATGATATATAATATAATATATATATATATATATATATATATATATATTATATTATATACTATTCATAAAATTTATTATAATATATATTATATAATATATACTATATTGTATATTTATTTTTAGGAATCAGATATCCGATTCCTATGGGTATTTTTATACCCACTATGATAGCTCGTGGGTCATTTTTCACCCACAAGTTGTGCAAAAAAAGAAATCCGATATTAGATTTGAGCGAATATCTGATTTGGGTGACAATTTTTTTAAATTTGTCATCTAAGGTATGATTTCATTAAACTCTTGTTGTTTTTTGTTAATTTTTTCATATTTTTTATTTGTTTTTTTATTGCTTTGATAGAAACTAGGTTTTTTCATTTTGAAATACATTATTCTTTCAAATTTGTTGATTAAATTCAAAATTTTGAATTCAATCACGTTAAATGGGGGACAACAATGATAATCTTGAACCACCACAACCACCAAACCCTCTGTTAGCAAACCCTCCATTACCAAACCCCCCCTCAATTCAAGATTTAATTGGTCAAAATTAGAACTAGTTGAGGGGCATTGCAAATGTCTACCGTAGAATCCCTCATCTAACCCCAATGCTAGGTTCTCTGGATGTTATTATAAACAATGTAGAAACTGTGACCGCAGAGCACAATGTCGCTCTTTTGTGGCAATATTTCATGAGGGCTAGATATGCGAATGGCCTGACCTATGATCAAGTCAAGGAGCTTTTTATTTTGAAAGCTAATATTGTCATATTGTTTGTATATCCCCGCACTAGACAACACTTAGATGTGAAAAAAAAAAAGTTTCCATCAAATGATGTACAAACAATGATATTGTAAATAACTTTTGGGATCGTTGGTGGATGGTTTTTAATAGACCAACCAACAACAATCTTGATGTCCCATTTTATTTAATTAAAAAATTATATACTGAGTTTGTTTTGGGCAAGCATGTCAACTACTTTGACATCAAGCCTTTCTAGAGTGTGGGTTTAGGTATGCCTCAAGATAGACCTAGGGTAGTTCAAGCATTACAGGGCCCATATGGTCCCCCTCCTCCTGTTGATCCCCCACCTCTAGTACAACATCCAGATATCATTGTCAAGGAAGTGTCACAGACTATTTTGGCTATTCATTATTTGACTAGCCTTTTGGTTTCTCAAGCTAGGGCACTAGCTCAGCCTTTTAGTGATTCTAGCGGTGGATCCAATGGTGCTAACACATCCTCTTTGGCCCCACATATTTGTGTGTTGCCTACTTGTGTTATGTGCGAGCAGCCATGCTTAGGTCCTATTGGAGAGCCTGTTGATCCTTTCACCAACACTGCTGATTATGAGATTCATGATATACTGAATGCACCAGATGTGATGACAAGGATATGAGGATACCCTAGAGAGTCCTCACATGCTAGAGGAAAGGAGGTACCTTCATCATATGCTGACGATGTAGTGGTAAGACTTGTAATTTCATAGTACATTTTATTTTAAATGAATATTTATAAGAGATAGTATTAAGTCCTAATGTTTATATGCATAGTATATTTAATAGTTGATGACTAAGGAGGAGTTAACATAGGTCCATGATGACACCTTGATGGCTATTTCATTTGGCCTTGACAGCTATACAACACATATATTATTACACCTAGCTGTTTACATTTTTTATTGTACATACATGCTTGTTGAATTTAAATTATCATTAATTAAATAATATAGTAACTTGCATGTTTATCTTATTTTAATCTTGTAGGACACAAGTAGTATGAGTGTGATGTCACGCGATTTGAGCTCTGGTAGTGCAATCCAAGACAAGGGAAAGGTAATTGAATGCAAACATGATTGAATTGAGAGTTTAAATAACTTATAATGATTATAGATGTCTACATAGATTGATAGTTTCACATACTTGTCGTCTTTATGTACAGGGAATTCTTGGCTTCACATCATTGTTGACTGCAGCCACTATACCCAAAGAAATAGAAGAGACGCCTTAGGTACATGCGTTTATTTTATTTTGTGTGTAGAAAATATATTTTATTCCTATAATCCACAATTATATGCTAACTTGTATTGAAATGTTATCTTTGTGAAAATATGTAGATTGTCTATGAAAATCTTGATGACATACTGTCTCTCCCTATGATATATTCTAGGACTCATCTAAAGATGAAGAGGAAATGTGGAGATGAGTAATCAAGAATTCAATTTTAGAGTTCAATTATAGTTCAAGGTATATTTATTTTTATGTTAACTTTTCGAATGTAAATTTTATAATATAAATAATTTTAGTTGTGGTTTAATTTTTCTTGTGCAGGATCCTTCATAGACAAGCAGTGCTGCAAAGAGGGTCAATTTTGATGATCCGTCAGTAGTTTAGGATGTGATAGAACATTTTGGGATACTTACATATCTAGTTGGAAAGTATATTTTGTATATGGACATACATTTATATATATCGACATATATTTTGTTTGAGCTGGAATTTATGCCATTTTGTATATGGACATACACTTGTAATTGTTCAACATTTTGATATATAGAAGTCAAGATTCGATATAACTTGTTCCTCATGTGCATGGCACCATTATTTTAAACTTTAATTTTCAATCCAATATTTAACAATGGTTAAATAATGAATAATAGAATGTTGTTTGTATAATCTTAAGATTCTATATAATTCATTCCATCTAAATCTTAAGTGTTAAATTCGGTTGCCTTCGGCAACTTCACCAAATTTAATGAGAATATTGGTATTGTTATTAATCATAACATGGATACTTATTAATGACATATAAAAAGTAGAAAAGCATCTTCTATAGTGGAATGCAATTTTTTCATAATTGGTTGGTTACATTTAGCAACAATCCCCCATCATTAAAGCCATCTCAACATGGAGATACTGTGAAGAGGTTCATTTCCACACGTTGCCCGTTAAATTTCAGACTTGTTTTGATTGCCATTCAACTAATGAAAGATACAAATTTTACCTTCCTTTCTTTTACTATTGCGTGCAAAATATCACCACCCCCCATTGAAAGTAGGCATATTGTGCTTCATAATGCATTGTAACATCAATCCCAACACCTCTGATTAGGAATTATTACCCTATCCATCCTTCTATTTTACCCCCCCCTCAGTTGAACACTCAAGGCCATACCCTACCGACATCGTCCTTTGAGCGCCCTAAGTGTGAAAAATCAAGTCAAATTTTAATAGGCTATATCTCAGAAACTGTGGCACTTGTCAATGATATGTTTGAACCTACAGAGTCATGTGAGGGCTACGTACAATAGCCT
Organism: Cryptomeria japonica; assembly: GCF_030272615.1. Taxonomy (NCBI): domain Eukaryota; kingdom Viridiplantae; phylum Streptophyta; class Pinopsida; order Cupressales; family Cupressaceae; genus Cryptomeria; species Cryptomeria japonica. The sequence continues at coordinate 605,150,253 of NC_081405.1, forward strand.
ATCTCATATTTTCAATATTTAGAGCAGTTTTCGTAGGCCAACATTTTTTTAGTTGACGAAAAAATCATTAGTTTCATTCAATGAAAAGTTGCCACAGAGCCAATTTCTCATTCTTCTTGTCGTGGGTATGAAACATCAGTCTCAAAATCTCTAGCTAGGTATTATTACCCTAGGAATGCTCCTTTTTTACCCCCCCCTTGGTCGAACGCTCGGGGCCATACCCTACCGACATCATCCCTTGAGAATCCTAACTACAAAAAATTGTCATGTGAGGGTTGCCTACAATAGCCTTCCTCGTATTTTCAAGATTCAGAGTAGTTTTCGTAGGGTAGCGTTTTTTCAGTTGACAAAAAAAATGTCAGTTTCATTCAATGAAAAGTTGCCACAAAGCCAATTTCTTGTTTTTCTCATCGTGAGAATGAACCGTTAGTCCCAACGCCTCTGGTTAGGCATTCTTACCCTAGGCATGCTCCTATTTTACCCCCCCCCCCCCCCCGGCCCCCACTCGATTGAACGTTGAGGGCCATACCCTACCAACGTTGTCCCTTGAGCGCCTTAAGTGCGAAAAATTGTCAAAATTTGATAGGTTGTATCTCGTAAATCATGGCACTTAAGAATCATCTATTTGAACCTATAGAGTCATAGGAGGGCTTCCTACAATAGCCTATCTTGGTTTTTTAAGATTCGAAGCAGTTTTCGTAGGGCAGCATTTTTTGGTTGATGAAAAAATGGTTAGTTGCATTCAAGGAAAAGTTTCCACGGAGCTAATTTATCGTTCTGCTCATAGTGGGAATGAACCATTAGTTATAAAACCTCTGGTTAGGCATTCTTACTCTAGGCATGCTCCAATTTTAATCCCCCCTCTATCAAACTCTTAGGGCCATACCCTACTGATGTCATCCCTTGAGTGTCGTAAGTGCGAAAAATTATAAAATTTTGGCAAGTTGTATCTCAAAAATTGTGGTGCCTATGAATGATCTATTTGAACCTAGAGGGTCATGTGAGGGATTCCTACAATATCATGTCTTAGATTTTCAAGATTCGGAGCAGTTTTCATATGGCATCATTTTTTCAGTTGATGAAAAAATCGTTAGTTTCATTCAACAAAAAGTTGCTACGAAGCCAATTTATCATTATGCTCATCACAGGAATGAATGGTCAATCCAAACATCTTCAATTAGGCATTCTTACCCTAGGAATTCTCATGTTTTAGCTCCCTTTCGGTCTAATACTCAGGGCCATACCCTACTGGCATTGTCCCTTGAGCATCCTAAGTGCGAAAAATTGTTAACATTTGATAGGTTGTATCTCAAAAATTGTGGCACCTGTGAATGATCTATTTGAACCTACAACGTTACATGAGGTCTGCCTACAATAGCCTATCTCGGATTTTCAAGATTCGAAGTAGTTTTCGTAGGGCAACATTTTTTTAATTGACAAAAAAATGTCAGTTTCATTCAATGAGAAGTTGCTACGGAGCCAATTTCTTGTTCTTCTCATCATGGGAATGAACCATCAGTCCCAACACCTTTGGTTAGGCATTCTTACCCTAGGCATGCTCCTATTTTAACACCCCCCCTAATCAAATTCTTAGGACCATACCCTACCAGCGTCGTCCCTTAAGCACCCTAAGTGCGAAAATTATTAAAATTTGACAAGTTGTATCTCGAAAACCATGGCACTTGTGATCTGTTTGAACCTACAAGGTCACGTGAGGGATTATTACAATAGATTGTCTTGGATTTTCAAGATTCGGAGGGGTTTTCAAAGGGAAATGTTTTTTTAGTTGACGAAAAAATTGTTAGTTGCATTCATTGAAAAGTTGCCATGGAGCGAATTTCTCATTCTGCTTGTCATGGGTGTGAACCATTAGTCCCAATACCTCCGATTAGACATACCCTATGCATGCTCTTATTTTACCCACCCCCTGTCCTTCTCAATCAAACGTCCAAGGCCATACCCTACCAATGTCGTCCCTTGAGCACCCTAAGTGTGAAAATTTGTCAAAATTTGATAGGTTGTATCTCAAAAACTGTGGTAATTATGAATGATCTGTTTGAACCTACAGGGTCACGCAAGGGCTGCCTACAATAGCCTATATCAGATTTTTAATATTCAAAGCAGTTTTCATAGGGCAGTGTTTTTTTTTTGTTGATAAAAAAATTGTTTGTTCCATTCAATGAAAAGTTGCCATGGAGCAATTTCTCGTTCTTATCATCATGTGTGTGAACCATTAGTCCCAACAGCTTTGGTTAGGCATTCTTATCCTAGGCATGCTCCAATTTTACCCCCTCCCCAGTCGAACGCTCAGGGCTATACCCTACCGGTTGTTAGGTCTTACTTGGAAGGCTAATGTACTAAGAGGGAAGGGGTGAATCAGTACTTCATAACTTTTCTTGAAAAACAATTTTACTGATAAACACAAACTATGTATTGCTGATCTCAAAGATATGTAATACTGAAACATAATCATAGAAATAACATACATCAAAATATCACTCCATTGTTGGAATTTTTGATGTTTATATTGTGATTTTCATTGATGGACACACACTTGTATTGAGATCCCCTTTATATGTATGAACTTGTGCTCAACCGATATTTGTTTCAACCGGTATGTTGTATACTAGTCTTTAGACTAGTGGTGTTTTTGTAGAATGTGTTTCACGGTTTGAAGCGGCATGTTGACCCCAAGCGGTTTGCATATCACAAGTGGTACGAGGGAGCAAAGCAGCACAACACATTCTTACCAGTCTTCATTTTTGACAAACCGGCAATCGGTATTTTGTATGAATCGATAATACTTTGTGATGAGTTACCAACCGGCATTTTGTGATGAGTTATCAATCCACCGATTGTTTGACGGTGCTTTTTGTGTCATGTTACTGAGTATCTCTAGATTCATTGAACCTAGGAAATTGTAATGTAATTCTATTGGACCGACATGAAATCAAATTCCTTTAAAAGGACATCATGTCTAGGGTTTTAAGTTGTTGCTGAAAGGTTTAATGTTGAGCTAGGGTTCAAGGTGGGAGTCGAGAATGATCTTATCTGAGAAGATCAAGTTGTAACTGAGAGAGAGAGAGAAGACTGAAGTAATGCTGGAATGCATTAGCTGTGAGCAATACTGGATCTAACCAAGCAGTTTGTGCTATTAGATAGATCAAACACTTGTTGATTACTCACATCTTTGACAAGTCTGTAGCCCTTAACTGGGTAGGCCTCAAAGCCTTTGTAAAATCCTCTAACAAGCTAGTTCACACATGTGAATCTAAAATCCTCTAACAAGGTAGTTTTTAATCAGAATTATCTCCTAACAGAGATTGAGATTCCTTACAGGATCTATTCTAGTGAAGAACATTGTAAGACCTTAACTGGTCTGACCTTAACCGGTCTGGTTTCTATTCTGCAGATAGTAACTTGTGAGTTCCATCTCACCATGGTTTTTCACAGTTGGGTTTCCACGTCAAATATCTTGTGTTATGGTTGTATTGCTTTTGTGGGTGAATGCTTTATTCACATTTTGGTTTGCATGTGTGGTAACTAGTTTGACTATTAGACTACTTTACCAGTTTATCTTTAGACTGTGTAAGTGTTTTAGTGCAGAAGTTTTTGGCATACTAATTCACCCCCCCACTCTTAGTATTCATCAATTGGTATCAAAGCCTACCTTTCTATAAGTTTAACCACTTGGAAAGAGATATGGGGGAATACACCTTGAGGGAACTCACTCAATGACTCACTAAGTCTGAGCAAGCCTATGATGATCTTATGGTTAAATACAAGGCATCTCAAGCAAAAAGGAGAGAACATGCAGAGAGGCTGATGGAACTATCTGAAAGTAGTTCTGAAGATGAAGCTAACATGGAAGCCATGATTGCTGAAGTGAATAAGCTAAATGATTCAAACTCCAATCTGAGAAAGGAGTTGGAAGGATTGACTGTTTAGTTTAGTCAAGAGCTTGAGAACTGGAGAAAAGCTGAAGATCTGGTAAAGGACAGAGATCATGATATCTCCAAGTTGAAACAAGAGATTAGTGCACTGACTGCTCGCCTTCATGAGAGTAGAATGGAAAAAGAAGACATGCAAGGAGAACTGAACATTGCCATCTCAGAAAATGCAAGTCTAATGGAGACAAACACTGCTATTTCCAAAGAACTCTTTGAGTCAAAGGAAATACTTGCTAAGTTTCGCAAAAGTATAGTCAAGCTAGAGCAAAAGCTTGAGTCATCTAGACCGGCAAAGAATACCAATGGTCTTGGTTTTTCTAGACATGAGGAAGGAGAATCCTCAGGAACAAATGCTGAAGCATCAAAGAAGAAACCGACACTCAAAGGAAAAGGTAAGCAAAAATTCAAACCTATTTGCTTTAACTATCTTAAAGAAGGACACGCTGCCAATGTATGTAGGAGAAAAGCCTACAATAATTTTCCTTATTTTATCAACAATGTACCTAGATCCAATAAGTTCAATGGTCATTGTTATGCATGCAACAAGTTTGGGCATAGAGCATTTGAATGCAGGTCTGTAATGGATAACACTAGAAGATATCCTTAGAGGACCCAAGGAACTAGTCCTGAACCTTTTATGAACCGGAACCACAACCGGTTTAATGTCTTCAATCATCAGTCAAGAAGAGGTGGTCATCAAGTGGCAATCGGATGGAGAGAAAGTTGTATGATCTATTATGGTCATGGTCACACTATTGCAACATGCAGAAGGAAGAATGGAAACATGTACAATGGACTTTGGAGAGCACCTGGACTTGTTTGCTATCACTGCAACAAACTGAGTCACATTGCAAGATTCTGCAAAAGTAGAAAAAGTATATCTGATGATATACCAATCACTCAAGAAGGAGAAATTGATGTTGAAAAAGTTCAAGGGGACATGAAGAAAACATGGAGGAAGAAACCAACAATGTCAGAAGAGGAACCGGTTTCTGCACCTAGTGTGGAAATATTGGAACCGGCAAACTAAGCCTCAAAGGCTTAGGGGGAGAAAACGGTGAAATGATTTTGAACCCTTGGTTGACACCGATAAAAGACCTTAACTGGTATGCGATACCTATCGCTTGGCAGAAGACCATAAATGGTAAAAAGGCAAATTAGGGTTTACGCCCTAATAGAGGAGCATTAATGACAGTAGGTGAGAAACATGTATAAATGTATTTTTCAAATCATTTCTCACTATCTGTTTTCGAGCGAAGAAAAGTTTTCAAGTGCAGAGCGAAGAAAAGGCAATTTGAGCTTTGATTTCAAGAAAGTGAACAACCTTGAAAGAGATTCAAATCTAGTTTGCAAGCGGTAGTGGAGAACACAAAGTGGTGATTTGGCATCCGATGGAGAGTGAAGTGAAGCGGAATCAGGAAGCCCTAAATTCGCATTTGAAAGATATTTTTTGTGTTCTTGAAATACTCTTCAATGGCTTTCGCATCTCATACCAGTTCAAGTACATCCATTGAGTCAGAAAGTTTCATTCAGAGGAAGTCCAAGTATAATGATTTATCACAAGTTCCAGCTAGAGTCATAGTCGAAGAAGGAATTTTTGATTATATTGATTGCAAAATAGAAGACCTAGGTTCTTTAGCCATTCATAATTAGTTAGTTCTATTTTTCGGAAAGGACAAAAGGATCAAACTAGAATTTAGTGTCATAGAGAAGAAGAAATTCCACAACGCAGTATATTTCCTTGAAGACTTCACAGAGGATCACATCAGGATCATCTTGAGCAGAGTCCATGGTGACAAGATGTACCTGGAGAGGACGCATGATATCACACCTCAGGCAATTCATGCAGTCACCGGTTTCTGCAACACAGGGGAAGTGTCAGCCCTAAGAAAAGTGAGCAAAATAGAAATGACCAAGCTCACCGGTTCAACAAGTGATTCAGGGGGTATGACAATCAATCCTATCAAGGATGATCTGGTGAAATACGCCTGCATGGTGATAGGCTACAGAACATTCTCAGCCAACAGGATTAATTCTGTATCTGCTGCAGTGGTAAATGTCGCTTACCGAATGATAAAAGAGGATGCATCTTTTGACTTATGCACCGACATACAGAGGCAACTCCTACTAAATCTTAAGGCAATCAAGCAGGACAACTCACTGAGGTTTAAGTTTGGACAACTACTGGTAGGGTTGTTCTTTTATTTCCAAGGCTACTTTCCGGGTGTAGGAGATGTCCAGTGGTCACCTGACCAACCGGTAACCAAGCAGATAAAGGAAAGTGTGCAAGCTATTAGAACCGGCTACCCTGAGGTACTAAACAAATACTTTGATGAGTTCAGAAGAAAGATGAGTCTGAGGGTAAGAATCTCAGGTGACATAGTGAAGAAATATGAAGATGACATATGTTTCACTATTTAGGTGGACAAATGTCTAATGGAGGCTGTTGAGCCTAGAATGGAGGAAGTGGAGCCTATGGGCTATGAAGTCATGTTTGACATGTTGGAAGGGTATGCTTCAACCCTTATTGCCTCGCCTCTTGATCCAAAGGCTAAGAGGACCGGAACCTACTTGGAGAGGATTGCATTGGTTGAAGAACCATTGGTAAAGAAAGGAAAAGAACTGGCAACTAAGAAAGCTAAGGCAGTCCCTGCAGCATCGGCACAAGCTACCACTGCAACTCCAAGAGTGACCAAGCGGTCACCGGCAAAGAAGAAACCGGAGGAAACACCGGTGAAAGTCTTCGAAATAAAGAGGAAGACTAAGGAAAATGAACCAGACTCTGAAGAAACTGAGTCTGATGAGCAGCCAAAGAAGGCAAGACAGACAAAGAAGATGAAGAAGAATGAACCGACAACATCCGCACCGGTAAATATAGACATCTCCTCATACAAACCTTTGACACATTGTCAAAGAATAGTAAAAAATATTAGGAGAAAGTTACTTCATGATTTAATAGATTATTATGATGAATTCAATAGTGAGGAAAAAGATGAAGTACTATAGGAAATCATTCTTTATTTATGTAAAAATGACTGGTCACCATCAGAGATTAAATCTCAGACACCGGATTCATTATTTAAAGCATTGGATAATAAATGGCGCATTGCCATTGAAAAGGAACAGGAGATTAGGGAGAAATTTTTTGCACAGTATTTCCCTAAACTCTCAAATTCAGAATTATTTGATGCCCTGGATCAAAGTAAAGGTCTCTTCTTCACAAGGAGAAGAAGACTCTGGTTGTTGGAGGGGAGGGTTGATGATGTTGAAAAGGATACACATCAGCATATGGCTCATGCTATCAGCTCTCACAAAGCACGAATGGCTAACCTCCAAGTGGAAAAGGAACCAGTTATTTCCAAACCGGATGAAGTCTTTGATGAGGAAGGAAACCTGGTGGAAAAACCAATTGACACCATCGATGTCGATGCCTTGGATGTAGATGATGTCACTCAGGACATACCTTCTGAGGGAATTGAACAGGGGCAACAGGCCAATCAGGGTGGTGAACAAGCTAAAGACACACAACAAGTGGCAAAGGAATAGGAAGAGAAAAAGAGGAAGGATGAAGATGAGAAATAGAAGAAAGAGGAAGAGAAGAGAAAAGAGGAAGAGGAGAAATGGAAAGATGAAGAAAAGAAGAAGCAAGAAGATGACAGGAAAAAGAAAGAAGAAGAGGATAAGGAAGAAAAGAGAAAGAAGGAAGAAGAGGAGAAGAAAAAGAAGGAAGAGGAAGAGAAGAAGAAGAAGGAAGTGGAAGAGAAGAAGAAGAAGGAAGAGGAAGAACTGAAGAAGAAGGAAGTAGAAGAGAAGAAGAAGAAGGAAGTGGAAGAACAAAAGAAGAAGGAAGAGGAAGCACGGAAGAAGAAGGAATAAGAAGCAAAGAAGAAGGTAGAAGCAGAGCAGAAGCAGAAAGAAGAAGAAGACAAGAAGAAGATGGAAGAGGAAGAGAAGAAAAAGAGAGAAGAGAAAGAGAAGGAAGAGAAGGAGAGGGAAAAGAGGGAAGAAGCAGACTAGACAATCAAAGCGATGAAGAGCACACAGATGGAAATTCCTAAGGCAACCAGTAGCCAAGCCAAATCGATTGCTATCTCAAGCCCCATTGATCTCCAATCTGCAAGTGAGTCTGAGCTTATGCAGAGCATCAAGGTTGCCCAAGAGCACCTTGAAGGAATTCGTAGGAACAAAGAACAAGATATTATTCAGGTGGCTATAGACACACTTACCAGTTTAATCCCCGACACTAATCTTCCTGACACTGAATCATCACTAGCACAACTCAAACTTCTATGTACTGTAGTGGATGATTAGGTGCAAAGTCTAGAAGAAGCAGCAGAGGCCAATGTAAAGAAAGAGCACCAAAAGGCTCTTAATGTTACTCTAGTGAAGAAGTTGAATGAACTTAGGACTGAACTGCTAAAGGATCAAAAGGACATAAGGAATGCCTTGGATGAGGGAAACTTGCTACTCAGCAAAATCTGTCAACCTCATCTATTCTGTGATAATGTGCTAGCCAAGAAGCAACAACTTCAAATAAACTTACAGTCCTACTTGGGCATATTCAAGACTCCTTATGATTCCTTTGTAGCATATGAGCAAACCGTTCACCGGTTCCAGGTCCAGTCAGCCAAGATGGAGCAAGAGATCAGTACACGGTATAGGGATTTGTAGGAGCTTCAACTGGTATTACTTCCACAACTGCAAATTCTTTAGAAGTGTTATCTGAACCTAGATGCCCTGACAGTCACACATGAACTGAGCACAATAGATGCCATGGAGGAACAAGTATCCCAGATGCAGATAGAGAAGGAAGTGGCAACCTCCCTACTTGAGTCCTGGTCCCTCTCCATGAAACAATTTTTGCAGGACTATAAATTGGTTTTTGACAAGTATTATTCATTATTGTCATAAACTCTTTTATATAAATGGAAACAGGGTTTTTCAGTGATACTTTGTCATTGTTGGCAAAGGGGGAGAAGTATATCTAGTTTTTGCTATTAAAATTTTGATCTTTTGTCATATGGGGGAGAAGTATATCAGGGGGAGAAGTATCTGTTTTGAAATTTTGATATATGTTATATGCTCTGATGATTATGCTCTGTATGCAAAATTGCTATACACTATGTTGATTAAGGGATAGTGTATATGCTTAGGGGGAGCAATTTTGTTAATGGCAAGTTTTTGTTGTAAAACACTTAGATGTCAAAATTTTATTTTTCTAAGTGTTGCCATCAATGCCAAAGGGGGAGATTGTTGGCATTTTTTATGTTTATGTTGTGATTGTCATTGATGGACACACACTTGTATTGAGATCCCCTTTATATGTATGAGCTTGTGCTCAATCGGTATTTGTTCCACCCGATATGTTGTATACTAGTCTTTAGACTAGTGGTGTTTTTGCAGAATGTGTTTCCCGATTTGAAGCGACATGTCGACCCCAAGTAGTTTGCAGATCACAAACGGTACAAGGGAGCAAAGTAGCACACCACATTCTCACCAGTCTTCATTTTTGACAAACCAGCAATCGGTATTTTGTATGAACCGGTAATACTCTATGATGAGTTACCAATCAGCATTTTGTGATGAGTTACCAATCCATCGATTGTTTGATAGTGCCGACACATTGACGGTGCTTTTTGTGTCATGTTACTGAGTATGTCTAGATTCATTGAACCTAGGAAATTGTAAAGTAATCCTATTGGACCGACATGAAATTAGATTCCTTTAAAAGGACATCATGTCTAGTGTTTTAAGTTGTTGCTGAAAGGGTTAATGTTGAGCTAGGGTTTAAGGTGGGAGTCAAGAATGATCTTATCTGAGAAGATCAAGTTGTAACTGAGAGAGAGAGAGAGAGAAGACTAAATAAATGTTGGAATGCATTAGCTATGAGCAATAGTGGTTCTAACCAAGCAGTTTGTGCTATTAGATAGATCAAACACTTGTTGATTACTCACATCTTTGACAAGTCTGTAGCCCTTAACTGGGTAGGCCTCAAAGCCTTTGTAAAATCCTCTAACAAGGTGGTTCACACATGTGAATCTAAAATCCTCTAACAAGGTAGTCTTTAATCGGACTTATCTCCTAACAAAGATTGAGATTCCTAACAGGAGTTGTTCTGGTGAAGAACATTGTAAGACCTTAACCAGTCTAACCTTAACCGGTCTGGTTTCTATTCTGCAGATAGTAACTTGTGAGTTCCATCTCACCGTGGTTTTTCCCAGTTGGGTTTCCACATCAAATATCTTGTGTTATGGTTGTATTGCTTTTGTGGGTGAATGCTTTATTCGCATTTTGGTTTGCATGTGTGGTAACCGGTTTGATTGTTAAACTGCTTTACCAGTTTATCTTTAGACTGTGTAAGTGTTTTAGTGCAGAAGTTTTTGGCATAATAATTCACCCCCCCTCTTAGTATTCATCATCCATAACACAAATATTTTTGGTCACGCAGAAACTCCTGGTTAGAGAGAAAAAATACGGTGGGGATGGCACCCACAACTTCACTACTGCAGTAATCAAGATTTCTTGGTTAGAGCTACATGTTTAGCCATTTCTGATAGCTTACCCTGTTAGGAGTATAAAGATCTTTAGATCTACCTTGCTAAAGGATTTTACAAACACTTCTACAAAATGTTGTACATGGTTAAAGGCTTTACAATTTATAGACTTTATTAGAGTCTTTTACCCTATTAAAGGTTTCTATTACAACTTGAAATTTCAATCAAATATATTTACAAAATATTTGCAACTTCACATCTGAAATGTTATAGCAGACTCTATGTGCTCAATATAAAATTACCTTTCTCATAACATTCCTCAGTAATTGATAAATCAACTCGGTAACCACTTTTGTATACTCTGTCCTCTTAAATTGTTCTCTGACCTTCTCGGTAACCCGTGATTATCTCTGTCGATCTTCTTTCTTCATACTGAACTATGTCATTCCTTTTTGTCTCTTTTCTTGATTGACTTTACATATCATATCATCTCATATACTCAAATCATTTTGTTTATATAGATCTCTGAGATGATGATCTATTCATGCTTCGATCATACAAACATGTTTTATTGAATGAATAAACGTAGAAATTATTTCATTGGATATTCTTCCTCAAAATTATACAAAATCTTTAAATGCAATTTCCTATGTAGTAATGGTTTCATCTTCTCAAATTATGTAACACATTTCATATGTGTGTCCAGGTTCATTGAATCTGGTAACACATTTTCACTCGGTTCAGATTAACTCGATATGCCTTCTTTGTTGCTCAATAAACATATAAACCTTACTCAGTAGACATTTTGCATATGTCTCAATTCACAACTTGGTGTGTATCATCTCAGTGACTTGTCTTTCTTTTGTAACCGACACTGGTGATCTTGGTGTTTATCGACTAGACTTTTTAGTAGTATTAACTGACTAGAGTATATAGAATGACTTTGGGCATAAAACTAATGACAACTTAGTAAATAGCAACAATCTCCCCATTTGACATTAGTTTGGTCTGTTTGACAAAACTCCTTTCAAATTCATAATACAAAATCTATATACTTACAAAATAAACTGAAATTTCAGTATATACAATGTTCAAATACATACTCAAATACATACTCCCCTTATCAATATTTTGTACATAACTTGATGTTCCATGCTCTGTATTTCCATGCTCTTGATGTTACATGCTCCGGATGTTCCATGCTCCCGCTGACAATTTCAACTATACACTCAGGTACTATGTATACTCAGATATTCAGGCTCGGTCATGTGTTCAGTACACTCCCCCTTTTTGACAAACATCAAAACTAGTTACCATTTAATGGGGGCAACTGATCAAAAGTAGATTTATACTTTGTACGAGCTTCTGTAAGAGTGTTCTTAAGTGCATCCTTGACACTTTCCAATATTGTAATCTGAGTTGTAATATCAACTGACACTATGATCAAACCATCTAAAGTGCTTCCCTTAACTTAAGTTGACAATTGGGTAGCTCGGTTGATCTTCTCTTTAATTGATGACAAATGGGGAATAAATAATGTTTGAAGAGCCATGATATCCATCCTTATTTTATGCTCTTCATTCCGAAGTTCTAACTGTTGAGCCATAAGTGTTTGTAGCCTTGAATAAAAATTCTGAAGAGAATTTGGCTCGGTAGTCAATTTATTTGAGAGATCGGTGATCTCCTTTTCAATGACTTCAGTCTTATTCTTGATATCTTTGATGAAGAATGAAAATGTACATAACTTCTAGAATAAATAAATAATATTCTTGAGTTGAGGGGACAACTCAGCAATAAATTCAATAAGCTTTATTTTACCTATAGCAATTGCTTTCTGTACTTCTTCAATCATCTTGGCAGTTAGCTCTTTTCACTTCAATTTGCTAAGGTATTCTGATGCTTCTACTCCAGATTCCTCCAATTGAGTGAGTAGTTCATCCAGTTGCACATGGATGACAACATCTTTATTGATGGTAGCTTCAGGTATCATTTCTATCAATAATGTTTTGACCTTCTGAAGTATTCGGTTCTTCTATTGAAGAGCTATTTGTCTTTCCTGCTCTTCTTTGGCTTTACAATGCTCACTGAATTCTATCAATGCTTGCCCCTTCAATTTTGTTAGGTCAACATTCGGTAGCAAAATAGGCTTTGAAAGATCTACCTTAAAACTGTGTCATTTTTCTTTCTTCTCCTTTGATTATTATGCCTTTGTCAATTGAATGGGTACAATGGCTTTGGAGTCTTGTCCTTCCTTGGTATGTTGCTCGGTAGAGGCAACACTTTTGCCAGTTCCTGTAGCCTCTGTTGTATCCTTTAGTGTTTCCTTGCTTGGAATTTCAGTGGCAATTATCTCGGTGCTTGAAGGAACTTGTAAATTTTTCTCTCTGGTGGCCTGAGAGGTAGGTTCATCTTGTTTATCCTTTGGAGCCTCTGTGCCTTCATCTGTGTCCTAAGGTTTCTCGGCTGAAACTTGTTGGGTGATCGAAGGATAAGGCTTAACCTGTTCCAAAACTGATTCACTGGACACCAGTTTGGCATAAGTGCTTCCTTCTATCATCTCTCCTTCATGTGCTTCAGTGTGTATGACATCCTCATCTATCTGAATAGTGGAAGCAGGATCTTTCTCGGTGATTTCAACTATTTCTTCTTCACCTTTTGGTTCTTCAGTTTGAATCCTGAATATCTTCTTCCATTTCTCTTTGGTTTCATTTTCAACTTCAAGATATAGTCCATTCATCATTTTGAAGGCCCTTTGTTTTACTTGAAAATTTGTCTGGTAGTTTTTCAAGTGATCTCTTATTTCATCTACCGACATATCTGGAAAGAGATGTACCAAAACTCTTTCTCTTATTTCCTTCTCCGAGTCCATAGCATATTTCCATCTATTATCAATATGTGAGTATAATGCTTTTGGAAGAAAACCAGTCACTTCCAATGGAACTACTCGAAACTTGAGAAGTCTACTAATTACAGTCTCTTCTATTTGCCTCTTCTCTTCATCTGTTCTAGTATCATATTTTACATATCTAAATGACCCAAATCCACCATATTCCTTCAATTTTGCACAAAAATTATCGACACTATGTACATCTTCCTTTGTGCTTTTTACAATTTGAAGTTTATTTACATCTTCTGACTCTGTGTCACTTTCCTCTTTATCCAAAATTAGTCTTTTGTTCTTCTTTCTATAAGTTTTTGTAACCTTAGGCATTTCTACATTCTTTTGCTTCTTACCGGGTGACACAATAGATGATCTAGTGTTTGGTTGCTTCACTGGTGGGATCAGTGATACCTTGGTTGCATCCTGTTTCTTTCTTTTCAAAATTTTGCCCTTTGGCAACTCGGTGCTCAGTATAATTGTTGTTTCTTGAGCTTTAGATTCTTCCTCAATTGAAAGTTGATCACTCTTAGTAGGAGTGGAGGTAGAACCTTCTCCAAACTTTTCAATTAAATCCTTGATCATTCTGGTGGCTTTTCTGGCAGCCTTTGGAACAACAATGCTCTTTTTTACTTTCTCTTTCACCTCTTCATAGGTGCCATATCTTTTCTCAGTAGCATGCCTTGGAAGTGCTAAAAAGGCATCTATCTGTTGTTGAGCAATGTCTAAATCTATCTCATAACCCATAGGCGGTAATGATTGAGTCCTGGGTTCTACTGCATTGACATAACAGTAGTCTATATACAATTCAAAACATATAGTATCCTTGTATTTTTCCACTAGCTGAGGTTGAATGTACCTGCTATGCATCTTTTCCTGGAATTTGTTGAAGTAGTCATCCATTATCATATTGAAAGTATCACCTAGCTGATTGATGAAATCATTTATTTGATGGGTGATAGGTCGGTGTAATTCCCAAACAACATTACCGACTGATGGAAAGAATTTCTGAAAATAGAAGAACATACACACTAAGAGTGACCCAAACTTTACTATGTTATCAGTATTATTATTTTTCAGTTTCCTTATTGTATTTAGATTTTCAAAAATATTCTTCAACAACACTTCACATAAATTAATTTGCATACCCTTTTTAACAATTTTATAGGCCAAATCTATAGTTGTACACGGTACACTGTTTTCTCTTGCCGACTAGAAGAAACAAAAACCAATAACTCTAATAGCAAAATTAAGTTTTGCATCTGTCGCATTGTTCAACTTAAGACCTCTGCTATCAGACTCAACACATGTTAATGTTATCAATTCCTTCTGTGAAATCATCTTCTATGCTCAGGCATGGTTAAATATAGGGTATTCGGTTATCATGTGAATAATCTCCTTGGTGATCTTGAAAGGTTGATCCTCTAGCCACATAAAATCGTCATGTACTTGGCTCAAGACAAATTTGACCCATTGGGGTTTGAAGACTCAAGGATAGGTTAGGGCTTCGGTTAATCCCTTGACTTTGATATGCTCAAACTTGCTATCCAGATATCCATCGGTGCACAATTTATCATACATATCCTTAATCTCATTATGACCTAGCTCATGAACTTTGCACTTGGTATAAAATCTAGCTTCTTCAATCAACAAAACCCTATCTGAAATAAGAGAAAATGTAGTTTTCTCATTGGGTTCGGAAGCCACTTTGGGAGGTAAGGTGTATTTCAGTGTAGGCTTCTCAATGGTTTCTACTACAATGACTTTCTAGACTTTGGGGGCCATTTCAAACTAAAATTCTACTTACGAAGTAGCTTAGGGTTTCAAATAACCAAAAAATGCTTCCAACTTAGTAAATACTTCACAAATATTCACAACTTGACTTGATCAGTTAACTGCTAAAAATGCGACTTTAGATTTTCTAAATACCTTGAATTCGCTCTTGGAAATGTTTGATCGCCTTTTGATTCTCTTTTCTCTGCACTTTGAAAACTGGTAAGTAAAAAATGACCGTGCTCAATACTTTAAATATCTCCTTTTGACCTTATCGGGATTCGTGTGGTTAGGTTAAATAGGCATTAAATGCACTTGGTTTTACTTTACCGACTAACTCTCTTATAAGCTTTTACCGACTAGACAGGTTTAATACTTTTATCGACTTCTCTGGTAAATCAAAAGACTAGATAATTTTTTGAACTTTCTATTGCAGCTTAGCTATGCAGATTTTGGAATTAAGTGCATAAATATATAGGAACTATTAAGATCTAACCTTTGAGAATGCATTCCCTCCATACCTTTATTGACTAATTCAAAGTAGATTCACCTAACTCAGTAGGTAAGGTGCTTCCTTCATTAGTTGACACATTTTCCTTTTTTTTCCAAAATTTCTGCAATTTGCTTCTTATCTCCTCAATATCTCCTCTCGGTTGGTCTCTGCAGTCTTTAGCTATGTGTCCAACTTTGTGACAATGAAAACATACCATTCCTGGATTTCTCCATGATCTCCGATTGTTCATTCCAAACCTTATCATACAGTTTGTGTTGGCATATGCACACTCCAATGAGACATTGTAGGTGATTGAAGGTTTTGTCATTGATGGCAACCTTACAATCCTATGACACTGGCAAGGCATTCCACCAGCACTAGCAAGATCAAACTCTACATCGACACTTAGACCATCAGCACCGACAGTGAAAGGAAGCATACCGAGATAAAAGCCGACAGGAATTTTATTGTTAATATATTTTGTTTATTATTGAAAAATCATTGTAAGCCGACTTGGCAATTTGTAAAATGACTCTTATATAAGAGAGATCATTGTATAATACTTAAAAAGGGATAGAGGAATATAATTAGGTGAAATAAGGCATACCTATTATGCAAAATATAGGTTAAGGGTTTATGTAAGAAGCAGAGAAGAAACCGGTATTGGATCTGGCATTATAGATGCTATTTTGAAGCAATACAAGACACTGGATTTATATAATCCATTTTGTAAGTCAGTGAGACTTCCTATTTTGTATTTGAGCAGTGAGCTCTAGGCACTTGGCCTTCCTGCATGTGTAGGCCCCTCTTGTAGCAGTAATATTCTCTTATTGGCCAGTAATCGAATATTGTGGATCACAAATCCCACTGAGGTTTTTCCCACACCGGGTTTCCTCATTAAAATATTGTGTTATGGTGTGTTTTTCATGTGGTTGCTTTTGTCTCTGTTTATTGCATTACTTTCTATTTACCGGTACACAGTATTAATATGCTCTACATGTTTTAAGTTAAGAAAATCTTACAACCAGTTAGATACTAATTCACCCCCCCCCTCCTCTTAGTATCTGTGGGAATCCTAACAATTGGTATCAAAGCTTGGTCCTCTATTTTCAGAAGCCTAATAGCTTGAGGAAGATCTTGACACCGGTAGAGATGGACAACTTAATGAAGCAACTTGAAGGAGCTCTCTTAGACTATGATGCAGAAAAATTGAAAAATATCAAACTTGAAGATTATCTAAAGGCTACTCAGGATATCATTCAAGCACTTCAAGAAAATCTTACTATTTCAAGAAACAATAGAAGAGAACTTTGTGAAAAGATGCAAAAAGAGAATGATGAAAAAGAAACTCTTAATGATATGATAAACAAGCTAAAGCAAGAGAACATGACAACAAAGAATGAGATGCAGGATATGACTATGAGATTCTGTAAAGAAATTGAAGATAGAAAGAAGAATGAAGAAGACTTGACTAGAAGACTGAATGATGCTGCAAATCAAAACACAAGACTCAGTTATGAAAATGATATGTTGAAAACAGATCTGATGCACACACAGAATGAGTCAAATGAACTTATGAGGTAGAAAGAAGTCTTAGAAAGAGAACTAGATACTGCAAATCAACATAAAGAGAAATTCAAGAAAAGCTCAGAAGAACTTGGTAACTTGCTGAAGAATCAAAAACCTAAAGGTGACACTTGTGGAATTGGCTTTGAAGTTGGTGAAAGCTCTGGTACTGCAAACACATAGGATCATAGCAAACTAGTAAGACAACCTACTGCTTATAAATTCAATGGAAAATGCTTTAACTATAACAAGTATGGTCATAGAGCAAATCAATGTAGATCTAGAAATTATCAGAATACCAATGCACCCACCAGTCAATGTTCAAAATGCAACAAAGTTGGTCATAACTCTGAGAATTGCAGAATAAATGTGAGATGTTATGTTTGTGGAAGATTTGGACACTTATCTAATCAATGTAGAACACAAACTGGCATAGGTTATGGAAAGGCTATTCAGAAAAATAATGTGGCTTGTTATGCTTGTAACAAGATTGGACATATTGCAAAATTTTGCAGAAGCAAGGCACCACTAGTAGACAATAAAGGTTCTAGTTTGAAAGGAAAAGAAAAGGTTGAAGAAGTTAAGCAAGAATTCTCAAAACAATGGATCAGGAAATTAGAACTGAATGGTGTTGGGAATACTCCTCCACTGATAGAACCAAGCAACACTCCACCGGCAAAACAGAGTAGCACTCCTCCAACAGAAGTCTCTTCATCAAATTGAAGAAATTTCTTTGAGGGTTTGGCAATCAATGAGACATATGCTATTATTCCCTCGGTTGATGGTAAGAAGTTGAAATTACTTCTATACCGATAGTTATGTTAAGTGATTACTTAACTGGCATGCATTAAATGTGGTAGTTGGAAAATTGAAATTATAAATTAGTGTTTTTGGCCCCATTTCACTTCACCGAGCATTCAAACATTTGAAGGGCATGAAATTTCCAGAGCTAAGGCATTTCGAGCAAAGAGGCAAGACATTTCAGCAATCAATCTTTCCAAAGGCAGAAAAAAGGTATTTATAATCATGGCATCCTCCTCTGTACCTGAATTCATAGAAAACCCTACTATAATTGAGGTAATCAAACACCCTAGGCCCGTATTTCAGCTAGTTCACGAGATAGCTAAAAAGGATGATAATGTTGGTGCATTTTCCAAATCCCAAAAGGAGTTGTTTTTGCAGAAGACCCTAGAATTTATATCCATTGCCATATAGAAGAATTAGGAGATGAAGAAATCAAAAACATGTACAAGACTGTCATATGTGATGACTCCGAAATTGTTGAAACCCTAGGATTCACTGAGATCCTCTACATTCTAGACTTTCCTAAGGAAGTTATTAGGATAGTATTGAGCACGGTACATGGTGAATTTTTCTAGCTAGATTCAATTCATAAAATTACCAAGGAAGCTGTGAAAGCTGTAACAGGGTTACCTTCCACCGGTAACAGACTAGACAAGACAAAGAAGGTCTCAAATGACCTGGTAATGAACCTAACAGGTGCAACATCTGACAAAAGGTCCTTAAGGGTAAATGATGTAACTGACATAAATGTGAGATTCATTAGCATGATTTTAGGTTACAAAACAACACATGCAAATAGACTTAACTCAGTCTCCAGTTTATGCATAAAAAGTGCACATGATATGGTAAATGAGATTGTGAAAATTGATGTATGTGAATGGTTAAAGGATGAATTGATTGACAATTTAGGGAAGATCAAGAAGGATAAGAAAGGAAAATTTAGATTTGGCAACTTACTTGTATGCTTAATGCTACACATAACCAAACAGGTTCCCGGTATAGGTATCAAGAACCTTGGATTTGATATACCAGTAGGGAAACAGTTATCAGACTTGTTCAAAAACATGGGTGAAATCAAACAAAAGAATATTGATGAGTATTTTCAAGCACTAAAGGCCAAAATGAACAAAAGAGTCAGACTGTCACAGGAAATTGTTAACAAATACAAAGATGATATATGTTTTGTGATTAAAAAGGATGAGATCTGGACAGAAGTAGTTATCCCAAGAACAATTTGGGTTATTGAGATGGGTTATGAGACCGATGATCACATCATTGAAACATATGCAAAAGCCCTTCTGGAAGCACCCAAGGAACCTAAGGAAGAGGTATTTGGTAGTACTGAGACCATTGAAAGCCAAATTCAATCTAAGAAGAGAGTAAAGAAAGTTGAAGCAATTGTGAGAAGAGGTTCAAGGTAGGCTAAGGCTATCAAAGAAGATGTACTAAAACAAACCGGTATCACTAAAGATGAGTTATAGGCACAACAACCAGAAACTCACCTTTCACCGGTAGCAACTTCTTCAAAAAGTGACATGCTAGCTGAATTTAAAAGAGTTGTGAGGAAAAGACAACCTTCACCGGTATCCACACCTTCACCTAGAAGAACCAAGCAAAAACATGCAGTGAGGCCCCCGGTCAAGAAATCTACTCCTAAGAAGAAAAAGTTGACACCAAAGAAATATTTCTCCAATTGACAGACTATCCAGATGAAAGCACAGAAGAAGGAAAACTTAAAAACATCAACAAACTATATGACTCACTATCAGTTGATGATAAAGAAAAGGTTGAAAACAGTGTTATTTTACACTTAGATATCTACAAAAAGTTCTTGATGCAAGTTGTAGATGAACTACCTGATGAACTATTCAAGAGATTGGAAGCAAGAAGACAATCTGTTGTAGAACTTGACAAGAAAATTAAAATTGAAAAATTACTTGATGTTTACCCAGTTAACTCACCGAAGGAGATAGATGATCTAATTGCAGAAGCTAACTGGTCAGTATTCTCTACTGCACACCGGCATATTGCACTAATGGTTTAAAGAGTAAATGAGATTGTAGAAGAAATTGAAAATGCATGGGATATATTCTTTGTTGAGAAGGAAAAATAGGAAGAGTATAGAAACCCTAAACCAATAAAGGTATATCAGAAAGACAAGGATAAAGGTAAAGGCAAGGTTGGTGGACCTCCGAGCATCAAAATAAAAGATAACTTATCCCCATCACCTCTAGTTACTCCACCAGTAACAACAACTGAAGATCAACCGACTGCTGAGAGTATGGATATATCACAGGAGGATACAAATCCTAATTCTAAGGTCTTATACATAGTTGATGTTGATACTCAAAAAGTCAACATTATGATAGACAAGGACACAATCGATAACACAAATATGGCTAGTGAGCCACCGGTAGCTAACAACATTGATAACACTGAAGGTAAACTAATAGATGGGAAAACAGAGACTCCAATAGATCAACAAATAGAGAGACAAGCAGAGCAATAGGCTTCGGAACAGCAACAGGTTCATGTGGAAACAATGCCACCGGCAACAAGAGAACAACAAAAACCTTTTCTTAAGGAAATGGAAACACAGATTGACCTACCAGAGGTCACTGCAAGCAAGGATATTACCCCCATCAGCGGAATTCAGAATGTTAGCTCTTCAATGGAAGGATTTAAATCAACAAATGTAACTAAAGTTCTTTTGGACTCCATTAAGAAAATAACCGATTGTAGTTCACAGGCATATAAAGCTATAGATGACACAATTCCAGTTTTGAAGATGATAGCTCCAAAATGTAATGTAGATAATAAGGATTCGTTGAGCCAACTCAACACTTTGTCTAAGTACATTACTGACAACACAGTGATAGTTGAACAAATAAAGGAGGAAGCATTCAAAGAGAGGTTAGAAAAGGAAAAAACAAAATTTATTTGAGGAACAAATAAAGAAGTGTACAAGGCAATTTGACACACTTCTACTAGAACTGTGCAGCACACTCAAGGAGTTCAAAACTTTGTACAAAGACACTTGTAAGACAAAAATTTTAATAGATGACATAGATAAGAAAATGAGAAAGGTACAAGAAGAAATAAATAAACTTGCTAACAATTTTATTAATTCATCTGATTCATTATCAGTTTTTGAGCAAAAGATAACTAGTTTTGAGGAAGAATCATTGAAGCTAGAGAGAGAAAAGGAGAGAATAATAAACAAGGCTAAGAATATGAGATTAAGACTAAGTCCAAGACTAGACTATCTAGCATCCTTGAGGAAGGAAATATTTGAGGCACTAGTACAAGGACAAAAAACATCGACAGAGCATATGCAACACCTCATTGGTACAGTTCAAAGAATAGAGGCAGCAATAAAAGATAGTAAGAAGTTTTTGGAAAGCATAAATTTGGTTTTGGCGGATCTTTTTCAAATTGTAACCACCCAATTACAAGGTTGAGACATAAAACTACAACTCTATTGACACTTTGACAACCTTTGCCATTGATGCCAAAGGGGGAGTAGTAGTATGAGAAAATAATCAGCAAAAGACTTATCTGCTCAGGGGGAGCTCACATATTTTTGGATTACAAGTTTTGGATACACTTTTTGAAATTTCTCATGAGTGTTGCCATCAATGCCAAAGGGGGAGATTGTTGGCATATGCACACTCCAATGAGACATTGTAGGTGATTGAAGGTTTTGTCATTGATGGCAACCTTACAATCCTATGACACCGACAAGGCATTCCACCGGTACTAGCAAGAACAGACTCTACACTGGCACTCAGACCACCGGCACCGACAGTGAAAGGAAGCATACCGGCGCAAAAGCCAACAGGAATTTTATTGTTAATATATTTTTTTTATTATTGAAATATCATTGTAAGCCAACTTGGCAATTTGTAAAATGACTCTTATATAAGAGAGATCATTGTAGAATACTTAAAAAGGGATAGAGTAATATAATTAGGTGAAATAAGGCAGACCTATTATGCGAAATATAGGTTAAGGGTTTATGTAAGAAGCATAGCAGAAACCGGTACTGGATCTAGCATTATAGATGCTATTTTGAAGCAGTACAAGACACTGGATTTATATAATCTATTTTGTAAGTCAGTGAGACTTCCTATTTTGTATTTGAGTAGTGAGCTCTAGGCACTTGGCCTTCCTGCATGTGCAGGCCCCTCTTGTAGCAGTAATATTCTCTTATTGGCCAGTAGGCGAATATTGTGGGTCACAAATCCCACTGAGGTTTTTCCCACACCGGGTTTCCTCATTAAAATATTGTGTTATGGTGTGTTTTTCATGTGGTTGCTTTTGTCTCTATTTATTGCATTACTTTATGTTTATCGGTACGTAGTATTAATATGCTCTATATGTTTTAAGTTAAGAAAATCTTATAACCGGTTAGATACTGATTCACCCCCCCTCTCAGTATCTATGGGAATCCTAACAGTTTGCACTTATATGTCCATATCTTCCACAACAGTCACACCAAATTCTTGTATTGTAATCCCATGGTACTCAAGTATATTGTCGATTGAGATTTGTGTGAGTTCGGTAGCTTCTAGTGTTTTCTTGGTGTGGAGTTCACATATAGTTGTTATCCTTAAACCAACATTTCTCGGTATTGTGTCCATATCTATTGCAATTTTTGCAAAACCCTTTGTATTTTGCCTTTTGATAATTGTTGACAGACTTTGTTCTACATTGCTTAGATGTGTGACCATACTTATTGCAATTGTAACAATAACCATAAAACCTAGTAACATCCGGTTGCTTACCTTTTTTGATGCAGCAAACGTTGGCAGTATGTCCTTGTTTTCCACAGTAGTTGCAAATAGGCTTCTTGTCCTTGATGTTCTCTTTGTTTCCAGCTTGCTTTGATGATTCTCCTTTCTCCGTAGTGTTGATCCCTTTCTCGATAGAGTTGTTTCCTTTGTAACCGAGTCTTGCATTTTTGTTGGGTTTTCTCATATTCAGTTGCCCATCCAACATTCTTGATGCTTCATGGATTTTCCTCAATGTTTCTTTTGACTTCTTTTATACTTCTAGTTCATCGGTCAATCTTGATATTTCAAGTTTCAATGCTTGGTTCTCATTTTCTTTTAGTTATGCAATCATTTCTTTAGATTCTTCTGATATGTTGTTCTCAGATGATGTCTCAATTTGTTCCACCAACTCTTGTGAGTCCTGTAAATCATCAAACAACCTTCTTCTGACTTTCAGTGATCTCTGCATTTGCCTCTGCATATATGCAATCATTTGATTAGCATGATCCAATTCTTCTTGAAGATTCACAATCCTGCGAGATTGTTTATAACCTTCCATTGATAGGATCTTTCTCTTTAGGCTGTTAGACCCTTTACCAAGAATATGGCTCTGATACCAATTGTTAGGTCTTAATTGGAAGGCTAATGTACTGAGAAGGGAGGGGTGAATCAGTACTTCAAAACTTTTCTTGAAAAACAATTTTACTGATAAACACAAACTATGTATTGCTGATCTCAAAGATATGTAATACTGAAACATAATCATAGAAATAACATACATCAAAATATCACTCCATAACACAAAGATTTTTTGTCATGCGGAAACTCTTGGTTAGAGAGAAAAATTGTGGTGGGGATGGCACCCACAACTTCACTACTGCAGTAATCAAGATTGCTCGGTTAGAGCTACATGTTTAGCCATTTCTGATAGCTTACCCTGTTAGGAGTATAACGATCTTTAGATCTACCTTGCTAAAGGATTTTACAAACACTTCTACAAAATGTTGTACCTGGTTAAAGGCTTTACAAACTATAGACTTTATTAGAGTCTTTTACCCTGTTAAAGGTTTCTATTACAACTTAAAATTTCAGTCAAAAATCTTTACAAAATATCTTCAACTTCACATCTGAAATTTTATAGCAGACTCTATGTGCTCAATATAAAATTACCTTGCTCATAGCATTCCTCGGTAATTGATAAATCAACTTGGTAACCACTTTTGTATACTCTGCCCTCTTAAACTGTTCTCTGAAACCTTCTCGATAACCTATGATTATCTTTGTCAATCTTCTTTCTTCATACTGAACTATGTCATTCCTTTTTGTCTCTTTTCTTGATTGACTTTACATATCATATCATCTCATATACTCAAATCATTCTATTTATATAGATCTCTGAGATGATGATCTGTTCATGCTTCGATCATACAAACATATTTTATTGAATGAATAAATGTAGAAATTATTTCATTGGATATTCTTCCTCAAAATCATACAAAATCTTTAAATGCAATTTCCTATGTAGTAATGGTTTCATCTTCTCGAATTATGTAACATGTTTCATATGTGTGTCCAGGTTCATTGAATCTGGTAACACGTTTTCACTCGGTTCAGATTAACTCGGTATTCCTTCTTTGCTACTCGGTAAACATATAAACCTTACTCGGTAGAAATTCTGCATATGTCTTGGTTCACAACTTGGTGTGTATCATCTCGGTGACTTGTCTTTCTTCTATAACCGACACCAGTGACCTTGGTGTTTACCGACTGGACTTTTCAGTAGTATTAACTGACTAGAGTATATAGAATGACTTTGGGCATAAAACTAATGGCAACCTAGTAAATAGCAACACCGGCGTCATCCCTTGAGTGCCCTAAGTGCAAAAAATTGTCAAACAAGCCTATTTTAAATGATAATGAGGATGAAAAAGATAAATATAGACTAACAAGCCTATATTAAGCTGTATTGAATTTAAGAAAGTAGTAATGATCATGATCATCAATACTTGCATATATTGTAGACACATAATTACCATTACACTTACATGTGAAATCTATGAACATACATAAGTGGGCCATAAACATAAGATTTCTTACTCTATAAATCATTTTTCATCATTATCAATATAACTACAACAATGTACTCATGTACAAATACATTGTATATCATGAATACAACTAAACCAGTTTACTCGTACAAATAAATTAAATATCTTCAATACAACTACACCAATGTTCTCATGTGTAAATACATTTTATATATCATATATTGTACTCAATGTACTCATATACAAATAGGACATCCCACTTCATGTGAATCAGTTATCCTCATACCCTAAGAGCAAAACTTACGTAAAGCAATGCTTGCATATAAATGAAGACCAACATAAGCAATGTGGACAACATCAAAAAGACCTACATTTTTAAGAATTGTTAATCTACACAAAAAAAAAACATGATAATAAATGGAGAGGTGGGATTATATTGAGTGTACTCACTATGTTGATGCAATAGCATTGTATATCATCAAAAGACCTATGTTTTTAAGAATTGTTAATCTACACATAAAAAGTATGAACATAAATTTTTTATGATCATTATTTGAAATGAAATGCATGATAATAAATGGATAGGTGGGATTATATACCGTGAAGATACGTCCCTTCGAATTATATTGAGTGTACCCACTATGTCGATGCATTAGTATTATATATCATCAAAAAGACCTGCATTTTTAAGAATTGTTAATCTACATATAAAAAAGCATGAACATAAAGGTTTTCTGATCATTGTTTGAAATGAAAATCATGATAATAAACAAAGAGGTCAGATTAACTAATAGGTGGCATTATACAAATTATATTGAGTGTACCCACTACGTTGATGCAAAAATTGTGATGCAATAGTATTGTTCATCAAAAAGGACCTGCATTTTTAAGAATCCTTAATATACACGTAAAAAAATTGTACATAAAGTTTTTTTTATCATTATTTGAGATGAAATGCATGATAAAAAAATAAGAGATAGTAAATACTTGCTACTCAAGTGTGACCAAAGGGTCATCTCTTAGCTTAAGAGTATCTGGTATTGCTTCATGATCAACACTAGTCACTATCCATAGTTATTTTGTCTTCAGTCTTGCTTGATGCTTCAACAACTTGACATTTGTAGCTATAATAAGGTGCAAATACATGAGAATGGTTTTGTGTCTCTCGTTGTCTTCAAATGCCGGTATGCCATTCTTTCTAATCATGTATGTTCGCAACCAAGTTACTGCAACAACAACTGAACCTATAGGATATGTGAACCCATCATCATCTATCATTGGTTGTGTTAGCTTCTTCTTTCCCTGTACACACCATGCCAACCAATAGTTTGATCTCTCTTCATTCCCCTATAGTGCAACCACTGCAAAAACATGTCCTGGTTGTAGAAGATCTGAAAGACGATCATAGTCAGCTGAACCTTCTATGTCATCATTTGACATGGATATTATTTGAGATAAAGGAGTTAGATATTGTGGAACCCACGTATCAACCCACACACTTGACTCACATTGATCCCAATCACACTAAAAATAACTCTGACAAAAACATGCCAATTCTCATGTCTAAATGCTACATGTACTTGTATCTGAGTTGCGAAATGAATGCATCTTTAAAAAATCTTGAATTGTTTGACAATCAAATCTATCTCCCATTGTTCCTTCCTCAACCAACCAAAATAATGTGCACTGTTGAATCAAGATTTCCTCCCTATGATATTGTTGTACTAATCCAATCAACAATCGAACGTGCATCAAATAATTTTGCACCTGAAATCCTCAATTGCTCCTTAACTAGAGCTCTCTTAAAAAATGCACCTGCTCCATCATGCTTCCCCTTCCCATGTCAAGCTTCAAATATAATCCAAATATGAAGTACTCGCCTCTCTACATGCATTTTATTCAACCAATAAAACATAGGAGCATTCTTGAATTGACCTGTGCAATTATCTGACCATATGAGATGTTGGTCTATTGCAATACCTTTCTCTTGCAAGAACTCAAAAAAATTCTCAAAACAATGTTGCACATACTCGGAGGAGTGAGATCTATCAGTACTCATATAAAATTGATACTCCCTAATTATCTTCTTGTCCTCTTCTATACTATTAGGGGAATGTCTATATGTTATGTGAACAAAAATAACAATCTGAATTGAATTGTAATATTGAGCTTGTATCTCATTTTGTGGTTGCAATGTATAGTTTTTTGCAAAATCGACCATCGATATAATAGTGCCAATCGAGAAAGAGTCCTTACACATCCTGAACTATTTATCCAACCACTAAGACCTATGGGTGTGACTTGCATACTTGTAGAAAATATTTTCCTTAAAATCTAAAATAAAATAAATAACACTAACTTCTCTAGAGACCAACTCGCATCTAAAACCTTCACCTCCACTCTTCAATGTATATTTCATTGTCTCATATCTTTTTTCCTCAACAATATTCTTTCCAAACTCGTGTTCTCTGCCCTCATGAAAAGAAACGAACTTTTGCAATCCACCACATTATGAGCACTTCTCATTCAAACAATCATTTTAATAAAAAAAGCATCCATCATATCTAGGACATAAAAAAATATCTAGCAAGTCTCTTGATGATCTTGAAAATTTCATTGCACCGCACTCCTGCAACATATCATTAGTATGCATCGTATAAAAAATATAGCATAAAATTTCAGGCTACATTGAAAAATCCACATGGTATTTGCAACAAGAAGTATTACAAATCTTAAGAGGTACACAATAAAATGGCTTCAAAGATTTAAAGGCCATTTGTGATATTTGCAAATTTGGATGTGTTTCACAAAAAAATTTATACAAAATTGTTTGGCTTGATTCCAAGAAATGTTTGGGATGTGGTGTGCAGTCTTGGTTGCCCATTCTTAACTTCAAAACATCCTTTACATTGGGTGATACTCTAGAATTAGAGTGCCAAAATTGTTGAATTTCCTCCTTCATATTGTCGGTCAACTTTTTATCAACATGTGGAAGCCTCCCACCAAAATTCCATGTATCATGTTGAAGGGGACCATAAAGTCTTTCTCTTCTTGCAAGTGCTCTATCCAAATTTTTATGGTTTATGTTCAAATCAACACAAGTTTTTCTCATAAAATGATCCTTCCTCAATTGATGGCTTATTAAGGAGGTTGTAATCACTCTTTGAGCAACTCTCTTATCTTTTTCCTTTCTATTGTTTCCAATAGAATAGAGAGAACTAAAAAGATTTTTGACAATAATAGAATTTTTCTCCATCTTCTTGTTCATACGTGTAGTGTCATAAAATTGCAACCCCTGCAATTTTAACCACATTTTGGCTCCTCAGCTCGGCAATGAAATCTTCTTCCCTAACCGAGACTTATTTATGCATTATGACCCCGCCACCCTTCCTCCTTCATGTCATGTGTCTACAATAGACCCTATCTGGGCCCCAAAATAGGGTAGGACAGGGGTGTGGTTCCCCTGTTCCCCTAGGACAGGGGTGTGGCACCTCTTTCCTCACCCCTTAGGGTGGCCCTATGTCAAGTCTGCCCGGTCTCCTATGCACAATTTGTCTTCAGGGTTTGCAATTCCTCTTTGTCGGCCTTCGGTAGTTGAAAATTAATCCTTGAGGCATGTATAAAAATTAATTCAATACCCTCATTCAAGGATGGATGAAAACAAATAATAAGGGATAAGAAGCATAAAGAGAAGATACGAGATTTCAAGGTCAACATCAAGAATTCAAGCATTCAAGTCTTCTTCATTCATCCATTGGAGCAACATTACAACATTCATTTTCAAGCATGTGTGTGTTAGGGTTTTTTCATGTTACATGCCATTTCATACAACATTTGTGGTTACATTCAAGAAGCAAAGCAATCATCATCAACAAGTAGCAGATCTATAAGGTATACATTTCCATTGTTTACATTCAAGCATTTGCAATTACTTTCTTTCAAGGTTGATTCCTCAACTGGGGTTTGACTAAGGCAAACCCCTATCCACAACCATTCTCCCTCTCTTTTCTGTGTGTAGGTTGTAGGTGCATAGCTGTAATTGCAGGTTTGGGCTTCATTTGCAAAGATAGAAGAACCCTTTTCATTTCGCGAATTTTGTGGCGGACCATGTACGTTCCCGCCATGGTCCTGACGACTTTTCTCCAAATTTACAGGACAAATCTGCATCAATCTAATTAGCTCAGATCTGAAGTTACAATGCAATCCCGAACTGGTAGCCCCATATTTCACTCATTTCCTCTCTCTTTTCTACATAGTAAATAAGTCAACTTTCTCATTTACAAAGGAGGGTAAATCACACTTCAACCACTTGCAATCCACTTGGAATTCACATCCAAGTTAGATTCGGATCTAGTGGATTCAAGCCCCTCTTTTGAATGTAATGTATCTCCCAAGTGAAAATCATCCTAGTGGCTTCCTTTCTCTCTCCTAGGTGGGGAGTCACTAGGATCCAATTTTCCACTTTACATTTTGGTGAACACGACGTCTTACACATTAATTCTAATTTCTCATATCTGATTAATTGCAATTTTCATTTCAAATTTTCATTTTCAAGTTTG
Organism: Cryptomeria japonica; assembly: GCF_030272615.1. Classification (NCBI taxonomy): domain Eukaryota; kingdom Viridiplantae; phylum Streptophyta; class Pinopsida; order Cupressales; family Cupressaceae; genus Cryptomeria; species Cryptomeria japonica. Next base: position 605,179,593 of record NC_081405.1, read on the forward strand.
ATCTATTTGCAAATTTTAGAGGTTAATTGCATAAAACCCTAATTTTTCATTTTGAGAAAATTAAGCTTGTGAGGTGTAAAATTTTAATTGCTTGTTACAGATCTAATTTCTATTTCAAAATTGCAATTCAAATTTGTCTATTCTGAAAATTCATTGGTTAAATCATAAAACCCTAATTTTTAAGATTCTTTTATTTTCAACCTTTGACTGCAAGTTTGACCGATCTAGACATCTCCAAATGAGCTATTTTTTTGGATTTTGCATTAAAATCATAATCTCAATCATCCCTGAAAAATTTCAAAAAAAATTGGTTGCACTGTGTGCATTCCGCCATGGTCCTCGGCTTTTTTCCTGAAATTTTGGGAGACAAAATTGACTATATTTTTATGCTCAAATCCAAAAAATTGGCATACTTTATCAATTTTAACACTCTTTAAGGTCAAACACAAATCCAAAATTCATCTAATTCACAACTTAAAATTAATTTTCATAAGAAGGTCCTAATTCTAGATCTACTTTTCCAGCAAATTCAGATTTCACTTAAGAGACTTTTAATGGCAATTAATAAATTGGATTTACTTTGTCTTTCGCATGTGATTACATTAATTTTTTCATACATTTATCATGTGTCGGATAAGATTTTCTTCCATTTCCTGTTGCTTCTCTTTCTTCATAGCACTTGGTCATATTGTTTTGTTAGGATTTCCAAATTATTTTCTTTTCAATTAGATCTCAAAGCTTTCATGTATCATTTATGTTGCATTATGGTGATGTTGTTAACAAAATTCATTTCCTATGTTAATCACCTTAAAGATTTTGTAGATATTAAACCTAAAGATCCTAACCCTTGTACCTCTCCTAGGGTATCTTGTGTGAAAGAAATGAGATCTAATGCTTTGCCCAATGATCTTTCTACAAGAGAGAAAGCATTGGAAAGTAATAGGGACCCATCTTCTCCTCATATGCAAACCCTTGAGCAAGGGGGAGGGGGGCAATATGAAAACATCAACATTCTTAAATCTTTAGATCCTCCTTAATCTCCTAAGACCTATCTTCAACATCAAAGTCTATGTAGACAGGATGATGTCATGCATTTTATTCTTGACCTTTCTCCTCACATAGAAATCACTAAAAATGAGCTTTTAGATGATGGAGATGTTCCTCCCCAATCTTCCAAAAAGGATAAGCTTGATAAAGGAAAAGAGATTGTCATTTCACATGATACTCCTTCATCTACAAATCCTTTTGTGCCCCCTTATACATCAGATTTCAAAGAAATTCATGATCTTGTTCCTTCATCTAGTCAATTGCAACATTCTTATAGTCGTGGCTTTCATATAATTACAAAACAAGGTTTTAAAGGAAAAGGAATTGGGAAATTTGAGCATGGAATTTGTGTCCCTATAAACCCTCTTAAACAAACTACTACAAGAGGCCTAGGAAGTGGTACCCCTCTTTCTATGGATGAATTCCTTAGGATTCAAAACTTTCAAGGTTACCTTCAAAAATAACAAATCAAGAGAGCTCGCAAGAATGCTTCTTCTTCAAAGCATCTTTTTTGTTCATTTCATCAAACCCATGACCATAATGCTAATGATTGCCCTGATTTTCAAAAATCTATTCAAGATGACATAGATAGTGGCAAAATTAGAATTGTGGATAATGAAATTTTTTCTCCTAACACACCCTCTTCTTCATGGCATGACGATATTTACCATACTGACAAATTAGCTACAAGAATCTATTAGAAGTTGAAATATGACAAGAACATTTTCTTTCCTCCTCAAAATAAAAACAAAAATCTTAAACAAGTGAAAGGTATTGAATATTGCATTTTTCATGATATATATTCACATTCTCTTGGAAATTGTTATGCATTTAATAAATTTGTTTAATTACAATATGATCTTGCACACATTTGTCTCACAATAGATCTAGCTTTATTTCTTGGTAAAAACATAGTGCCTTAGCATTTCTTTTCCCTTCATGTTGCTCTTCACCTTATGACATAATTATCCCATTTAACGGGAGCTCTTTATCATTAGTGGTGGTATTTTTTCACTTTAACATACTTTGGGGCAGCAACATGAAGTCCATGTTTCTTCTTCTTTCTATACATTTATCTCTATCTTTGTGCATCATTCATTATTATATCTTTTCTTGCATAGGGTTGTTCTTATGTGAGCATATAATGGTTCTTTGGTTTTCCTCTTTTCTTGTAGAGGGGCATCTTTAATGAGTACTGCACTTCTTCTCTTTCCTTAATTCTCTTGGAAATCTTACCTCTTCTATGGTTTCGATTATTCACGAGTATGATATGCACCTTAGTAGGGAATGATCTCTTGAGAAGTATGTATCCTTTCCTTGAGAGGATTTTTATCCACTTGTACAACATGTCACTTGAAACTAATCACAATCAAAAAATGTGTAATGTTTCTCTTTGTTCTCCTCACTTGGGGGGCAAGGATTTTCACTTTAAATAACTTGCTTAACATTTTCAAATTCAATTTCCTCTTCACTTGAAGTAACATTTGCAAAGGCTTCACCAATATTTGACATACCTTGTCTTCTCCTCCTATGACCTTCTCCATCTCTTTGTCTATATACTTCAATTCGCTCATTTAAAAGTTTTCTTTTATGTTTGTACTTTTGACGACTATTGCTCCCCATTATACCTCCATAAAGATGTTCCTAAATGATTGACAATGACAAGTTTGTCTCCAAGAATCTCTCAAAAGCAAAATTTTGTCACTGTCTATTTGAAAACCCGTGATTACCACCTGCAACACGAATGTGTGGGTTGTTGGAATGCACAAAACGGCCCACAAACCTATTTTGTGTGGTGCAAAAATTGGATATCTGATTTTTATTCATATTTTTCCTATGGGCTACAAAAAATTCCTATTGTCGCCCATTTTTTGAATGTTGGTGCCTTAATGGAAACAAATTAGATATCGAATTATATCTGATATTCGATGTTTTTACATATAGGTAAAGTGAGAGAGATACTTGAGGAAGATAGAGAGAGGAATAGTGAGAGAGAGAGAGGGAGAGAGAGAGATGGGGGAGGGGGGGAGAAGGAGAAAGGGAGATAGAGGGGGAAGGGAAAAGGGAGAGAGAGTGAGAGAGAGAGAGAGATGGAGAGTGAGATAGAGAGACAAAGAAGATGAGAGAGAGAGACGGGGGGAGGGAGAGAGTGAGGGTTTGAGGAGAGAAATAAGAAGAGAGGGAGAGAAAGAGGGAGAGTGAGAGGAGGACAGAGGAATAGGGAGGGGGAGAGAGAGGAAGAGAGATGGACTCCATAAGGAATCGCATAACATGACCCCTTAAGGCACCATATGACCCCTTATGACACAATATGGTGTCCGAAGGGGTCCTATGGTGTCCGAAGGGGTCATATGGTGTTCTATGACCCCTTAGGACACTATATGACCCCTTAAGACACCATATGGTGTTCTATGACCCCTTAGCACACCATATGACCCCTTTTAAAATCCTAGTACATGACATGACCCCTTAAGGCACCATATGACCCCTTAGGACACCACATGGTGTTGTTGGGGGACATATGGTGTCCCAAGGGGTCATATGGTGTCCTAAGGAGTTGTAGGACACCATATGACCCCTTCGAACACCATATGACCCCTTAGGACACCGTATGGTGTTCTAAGGGGTCATATGGTGTACTAACAGGTCATAAGATACCATATATTCCCTTAGGATACCATATGGCCTCTTAGGACATCATATGGCCCCTTAGGACACCATATGCTTCCCTAAGTAGTCATATGATGCCTTAAGTGGTAATGTCATATACTAGGATGTCAAAAGGGGTCATATGGTGTCCTAAGAGGTCATAGGACACCATATGACCCCTCAAGACACCATATGACCCCCAACAAAACCATATGGTGTCCTAAGGGGTCATAGGACACCATATGACCCCTTAGGACACCATATGACCCCTAAGGACACCATATGACCCTTAAAAACATTGTATGGTGTCTTAAGGGGTCATATGGTGTCCTAATGGGTCATAGGATATCATATGTCCCCTTAGGACACTATATGACCCCTTAGGACATCATATGGTGTCCTAAGGAGTCATATGGTACCTTAAGGGGTCATGTCATGTACTGGGATGTAAAAAGGGGTCATATGGTGTCCTAAGGGGTCATAGGACACCATATGACCCCTTAGGATACTATATGATCCTTTAGGACACCATATGACCCCTAAAAACACAATATGGTGTCTTAAGGGGTCATATGGTGTCCTAAGGGGTCATAGGACACCATATGTCCTCTTAGGACAACATATGACCCCTTAGGAGACCCTACGGTATCATAAGGGGTAATATGGTGTCCTAAGGGTTCATATGGTGTCCTAAGGGGTCATATGGTGTTGTTAGGGGTCATATGGTGTTCGAAGGGGTCATATAGTATCCTACGACCCCTTAGGACACCATATGACCCCTTTTAACATCCTAGTACATGACATGACCCCTTAAGGCATGATATGTTGGATATTGTTGGTCATTGCTTCTGCTAGGATATCTTGTTGTCATTGATGTCAACATATTCATGTTATTTGCTCCGGTGATTGCAGATTCAGAAGATTTTTTGATCCGGTTTGTAGCGGTGGTTTGCTAATCACTATTTTGTAGAGTCCGGTATATTTCGGTGTGATCAGATCGGGTGCTAATCTTTTGCGATATTGCTTGGGATGGTCTTGTGTATCTTCATTTCAGATGGTTTATGATTTGGTGCTCTGCAAGTTATCTTTCTTCATGACAGTTGTTGATTGGTTGTGTTCTTGAGCTTTCAGACATTGACCGATGAATATTTGAAAAGTGGTGTTGCTGCAGTTGTTTTGGATGATTCTAAAGTGCTTGATGGTGTTTCTTAGTCATGTCCTATTTTTTCTAGCAATCTCAATTGATCGTTGTGCAAGTTTTTGGTGGTTTCTATCAACCGGTGATGATTTGTGTGTTATGTGGTATTTCTCGTGGTGTAGTGTGTTGTGGTTGATCTTGGCATGATTTCCAATGGAGTTGTGCATTTAGGAATTTGATTTAGGACCATGTTATTCTATGTAAACCATTATATTGGTCTAGTGGTCGTTCTTTGTATCTTGTGATGTAATTTTGTAATTGAGGGTTTAGCCGACCTTATTATCGAGGTTGATGAATTATATATATAGGTGATATAGTCATGTAATTTGGGTGTCAATGTTGTGTCTACATTATGGGAGAGAGTTTTGTGTGCAAACATGTGATTTATCCTTCGGTGTTGAGTTTGTGGAGAGATTGGTGTTGTAGGGAAGACATCTGTGCTTAACCAGAATTGTAATCAGGCATCTGGAGATGCCATTCTTTATGTTCATTTCTTCTGGATTGTAGTCTGAATCTTATTGTAAGTCAATGAGACTTCCCTGAGGGATGCAGCCTACAAGGCCATTTATTTGAGTAGTGATCTCTAAGAAGTGTGCATGAATGCATGTGCATTTTCCATTGTAACTTTTTCACATACTACTAAAGAGTATCATCTTACTGTGGGTAGGTTCCCACTGTGGTTTTTCCCTTAACCAGATCTTCCACATCAAAATCTTGGTGTTGTGTGTTGTGTTGTTAATTTTCATATATATCTTATTGTTGGAGTTTATTAGATCTGTGTTTTGTGGTTAAGTTTTTTATTCTGGTGAATAATGATTTACCCCCCCTCTTAGTCTTTTGCTTGAGGAAATCCAGGATGGAAAATCAAGGTGTAATCTTTAAGAAGGGTAGTCCAAGATTTGATGGAAGTAACTATGCTATATGGAAGGATCAGATGGAAGTGCACTTGAAATGTCTTGGTGAAGATTATTGGAAGATTACAAAGAATGTCTATGTTGTTTCTCAAAATGGACCCCTACTCTTGATGATATTAAGGAACTGGAACATAATATTAGAGTGAAGGAAGCATTGCTTAGTGCCCTGATTGATTCTGATATGACAAATGTAATGGGACTTTAGACCGCAAATGAGATCTGGGTGAAGCTTGAGGTGTTGTATGAAGGTGACAAATAGGTGAAAGTTGCTAAGTTGTAGAGTTTAAAAGGAATGTATGAGATATTGAAGATGGGAGATGATGAGAACATACACTCTTTTATGGCTAAGGTGAATGACCTTTTCCTAAGTATCAGATGTGCCAGTGGAACCATTGAGGAAGATAAAATTATTGCGAAGGTGTTGAGATCTTTAATTTTTGCCTACAAACATAAGGTTTCTGCTATTGATGAGATCCGGAGTGTGACTACTGTGACAAGAGATATGTTGGTTGGAAAGCTTGTTGCATTTGAGCTGAGTGAATTTGGAGATTCACGTGGAAAATATTAGACAACATTTAGAGCATCTGTATCTATATCTGGTAAGAAGAAATATGATCTTGATGAATGAAAAATATCTAGATAAGAAAGAGAGAGAAGAGAGATGGAAGAGCAAGAAAGGGAGATGGATGAACTTGAAGTATTGATTGCCCAGAGATTGCATAAAGGTGTTGGTAAGTATGATGGAAAGTTTCCTTTGAATTGTTATTATATTGTTGATGAAGGTATTACAGATGAAGAATCTAAAGTAGATGAAGTTGTATTCCTTTCCATTAAGGAAGATGGACTAGTACCTGTTGATTCCACTAGTTGTACTATTGAGGAGAAAGCTTTAGCTGCTAAAGTTGAAGAGAAAGATGAATGGGTGATTGATAGTGGTTGTTCACATCATATGATTGGTGATAAAAATAAGTTTATAAGAATGGAAAGATATGGTGGTGGAATAGTCAGATTTGGAGATGACAAAGTCTGTGTGATCCGTGGGAGAGGTTATATTTCTTTTGATGGTAAGCATAACACTGATGATGTCTTGTATGTTGAAGGTTTGAAGCATAATCTTTTGAATGTTGGACAGATGGTTGATAAGGGATATGATCTACAATTAAAGGATGGTAAATGCAAGATCTTAAATGCCTTTGGTATAGAGATTGCATCTGAAGCTAAGACCGAAGGTAACATTTTTCATTTGAATGCTAGTGAAAAAAGTTGTTTGATTTCTCAGATTGATAAGAGTTGGTTATGGAATAGGAGAATGTTTCATGTAAATTTTGATTCAATAGTTAAGATTTGTTTTACACATACTGTTAGAAATCTGCCTAAGATTGTTAATCCTACTAATCTAGTATGTAAGGAATGTCAGTTGGGTAAGAAAATAATATACATCTGATGGATTGCTATATCTCATGAATATTGACCTATGTGGACCTACAAATGTTAGAAGTGTGCAAGGTGATAGATATTTTATGCTACTAATTGATGATTATTCTAGGATGATGTGGGTTGTCTTTTTGAAGGAGAAATAATAAGAATTTGATAAATTCAAGATATTCAAAGATAAGGTTGAGATTGAGTCTAGATTGAAGGTGAAGTGTCTGAGATCTAATAGAGATGGAGAATTTTGTTTTGGTGAGTTAAATTCATTGTGTCAAAAGCATGGGATTAGAAGACAATTATCTACTCCTAGAACCCCTCAACATAATGTAGTCGTTGAGAGGAAGAACATAACTATTTTTGATGTTGCAAGGACTATGCTAATTGAAGGGAATTTTCCGAAGATGTACTGGAGAGAAGCTATTAGTACTATTGTTTACATAAACAACAAAGTTCACATTAAAGGAGATACCGGTAAGACCCCTTATGAGCTTTGGTTTGGTCATGTTCCTACTATGAGATATTTCAGAGTATTTGGTAGAAAATTTTATATCAAAAGAGATGAGGATATAGGAAAGTTTGATGCTAGAAATGATTAAGGTATTTTCTTGGGATATTCAACAAAGAGCAAGGCCTACTGGTGCTACAGTAAGAGACTGGGAGAGATAGTAGAAAGTGAAAATGTGAAGGTGGATGAGAACCTTGGGAAAAAAGTTAGAGCATGTGGTTATGATGATGGTCAACATATTTTTTTAGTCCCTATTCAGCCAGAAGAGCCTAAGCAAAATGATCTAGTAGAAATTGTGAATCTAGATGTTGTTGGTGAAGGAGTGCAGGAACCAGAAAATTAGATCAATTAGAAGACTCCAAGGTATGTAAGATTGAATCATTTTGAAAATCATATTATTGGTGATAAAAATAAAGGTGTGATGACTAGAAGAAGGTTAGTTGCTGAAGAAGTATGTTTGATTTCCAAAGCTGAACCTAAAGATGTTGTTGAAGCCTATAAAGATGAAAGTTGGATGAAAGCTATGGAAGACTAACTAGATTAGATTGAAAATAATAACACTTAGGAACTTGTTCCTAGACCTAAAGATAAGAATGTTATTGGTACTAAATGGGTATTTATAAATAAATTGAATGAAGTCGGTGAAGTTGTCAGAAATAGAGCTAGACTGGTATGCAAAGGGCATTCACAATAAGAAGGGATTGATTATGAGGATGCTTTTGCTCTGCTTGCCAGACTTGAAGTTGTTAGACTATTGCTTGCTTATGCTACTCATAAAGATTTCAAGGTATATCAGATGGATGTCAAATCTGCCTTTTTGAATGGTGAACTTGAGGAAGAAGTTTACATTGAACAACCTGATGGATTTTCACTATTAGATGATGGAGACATGGTATGTAAGTTGAGGAAAGCTCTTTATGGATTGAAACAAGTTCCTAGAACCTGGTATGCTAGAATAGATAAATACTTGTTGAAATTGGGATTTAGTAAAGGTGTTGCTGATAGTAATCTATACTTTAACATAGAAAATGATAACATACTAATTATTGAAGCCTTTATTGATGATATAATATTTGGTGGTGATGATAACTTGAGCATGAAGTTTGTCGGTGATATGCAGAAGGAATTTGAGATGTCTATGATTGGTGAAATGAATTTTTTCATAAGTTTGCAGATTGCACAACCTAGAAAAGGTATATTCATATCTTAAACTAAGTATGTGAAGGAATTGCTGAAGAAGTTTGGATTAGATGAGTCCAAACCAGTTGGAACTCCTATGGTGACTGGTTGTAAATATTCTAAGAATGATGAATCTCCTAAAGCTAATCAGAGTTTGTAGATCTATGGTTGGTGGACTGTTGTATCTTACTCATACTAGGTCGGACATTATGCATGTTGTGTGCATGGCTGCTAGATATCAAGATGACTCAAAAGAGATTCATGTCACTATTGTTAAGAGGATATTCAGATACCTAAAGGGAACTGTGAACTATGGATTATGGTATCCTAGGAATGGTGATCTCATGCTATGTGCCTATACTGATGTTGATTGGGCTAGTGATGTTGATGACCAAAAGAGAACTACCAATGGAGCATTTTTTTTGGGTAAGTAGTTGGTTTGATTGGCTAGCAAGAAACAAGATTCAGTGTCCTTATCTACTGCTGAAGTTGAGTGCATTGTTGTTGCTAGTAATTGTACTTAGGTAGTATGGATGAAGCAAATGTTGAAGGATATCAGAGTTATTTATGATGAGCCTATTGTTATATACTATGATAATTCCAGTGCTATCAACATGTCAAATAATCTAGTGCAACATTCAAAGCCTAAACATGTGTCAATCAAATATCATTACTTAAGAGAGAAAGTCAATGAAGAGAAGGTGAAGCTAGAGTATGTATCTACAAAGGAACAAATAGTTGATACTTTCACTAAACCTTTGCCTATAGATACATTTTTCTACTTGAGAGACAAGTTAGGGGTATCCACCCCTCTTGATGAGAACTAGATGCATTAAGTTGCATCAATCCATTGGATTTCAGAGCCTTATCTTCTTATCCAGATTGGTGAGTTGGTGTTTCTCCTCTGGTGGAGTACTTTGTTGATCTGGTTATATAGTTTTGGGAGAGAGAGATTCATGATTCTTTTTTGGGGGGAGTTTGGTTTTCAATTTTGTGAGCTTTGGTATTGCTGTCAAAGGGGGAGAGAGATCATGTGAAAAACTTCTTTCTAAGTCTTGATCTTAGGGGGAGTTTGTTGGAGATATCTTCTTTTCTTTGCATTGAATGTTTTTCACTTTCATATGTTGCCATCAATGCCAAAAGGGGATATTATTGGATATTGTTGGTCTTTGATGCTGCTAGGATATGTTGTTGTCATTCATGTCAACATATTCTTGTGATTTTCTTCAATGATTGCAGATTGGGAGAATTTTCTGATCCGATTTGTAGTGGTGGTTTGTTGATCACTATTTTGCAGAGTCTGGTATATCCTTTGGTGTGATTAGATCTGGTGCTGAGATTTTGGTATATTTCTTGGGATGGTATTGTGTATCTTCATTTCAGATGGTTCATGATTTGGTGCTCTACAAGTTATCTTTCTTAGTGATAGTTGCTGATTGGTTGTGTTCTTGAGCTTTGAAACGTTGACTGATGAAGATTTAAAAAGTGGTGTTGGTGCAGTTGTTTTGGATGATTCTAACATGCTTTTTGGTGTTTCTTAGTCATCTCATATTTCTTTTGGAAATCCGCATTGATCATTGTGCAATTTTTTGGTGGTTTATATCAACCGATGATGATTTGCATGTTATGCAGCATTTCTGGTGGTGTAGCGTGTTGCAGTTGATCTTGGCATGATTTTCGATGGAGTTGTGCATTTGGGAATTTGATTTAGGACCATTTTATGCTATGTAAACCATTATATTGGTCTGGTGGTCGATCTTTATATCGTGTAATGTAATTTTTTAATTGAGGGTTGAGGGTTTAGACAACCTTGTTATCAAGGTTGATGAACTATATATATAGCTGATATAATCATGTAGTTTGGGTGTCGATGTTGTGTCTACATTATCAGAGAGAGGTTTGTGTGTGAAAAAGTGATTTATCCTTCGGTGTTGAGTTTGTGGAGAGATTGGTGTTGCAGGACAGACATCTATGCTTAACCAGAACTATAATGAGGCATCTCGAGATGCCATTCTTTCAGCTCATTTCTTTCAGATTGTAGTCTGAATCTTATTGTAAGTCACTGAACTTCCTTGAGGGTTGTAGCCTTCCGGGCCATTATACTTGAGCAATGAGCTCTAGGTAGTGTGCCTGAATGCATGTGCATTCCCCATTGTAACTTTTTCACATACTACTACAGAGTATCATCTTACTATGGGTAGGTTCTCGCCATGGTTTTTCCCTTAACTGGATTTAGTTTATCAGATTTGTGTTTTGTGGTTAAGTTTGTTATTCTAGTGAAGACTGATTCACCCCCCTCTCAGTCTTCCCTCTTGGCTGCTGCTAACATGATATGACCCCTTAGGACACCATATGGTGTCGTTTGGTGTCATATGGTGTCCTAAGGGGTGATATGGTGTCCTAAGGGGTCATAGGACACCATTTGACCCCTTCAGGCACCATATGACTCCTAACGACACTCTATGACCCCTTAGGACACCATATGACCCCTAATGACATTTTATGATGTTATAAGGGGTCATATGGTGTCCTAAGGGGCTACAGAGTGTCGTTAGAGGTCATATGGTGTTTGAAGTGGTTATATGGTGTCCTATGACCCGTTAGGACACCAAATCACCCCTTTTAACATCCTAGTACATGACATGACCCCTTAAGACACCATATGTTGTTGTTGGGGTCATATGGTGTCCTAAGGGGTCATGTATTGTCTTAAGGGGTCATATGGTGGCATATGACCCCTAAGGACACCATATAACCCTTTTCGACATCCTAGTACATGACATTACCCTTTAAGACACCATATGACCCCTTATGACACCATAGAAGTCATATGGTGTCCTAAGGGGCCATATTATGTTCTAAGGGGACATATGGTGTCGTATGACCCCTTAGGACACCATATAACCCTTTAGGACACCAAATGGTGTTGTTAGGGGTAATATGGTGTTCTAAGGGCTCATATGGTATCCTAAGGGGTCATAGAGTGTTGTTAGGGGTCATATGGTGTCCAAAGGGATTGTATGGTGTCGTATGACCCCTTAGGACACCATATGACCCTTTTTAACATCCTAGTACACAACATGACCCCTTAAGGCATTATATGACCTCTTAGGACACCATATGGTGTCATTGGGGGATCAGATGTTGTCCTAAGGGGTCATATGGTGTTTCTATAACCCCTTACGACACCATATCACCCCTTTTAACATCCTCGTACACAACATTACCCCTTAAGGAACCATATGACCCCTTAGGACACTATATGGTGTCGTTAGGAGTCATATGGTGTCCTATGACACCTTAGGACTCTATATGACCCTTTTTGACATCCGTGTACATGACATTACCCCTTAAGGCACCATATGACCCCTTTTGACACCCTAGTACACAATATTACCCCTCAAGGGACCATATGACCCCTTAGGACACCATATGGTATCGTTGGGGGTCATATGGTGTCCTAAGGAGTCATATTATCACCTATGACCCCTTAGGACACCATATGACCCCTTTTAACATCCTAGTACACAACATGACTCCTTAAGGCACCACTTGACCCCTTAGGACACTATATGGTGTCATTGGGGTCATATGGTGTCGTATGACCCCTTTTGACATCCTAGTACACGACATTACCCCTTAAGGTACCATATGACATATGAGTCCTAGGGGGTATATGGTGTTCTAAGGGGACATATAGTGTCCTATGACCCGTTAGAACACCATATAACCCTTTAGGACACCATACGGTGTCGTTAGGGGTAATATGGTGTCCTAAGGGGTCATATGGTGTCGTTAGGGGTCATAGGGTGTCTGAAGGGGTCGTATGGTGTCCTATGACCCCTTAGGACACCATATGACCCCTTTTACCATCCTAGTACACAACATGACCTCTTAAGGCACCATATGACCCCTTAGGACACCATATGGTGTCGTTGGGGGGTCATATGGTGTCCTAAGGAGTCGTATGGTGTTCTATGACCCCTTAGAAAACCATATGACCCCATTTAACATCCTATTGCATGATATTTACCCTTAAGGTACCGTATTACCCCTTAGGAAACCATATGGTGTTGGTAGGCGTCATATGGTGTCCTATGACCCCTTAGAACACCATATGGTGTCGTAAGAGGACATATGGTGTCCTAAGGGGTCATGTGGTTTCCTAAGGGGACATATGGTGTCCTATGACCTCTTATGACACCATATGACCCCTTACGACACCATACAATGTTGTTAGGGGCCATATGGTGTCCTAAGGGGTCATATGGTTGTCTTATGACCGATTAGGACAACATATGACCCCTTTAACATCCTAGTACACAACATGACCCCTTAAGGCATCATATGACCCCTTAGGACACAATGTGGTGTCCCAAAAGGTCCTATGGTATCCTGACAGGTCATATGGTGTTTTATGACACCTTCAGACACCATATGGTGTTGTTGGGGTTCATGTGGTATCCTAAAGGGTCATATGGCTACGTGAAAGGTCATATTGTGTTCAATGACCCCTTAGGACACCATATGGTGTCGTTGGGGGTTATATTGTGTCCTTAGGGGTTATATGGTGTTCTATAACCCCTTAGGACACAATATGACCCTTTTTAGCATCCTAGTACATGACATGAGTCCTTGTGACACCATATAGTGTCCTAAGGGGTCATATGGTGTCTTATGACCCCTTAGGACCCCATATGACCCTTTTAACATCCTTGTACATGACATGACCCCTTTTGACACCATATTCTATCGTTAGGGGTCATATGGTGTCCTAAGGGTTCATATGGTGTCCTAAGGGGTAATATGGTGTTCTATGACCCCTTAGGACACCATATGGTGTTGTTGGGGGTTATATGGTGTGCTAATGGGGTATGTGGTGTCCTAAAGGGTAATATAGTTTTCTATGACCCTGTATGACACCATATGACCTCTTAGGACACCATATGGTGTCATTGGGGGTCATATGGTGTTCTAAGGGATCATATGGTGTTCTATGACCCCTTAGGACACCATATGACCCCTTTTAACATCCTAGTTCATGACATGACCCCTTGTGACACCATATAGCCCCTTAGGACATCATATGGTTTCATCAGGTGTCAGATGGTGTCCTAAGGTGTCATATGACCCCTTTGGACACCATATGACCCCTTTTAACATCCTTGTGCATGACATGACCCCTTATGACACCATATGACCCTTAGGACAATATGATATCCTAATGACCCCTAGGACACCATATGACCCCTTAGGACATTATGATGTCCTAATGGGTCATATGGTGTCCTAAGGGGTCAAATGGTGTTCTAAGGGGTTATATGTTGTTCTAACACATGTGTGGGCCCTTAGGATCCGATATGAACCCTAATGACATTATATGACCCCTTAGAATACCATATGACCACTTCTAATATCCTAGTACATGACATGACCCTTTATGACAACATATGACCCCTTACGACAATATGATGTCCTAATGGGTCATATAGTGTCCTAATTGGTCATATGGTGTCCTAAGGGATCATATGGTGTCCTAACACATGTGTGGTCCCTTAGGACACCATATGACTCCTAACGACACCATATGACCCATTAGGACACCATATGACCCCTTTTAACATCCTACTACATGAGATGACCCCAGTCATATGGTGTTTTAAGGGGTCATATGGTGTGCTAAGGAATCATATGAATTGTTATAACACTTGTGTGGGCCCTTTGGACATCATATGACCCTTAACGACACCATATGACCCCTTAGGACACCATATGGCCCCTCAGGACATAATATGACTCTTTGGGACTATATGATGTCCATATGGTAAATCCTAAGGGGTCATATGTTATTCTAACACATGTGTTTCTCCTTATGACCCCATATGACAACTAACGACACCATGTGACTCCTTAGAATGTCATATGACCCCTTATGACACCATATGACCCCTCAGAACACCATATGACCTTTGGAATACCATATGACCCCTAATGACACCATACGACGCCTAATGAATATATTAATAATATATTTTAATATATAGATTTATATATTATAGTATTAATATAACATGTTTATTATATATTAATATATTAATATATTAAATATTATTATATTAATATATTAATATACTGTTTATATTAATATATATTGTATATTAATATATTCATAATAAAAACTTATTAGAATCGGATATTCGATAAAATCGGATATTCAATTTCTCTGACAAAATTTTGAAAATTTGAAATTTGGCTCAAGATTGCTTTGGGATTTGGCTTGGAAATGCCAAGCCTAGAAAGTTAATAGAAAAAACATGTTTTTTAGTGTTCCTTATTTTTCCAGACTTCGCCCTGGTGGCTAACAACTTTTTTTAGCCGAAATTGATAAAACAAAAAGGGTTTTTTAAGAGCATTCTCAACTTACCAATAAGATAAGGTTTTCCTTATTTTGATTTTAATAAACAAATGTTATTTATCTTCTAATTGAATTCTGACTAAAGATAGGTTGTTTGAAAAACACCCATAACTTTCAAACGGTATCAAATTTTTTGAATATGAAATATGTGTCACATTCTATGCTTTGTCTACTATAGGATAATTTTATTTTTTTTAATTTCATAATGTTTAGACCAATTTAAGGTGGTCAGATGTACAAGTTTTTGAATTTCTGAAAAAGTTGTAAAAAATTCATAATTAATTATTTACTCCAAAAAAAATTATGAAAAAATATGTCACATCCGGACATGAGTCTACTAATTATATTATAAATCTTATCAAAAAATATTAAGATTTGATTGTGATTAGGGTGGTCAGACATACACCTACTTCTTATCTTTTTTTTGAAATTTTAGTATTACTGCATCAAGAAATTTTAAATTTTCATCAAATAGATTTTTTTTTTCAAAAAACAACTAGTAGCTTAGAAACTACATTCAATTTTCTACAAATTATCTTTTTACATATTTTTAAAATAATGTTCATAACTTATTTAAATTTTCATGTCAAGTTGCATAACTTTGATTTTCTAAAATTTCATTGTCACTTAAGGCCCTGTTTTGGCCCACCATGATCCTACAAATACCCATTAATTACAAGTTTATTAATTGGGGCATAGTTCTCAACAGATTTTTTGGCAAGGAAAAGAGTCTATCTCAGTTGCCAATAGTAGGGGAAAGGCTTTTTAGAATATTAGTAGAGCAATAGAGAAGCTATTTCTTGGGCATGGACCCTACCATAGCTAGGTCATCTATGATACAATGAAATAAGTAAGTGATATCGCTACTTTGCAAATATGGACCCTGTTAGGTCCCGGAGAAAACTGAGAGGGAGGGGGGGGGTGAATCAATTCTCAACTAATTTCAAACCAAAAACAACTTAACCACCTTAATTCTTAATATCGGTAAACCAGTTAAGTATGTCGATAGATAGTTTTAACAGTTAATAGCTATACCGGTAAAGATTAATGCATGAAACATAAACACAAAGTCATCCACAACACATGACACCAATATTTGTACGTGGAAACCCTGTAAGGGGAAAAACCATAGTGGGAAACCTTACCCACAATCAGATGATACTACTGCAGATAGTAACTGTACATAAATGGGGTCTGCACATGCAGAAAGGCCAACAGCCTAGAGCTCACTACTCAATCACAAAATGGGAGTCACACTGACTACAGTTGGATGGTTAAATCTAATAAGAATGTACTGCACAAAATAACATCTTCATATGCTAGATTTAGTGCTGGTGTAATGTTGATATGCTTTCAAAAAAACCTAACTTCACCTTCAAATAATGTCTTCATGTATAGCTCTACTTAATCTCACATATACCTTCAAACAATCCTTTTTCGCATTCCCACATTTGATCTTACAATTAAGATCTTACATTTATACCATAACCTAAGACCAATTTTAGTAGGTCGGCTCTACAAGATATTACAATAAAGAAATTTTACAAATAATATAATGTTCGATGCAAGAACTGATTGAACATGTCAGCTTAATGCATTTACAACAATAATTAATCATTTCCTTAGCGTGCCATGCTGGTTTGGAAAAGATAAACCTGCCGGTGTAACCCTAGGTAACCCTGGACCTATTTGTCGGTAAAAGCAAATATGCAAATATGACCAATGAACAAAACTCCAGGACAAGATGTCCAAAAGATGTCTTTGACACTACCAAGTGTCTTCCACATAATTTTGAGTGTCGGTGATCATTATATCCTGTCGGTGAACCATATACCAGTAGCTGTGCAATAGTTACTTGCCTGCCGGTGAATGCTTCTGGATCTCCAAAGTGCTAGTGTTTTAGTAGGTGTTGACATCAATGACAAAACTATACAAAATACCAACAATCTCCCCCTTTGGCATTGATGGCAACACAAGATGGAAAAACCAACAAAGTGCCAAAATAGAAATACCAAATACCAAAAACCAATAATCTCTCCTAAACAACAATCTCTCCCCCTGGGAGCAACATGTGTTATCCAAAGTTTCCATACCAATTTCTCCAAAGAATAATGTGTTTTTCCATAGATATCTCTCCCCCTTTTACATCAAATGCCAAAGTTACAATAATACCAAGTTCATATACAAAATACCAACTACTCCCTCTGAGAAGTAGCTTCCTCATCAAAGACCGAAGTAAAAGATTTGTTTGTTAATTCTGCCGGTTGATGACAATCATTAACTGTCTAAGTCTCTACCAGTGGTGGTATGACTCCAAGGTGATCTCTGAGATATTCAAAAGTCTCCTTAGGCAAAGGTTTTGTGAAAATATCTGCAAGTTGTTCTTTAGTATTCACATAAACTAGTTTTATCTCCTTTTCTTCAACTTTTTCCCTTAGAAAATTCAGTTTGATAGAAACATGTTTTGTTTTAGAATGTAATACCGGATTCTTAGATATATCAATTGCTGCAGTGTTATCACAATATATGGTAATAGGTTCCTTGCATTTTACCTTTATGTCTTTCAACATTTGCTTAAGCCATAGTACCTATGTACAGTTAGTTGTTGTTGCAACATATTATGATTCTGTTGTTGATAAAGATGTACAACTCTGTTTCTTAATCAACCAAGAAAGTAATATCTTTCCAAGAAAGAATGCTCTGCCAGTGGTGCTTTTTCTATCATCCACATCTCCTGCCCAATTTGCATCTGTGTATGGATATAATTCAAAGTTTTCATCTCTTGGATACCATAATCCAAGATTTATAGTGCCTTGTAAGTATCAGAAAATCCTTTTCACTGCTGATTCATGATTTTCTCTAGGATTACTTTGAAATCTTGAAATAATACATACTGCATTCATAATATCAGGTCTAGTTTGTGTCAAATACAATAAACCTCCTATCATAGATTTGTATCTAGTTGGATTAACAGGTGTAAATTCATCCCTTTGAGATAATTTATCATTTGTAGTCATAGGTGTGCTTACCAGTTTAGAGTTCTCCATCCCAAATTTCTTTAGTAACTCTCTTAAGTATTTGGATTGACTCAAGAATATACCTTTGTCAGTTTGTGAAATCTGCAATCCTAAAAGGAATTTTATTTCTCCAATCATAGACACTTCAAATTCTTGCTACATTTTAGTAGAAAATTCCTTACATAAACCATCTTCTCCTCCAAATATTATATCATCAACAAATACTTATATAATCAAGATATCATCATTAGTTATTTTGTAATATAAATTGATGTCTACATTTCCTTTAGTAATACCAATCTTTAAAAGATACTTATCCAATCTTGCATACCAAGCTCTTGGGGCTTGTTTAAGTACATACAGAGCTTTCCTTAATCTGCAAACCATGTCATTGTCATCTGTCAAACAAAATCCATTAGCTTGTTCAATGTATACTTCCTCTTCAAGATCTCCATTCAAAAATGCACATTTAATATCCATTTGATAAACTTTGTAGTTCTTGTGTGCTACAAAAGCCAAGAATAATTTGACTGCCTCAATTCTAGCTATCGGTGCAAAGGTTTCATTGTAATCAACTCCTTCTTTTTGAGAATATCCCTTACACACTAGTCTTGCTTTATTTCTGACAACCTTACCATCTTCATTAAGTTTGTTTCTAAATACCCATTTGGTTCCAATTACATTTTTATCTTTAGGCTGGGGAACTAATGTCCAAGTGTTATTTTTCTCAATTTGTTCTAATTCCTCTTCCATAGCTTTAATCCAAAATTTATCTTCACATGCCTCATTAACAGATGATGGTTCAATTTGAGAAATAAGACATACCTCTTCATTTGCCAATCTTCCTCTTGTCATAACTCCTTTAAATTTATTTCTAATTATTTGATCTTCAAAATGATTCAACCTTACATACTGGGGTGTCTTTGTTTGCTGTTATTCTTCAGTTATTGTGGAATCCTCAGATGGTACTGGAGTAACTGGATCTTCATTCTATACCAGTGGATTTGGTGTAGGTTCATTTGTCACAATTTCTATTGTTGGTTCAGAGTCTATATATCTTGAAGTTCCTCTGAATTGTTCATCAATTTTTACATTTGTACTCTCAACAATTTTCCGCAATCTCTTGTTAAAACATCTATATGCCTTGCTCTTAGATGAATAACCAAGAAATATTCCTTCATCACTTCTAGGATCAAATTTGCCAATATACTCATCTCTTCTAATATAAAATTTACTTCCAAAAATTCTGAAATACTTAAGAGTAGGAATATTACCAAACCATAGTTCATGAGGGGTCTTACCGGTTTCACCTTTGATGTGAACTTTGTTTAATGTATAGACCATTGTGCTAACTACTTCTCTCCAATACATATGTGGTAAATTTGCTTCTGATAACATACTTCTTGCTGCATCCAAGATAGTTTTGTTTTTCCTTTCAACAACTCCATTCTGCTATGGTGTCTGAGGTGCTAATAGCTGTCTTCTGATTCCATTCACTTCACAGAATGTATTAAAGTCCTTAGATGTGAATTCTCCTCCTTGATCTGATCTTAAACATTTTATTTTCTTACCGGTTTCATTTTCAACCATTGCTTTGAATAGTTTGAACTTTCCAAGTGCTTCAGATTTTTCTTTGAGAAAAGTAACCCAACACATTCTAGAATAGTCATCAATGATTAGCATGAAATATCTATCACCTTGTAAGCTTTTAGTTCTAGCTAGACCACATAAATCAGTGTGAATCAAGTCAAGAGCATTATTGGATTCTTCTAGAATACTTTTGAAACTAGCTCTAACTTGTTTTCCAAATTGACATTCCTTGCATATTGTGTTCTGAGGTTTGACAATTTTAGGTAGATCTCTAACTGCCTTAGAAGTACTGATCTTTACCATGCAATCAAAGTTTACATGAAAGAGTCTCTTATGCCATAACCAACTTTCATCTATATGTGCAATCAAGCATGTCTTTTCTCTATTATTCAAATGAAAGATATTACCTCTAGTCTGATTACTGGTTGCAATTTCCAAACCAGTTCTATTCATGATTTTGCATTTTCCATTTTTAAATTGTAACTGGAATCCTTTCTCAACTAATTGACCAACACTTAAAAGATTATGCTTTAATCCTTCAATATAGTAGACATTGTCAGTGTTATGCTTACCATCAAGAGATATTGTACCTTTACCTTTGATTGAACAGGCTTTGTCATCTCCAAATCTTACTAAACCTCCATTGTATTCTTGAAAGTTTAAGAATTTACCTTTGTCTCCTATCATATGATGTGAGCATCCTGAGTCAATGATCCATTCATCCTTTATTTCAACTTTAGCTGCTAGGGCTTGTTCTATTGGTTGAACAATAGGTGCTAGTTGATCTTCTGTTATAGCAACAAAAACCCATCCATTGTCTGTTGGATCCTCATCAAAATCATCAATCACACCTTCATCAACAATGTAACAAGATTTTTCTTTGTACTTCTTGAATCTGTATCTCTGATATTCAGGATTAGGCTTGTATGTCCTTCTAGCTTCTTCTCTTAGTCTAGCATGTCTATCAGGCCATCTCAAAGCCATATGACCAATCTTATTGCAGTTAAAACATTTAAAGGGTGTTTTACCTTCATACTTACTTCCAATTGGACCTTTAGGCATTTTCCTTGCAAATAGTGCTTCAAGTTCTTCAAGTTCTTCATTTTCTTTCCTACTTTCTTCAATTTCACTTGCATAAAAGGCTTTCCAATTAGATCTATCAAATGATGGAGTAGATGTTGTTGATGCTTTAAAGGCTAAATCTATCTTTATAGTAGCAACAGGACCAAATTCTTCAATTTCAAAGGCTGAAAGTTTTCCAATCAATGTATCCCTAGTTACTGATGTATTAGGCATTGTTCTTAACTCATTTATAGCAGTAACCTTCATTTAATATGCCAGTGACAATCCTCTTAAGATTTTTGAAACAATTTCATCCTCACTTAAGGTTCCTCCACAACATTTAATACCCAAAACAATTTCATTTACTCTTTCCATAAAAGCAAAAATCCTTTCATCTTCTTCCATTTTCAGATGTTCATACCTGACCCAGAAGCTTTCAAGTTTTGTAATTTTGACTATGGAATCTCCTTCATTTAGTGTTTCCAAATGATCCTAAATAGCTTTAGCAGTAGACCTATCTGATAATCCCATGATTTGTTGATCTGATAATGTGCTCAAAAGTGCTTCTCTTGCTTTGCAATCATTTTCATCATCTTTAGCCAAGGTAGTTGGACTGGGCTGACCAGCTACAGCAGCAGTGTAACCTTTCTTTGTAACTTCCCAGACATCCCAGACATCTTTACCAATGTAATTTAGATGTGTCTCCATTCTGATCTTCCATATGCCATATTTGGTTCCATCAAGTTTAGGACTGTCCTTCCTGAAATAATTAGTAGACATTGGATCTCCTCAAGTTGTTAAACTTTTGCAAAAGAGGACTTAGCTCTGATACCAATTGTTAGGTGCCGGAGACAACTGAGAGGGGGGGTGAATCAGTTGTCAACTAATTTCAAACCAAAAATAACTTAACCACCTTAATGCTTAATACCGGTAAACCAGTTAAGTATGTTGGTAGAAAGTTTTAATAGTTAATAGCTATACCGGCAAAGATTAATGCATAAAACATAAACACAAAGTCATCCACAACACATGACACCAATATTTGTACGTGGAAACCCTGTAAGGGGAAAACCCACGGTGGGAAACCTTACCCACAATCAGATGATACTACTGTAGATAGTAAGTGTACATAAATGGGGTCTGCACATGCAGAAAGGCCAACAACCTAGAGCTCACTGCTCAATCACAAAATGGGAGTCACACTAACTACAGTTGGATGGTTAAATCCAATAAGAATGTACTGCATAAAATATCATCTTCATGTGCTGGATTCAGTACTAGTGTAATGCTGATATGCTTTCACAAAAACCTAACTTCACCTTCAAATGATGTCTTTGTGTATAGCTCTACTTAATCTCGCATATACCTTCACACAATCCTTTTTCGCATTCCCACATTTGATCTTACAATTAAGATCTTACATTTATACCATAACTTAAGACCAATTTTAGTAGGTCAGCTTTACAAGATATTACAATAAAGAAATTTTACAAATAATATAATGTCCAATGCAATAACCGATTGAACATGTCGGCTTAATGCATTTACAACAATAATTAATCATTTCGTTAGCGTGCCATGCTGATCTGGAAAAGATAAACCTGCCGGTGTAACCCTAGGTAACCTTGGACCTATTTGCCGGTAAAAGCAAATATGCAAATATGAATATACCAATGACCAAAACTCCAGGACAAGATGTCCAAAAGATGTCTTCGACATTACCAAGTGTCTTCCACATAATTCCAAGTGTTGGTGATCATTATATCCTGTCGTTGAACCATATACCAGTAATTGTGCAATAGTTACTTGCTTGCCAATGAATACTTCTGGATCTCCAAAGTGCTAGTGTTTTAGTAGGTGTTGACATCAATGACAAAACCATACCAAAATACCAACAGACCCCACCACAGATAGATCATTTGCGATATAGAGATGAATAAGTTTGTGGGGAGAAGAGAAAGGGGTTTTTGCTATTTCACTGGTCAAACACATAGCATTGACCAAGCCCTTGAGATATAACGATTAAAAAGGGAAGCTTTTGTAGTTTCACCAGTCAAAGTTCAAAGATGCCAAGTCTTTTGTGAAATTGTGATAAGATCGCAAGATCTAACAAAAAATATTTAGCGTAGAATTACAGTGGTTAGGATAGACTAGCAAGTGAAGGTTGCGATATAGAGATAAAAGGTAAAAGTCATCGCAGTTTCACATGTTTGACCATGTTGATTGTCGGGCCTTTGCGATATTGTGATAAAGAAGAAATAATGAATGGCTGATGTGTTTGATGATGTGGTGCATGGAACCACCATAGTGGCAACATTGACAAAGTCTTTTTGGTCAAATCATGTAGATCGATGGTCCAGATTTAAAGATATTGAAGAGTTCAGTTTAGCGCATTAATAGAGCTTCTGGAAACTTGAATTGCCAATTATTAAGTGTATTTTTTAATGGTTACAAATTGGAGATGATAAGAGCAAGGTGCAAATCGACTAAATGGACGATTCTAACATAGCATTAAAAATTGTATAGATCATGTTTTGTTGAATTGATGTATACTATTTTTTTTTATCTATGATGATTTATGATATTGCCAACCTTATAGAGGTGGATGTTGAATATAAAAAGAGAATGAAGGTTAAAAAAAAGAAAGTTGTAGTAGGTTGATGTATGCAGGCTGGTGAATGTTGAGATATGTTGGACCAAGCAGAGAGAGAGTTGCAGAGCTAAAAACATGAACCTATTTTTTGAAGAAGTAAAGAAAACATCAGAAGGTTCATATTCATTTATTGTATTTAATCAAGATTGTAGTCTTGCATGGTAGTGTAGGGGATTGGTGTCTCTTGAAGGTTGGTGCCTTCAAATCAAGAAATTGTAAAAGGATTTGTGTCTCAAATTCTGAAGTAAACTATAGGGGTTGGTGCTCCTTTGGATTGGTGTCTCCTATAGGTTGGTGCCTTAAAATTAATTATAAATAGTTGATACATTTGTGAGGCCAGATTTGGATAGTAGCTCCAAGAAACATTTTCTCATCATGGTTTTTCCCATCCTGGGTTTCCCACATATATCCTAGTATTTTGTGCTGTGTTAGTGATCTTTTCATTATTCTGCATCATATATTTAATTTCTTATGAAGTTTGAAAATTGGTTTTTGTATACACTGATTCAACCCCCCCTTCTTAGTGTATTTGTATGTTCAACGGGGTAGCAACCGCAACAAGAACGAGCACTTCCATGGCAAAAACAATAAAGACAAATAGATTACAAGCCTATAAACTACAAACCACTAGATACCACAATCCAAAACCACCAGCAACCCCAAACTCAAAACTAGGACCCAAGCCATATATTGGAAGGCAACCAAAAGGCAGAGCACTAAAGACTAGAGAATCAACTTTAAGTAGAGCACAAAAATCAATGTGCTATCAAAGGGAGGAGGCTTGAAAAAACCCACAAGTAGAAAAAAAACAAAAAGAATTCCTGCATAAACCCTAGACATAGAGGAAAGACTTCTCTACATAGGGATCATAACTAGGGAGAGGCCAAGAAGATAAGACCAAAAAAAGTGTTGAAAACCCACAAAAGAAAGGGTAACTTAGCACCCATAATCAGGGAGGAGAAGAAAAAATTTCAACTAGAGAATGAAGCTTTGGCAAACTCAACCTCCTTGAACCCCAAAAGGGAAAATTGGACTAAACACAATCCCAAACCCAACCACAAAGTAAACCCCACACCATTTGGGTCACCTTAGGCATCTTCCTCTATCTCTTATACAACACTACAAACCCTACTGCAACCTTCTCTCTCTATGCCATCTATTTTTTTGATTTCACACTTATGTGAACTAGTCAAGTATTATAATTGTGAGCTAGGGTTTGTTATATTTAAAAGAAAAATAAATGGGATATTACTTACACCAGCCATTAGCTATTTGTATTTATTATTCATTAAGGAGACTCTATCAGAATTGTGTTCTTTGTCTAAGAGTTATCTGTATGAGTTTATGATTATTTTTTTTGAGCTTTATTAAGCCATAACCTATTTTCTCTATTAGATCTGGTGCGTTTTTTTGTTTTTACTATTTTAGTAAAGTATGTATCTCATAATAGAAACAAGCCAAGAAGTTTTTTTATTTTAAATTGTTTTAAAGTTTGAACTACCTACTCATTTAAATTTAGGAATCAAATGGCTACTATAACTTTAGATCAAACAATCCAATATTTGTAAAAATATGGCTAACAAAAAGGCCATGACCACCTTGGAGCATCTGAAGCATTATATTGTCATGGCATTTGTTTAGCACGGTTTCATGTTATAGCTAATTTTAGAAGATTAGATGCATGGGCCACAATCAATTCACCTAAAAGGAGAATAAATTGATGGTTGTTATGAGATATTTCTAAAGGCACTAGAGGCAATTTTAATAATAGTAGCTGCTTAAAGGCTAGTCTTTGAGCCAATTGTAAACATCTTTAACTCTTTTCTTTTTTTATAGTACAACTAGATACATTTTTTGGGAAATAATCCTATCAAACACCTTTCTATTTTTAGTATCATTTATAAAATCATATGCTAGTTTATTACTTGAGAAATATAAAATGCACCAAATAGGAAAATACATAGAGACTACAACTCTGATTTCCCAATGAGCTGGGAGTACAAATACAAAATAAAATTTAAACACAAATTGGAGACATGCAATGATTTTATTCTTTCATTAAATCTGAAAATGAAACTACAAAAAAAAATTACAAACTCGGAAACTAAAAACAAATTGATCACAAACTAACTTGTAGCATTCTAGAGCTACTCCCAAACACTTAGCAATTTGGAACTTCTTTGACCTCTCTTACAAACCATGAATCTTCTTAGAGCTCTCTTATAGCCTATTGCTCCACTTGGAGTTGAACACACTTGACTATGGATCTACTAATGCCTGGAGTAATCACTGCTCACAACACACAAAAAAACATAGTCGTTGATGCACACTTTGAACTACTCAAAGCACAAAAATATGTCTATTCAACTACTTATTGATTTGGAGAAAATTCTCCCCTTTTTGTCTTAGGAATTTCCACACAAAAAATTCCCTCAAATTAAATTTAAATTAGCCTACTATCATTAAAATATCATGCAGGTTGGAGCTACACATTAAGAGCAAGTTGAAGGAAGGAATTTGCAAGTCAATGTTCTACATAATGCATTTACTCTTGTCTGCTACTAATAGGGTAGGTGCATGAGTGGAGTTATAGGAAGGCTCAAGAACAAATTTATTTTCCAACACTCCCCCTTTTCCTTGAGCCATCAATCAAGATCATTCTTGATCCAAAATACAAATGACCAAATTTCTTCTTAGGTGCTCAAAAATTTCCTTACTCAATGGCTTGGTGAAAATGTATGCTACCTAATACTCAAACCTGCAAAAATTCATTCTAATTTCACCATTCTTAACTAATTCTCTAATAAAATGATATATGATTTTAATGTTCTTGCTCCTTCCATGAAACACAAGATTTTTTGTCAAAGCTATTGATGAAACATTATTACAATAAATTGGGGTTCCATTCTTTTACTCTTCCTTTGAATCTAGCAAGATTCTTCTTAGTTAAATAGCTTGACAAGCTGCTGCATTTGGTTCTATATACTCAACCTTAGCCATAGACAAGGCAATAATGGTTTCTTCTTATAAGCCCATGAGATTACAACCTATATTGTTGTATATTGTCACCGAGCCAATTTACACCTAATGTTTGTGCCCCTACTTCAACGTGTTTGATCCACATCACTTTTCTAGGTTTGTTTGGTGCCTATTCTCTAGCTTTGAGGCCATGAACACCCATCGGTGGGTCCCATGTGTTGAACACAGAGTACCACTGAGAGGGGGGTGAATCAGTGGTTTCTAACCTTTTTGACTTTCAAGATAAACTTCATAATGTCAGTTATTCTCTTAACCACTAAACAATCATACTGGTAGAACAAGATAGAAAGCCAAAGAGATCATTCAGACAAATAACACTCACAACACCATATTTATGAGGAAAATCCAATGTAAGAAAAACCTCAGTGAGAAAAGTTGTTGGAGACTATTGCTCCAATCCAGCCTCATAGATAAAATACTGACTTACAAAGATTTAGGGGACCAATCCAAGGAGCACCAACCCCAACACCAAGCTTCAAATTGGTGATATATATTGAAATATTGTTTGAGTACACTTGAGGCTTCTTGTTGCAAATGAATTTTGCAACTCTCTGATCAAATAACTCACTGTCGGTTGATAGTCTTTTCTCCTCCACTAAATCTCACACTACCGGTTGTGAGATTACTGTCTCTAATTCTTGGTCTCTGTTCTCTTTCTCTTTCTCTCTCACACAGTCTCTCAACACACCATGTTACTCTTGATGCTACTAGTTCTTGGCACACCTTGCCGATTAGGCTCAATTTCAAGACTATGGTTATGCCAGTAGAATCCTCTCACCGATATGTCTTCTCACATACACTACAACTTTCTTGGAATAATTTCTAAGGCAAGTAATTTTTCTCTTTACTATTTTTTTCTCTTCTTCTTTTCCACAACATCAACATCCTCTGTTTCGAGCTCTCCTCTTTTGTTAGGTGATTTCTCTCCAAAAGGCAGTTCAAACTTTAGAGTGGTTAGGGTTTTCTCTTCCCAACACTATCTTCATGAGATCCGATCCAGCCTATCTTGGATCAATCACCTATCCTTCAAAGATGCATTTGTGCATGGTTTGCATTATCCAATGCATATCTGCTGAAAATAGCAATCTCAAACAAGATCTCTAGCCTTGAAATCTGTCAACTCAAACGCTTCAACTGTTTCATTTTTGAGGTCTTCTTGAATCTGAATTCCTTTGCATTGATCCAGGCCCCAACTACTCCCTGATCTTCCCCTGTCATTGTTTCTTCCTCGAGCCACAATAGTCAGATACAATCCCGTGATTTGTGGTTGTTTCATTAATGGTGATTATCTATTTCAACGGCCCTGTCAATTGGGGCATCACGGACCACAACATGTTTTCCACCTCTCCTCCACTTGGCACCATAATGATCAAGACGTGGCCCACCAACACACAATTGGTCCAGCAAACTCATACTAGTACATTCCTTTGTCAATAGAACTTTCTTCTTTTGCTAGCCCATAGAGCACACTATACCGGTAACACAGTTTCACCTCCAATGGTTTGTGACCACTTTCACATTCTGCCTCTTCATCAAAAACAAGCAACCAACCTTTAGACCGATTTGTACCTTACTGGTAGGTCTTCATTCTTTCTGCTCATAGTCATGTGAATATCCATCATGTCGATTGACATAAATGACAACTTAATGCCAACAATCTCCCCCTTTGGCATTGACATCAACTTCTCACAAGACACTCCGTACCGGTACATTTCTCCCCCTTTGACACAATGATAAAGGGTACTATGCACTCCCCCTTTGATCCATGCCAAGCTCCCCCTAAACCATATAAAGCCTTCCTAGACAGATGACACAACTCCCAACTTGTGTCGGAGGTACTCAAAAGTTCTTACATGTAATGGTTTCATGAAAATGTCTGCTACTTGTTCACCAGTAGGAACATAATCCATCCTTAACTCTCATCCTTCAACCTTCTCTCAGAGAAAGTGATATTTTATTTCAATGTGCTTTGTTTTGGAATGCATGACAGGATTCTTTGCAATGTTGATTGGACTAGAATTGTCACACTAGATGAGAATAGGATTAGTGATGTCTACTTGTATTTTTTGAGGGTCTACTTCATCCTAAGTACCTGAGAGTAGAATGTAGTAGCAGCAATGTATTCAACTTCAGCAATAGATAGAGAAATTGAGTCCTACTTCTTGCTATGCCATGAGAGCAACCGGTCTTCCAGAAAGAAGGCACCACCACTTATGCTCTTTTGATCATAAATGCAACCTGCCTAATCAGCATTAGTGTATGCTTCCAAGATAAAATCCCCTTTTTTAGGATACCACAAACCATAGCTGAGCATCCCTTGTAGGTACCTAAAAATTCTGCTAACAAAATTCATATATGACTACTTTGGCACAACTTGGAATCTAGCCACCATGCATACTGCCTGAACTATATACGGTCTTGAATCAGTTAGATATAGTAGACTTCCTATCATGGATCTGTACAAAGTCTCATCCACCACCAGTGATTCATCATTCTTACTCAATTTGTTGTCGGTTAACATGGGGGTACTTACTAGTTTATAGTCTTCCAGTTGAAATTTCTTCAACATCTCCTTTGTATACTTTATTTGTGAGATAAAGATCCCTTTATCTTGTTATAATATCTGCAACCCAAGGAAGTATGTCAATTCACCAAGCATTGACATCTCAAATTCTGACTGCATCTGATCAGCAAATTCTTTACAAAGGGTGTCCTTGTTTCCTCCAAAGATAATGTCATCTACATATACAACCACAATGATCATTTGATTCCCATCTTTCTTTATATACAAATTGCTATCTGCACTTCCCTTTCTGAATCCCTTCTCCTTTAGGTACTGATCTAATCTTGAATACCATGCTCTAGGAGCTTGCTTTAGACCATACAAGGCCTTCTTCAACCTACACACAAATGTCTCATCATCATGTAGCAGAAACCCTTCCGATTTCTCCATGTACACTTCTTCCAAATTTCCATTTAGAAAGGCAGATTTTACATCCATTTGGTATACTTTATAGCCCTACTAGGCAGAGTAGGCTAGAAACATTGTAATTGCTTCTAATCTAGCTATCGGTGCAAATGTTTCTTCAAAGTCAATCCCCTCTACTTGAGAGTATCCTTTGCACACTAGTCTAGCTTTGTGCCTAACAATATTACCTTCTTCATTCATCTTGTTCCATTAGACTCATTTAGTGCCAATGATGTTCTTATCTTCCGGTCTAGGGACTAATTCCCAAGTCTTGTTCTTCTCAATCTAATGCAATTCTTCCTCCATGGCATCCATTGATTCTTGTCTTTTGCTGGCCTCATTGAATGTTTTAGTTTTCACTGCAGTCATGAGGCATAGGTTGACTTGTTTATTATTCTGGGCAAGTATTCTTCTAGTTTACACACCATCACTTATTTCCCAGAATTTTCTCTTCCGGGTGATTCAGTTGTACATACTGGTTGGGGGCCTTCTTGGATGATACCTCTAGTTTAGTATCTAACTGAACATCATCATCTTCATCACAGGAGTTATTATACTGATTAATTTGTGGTTGAATTCCTTTGTGCATATCTTCATCAACTTTTACATGCACACTCTCAACGACTCTTCTTAGTCTTTTATTGTAGCATTTGTAGGCTTTGCTAGTAGATGAGTAACCAAGGAAGATTCCTTCATCACTCCCGAAGTCAAAACTTTCTAGACCATCCATATCTTTCTTGATAAAGCACTTACTTCCAAATACTTTGAATTATTTGACTGATGGCTTTCAGTCATACCACAACTCATAAGGTGTCATTTTGTTGTTTATTCTCAATTGAACCCGGTTTAAGGTATATGTAACTGTATGGATAGCTTCTTTCTAATATGTGTCTTGAAGACTGGCCTCATTTAACATGGTTCTTGCTATTTCCTTGACTATCCTATTCTTCCTTTCAACCACACCATTTTGTTATGGTGTCCTAGGAGCAAATTACCCACTTTCTTTATCAACCATCTTTTGAAAGATCTTGAATCTTTCAAATGATTGTGATTTATCTTACAGAAAGGTGACCCATGTCATTCTTAAGTAGTCATCAATGAAGAGCATAAAATATCTTTCACCTGCAAGTGCTCTTGTCCTAGTTGGACCACACAGATCTATATGCAAAATTTCAAGTGGTCTTGAGGTGTTGTGCTCTTTTGTCCTGAAGCTCACTTTAGTTTGTTTACCTTTTACACATTCATCACAAAATATGTTTACCGATTTGATGATAGGTGGAATATTCCTCACACACCCCTTTTTGCTTACTCCAACTATGTTATCAAAATTCATGTCTCCTTCTTCTTGTCAGTTGCTATATTGAGCTTAGGTTCAGTTATCGGCTCTTGATCCGGATTTGTCTTCTTCTGATTGATCTTCCAATTTTTACAAAACTTTTCTATGTGTCCAAAACCTTGACATTTATAGCATTTTATATTTCCATTTAAGGGAACATCATTAAAATTATTGAAGGGTACAGGTTTATTCTTTCTACAATCAAAACTCTTATGACCATATTCATTGCACTGATAACAAATAATATTCATATCCTAGAGTGCATTAAATGGATTTCTACTTTCATAACTCTTGGAGGGTTGATTGATTAGTGGATAGTTAGATATTCTATGTCCAAATTTGTTACATCGGTAACAGTAACCATGAAAGTTTGGAATATACTGGCTAGGTTGTCTTGGTCTTGAATGGAGATGCCTCATTGGGGGTCTTCCCTTCATGTTGTTGATTTTGGTGAATCCTTCATAGTCAATTATTTCATTTCTCCTTGTATTTGCATGTTGGTACAAGAAGTATGACCTCCAGTTCATTGTTGTATATCGATTTGAGTGGCAGTTTCCAACAGCATCCGCATATGTCTTTTTGCTAGTATCCTGCCTATACTGAATGTCTTCTTTTCTTCACCTTTAATTAAAGAGGTGAACATTATTTCTCTATGGGATTTCTCTTTGTGGGTTGAAATTTGACCTTCTTCAAAGCCTAAGCCATCAGTATCTTTGGATTGCTTCTCTTTGCTCAACAGCTTGTCTAAGGCCTCGGTGATGCCTTCATATTTGGTCCTTATTTTTATTTCTTCCTTACTTTCTTCAAGCTCTTTTCTGAGATTTACTATTTTTGCTTCTAACTCTTGATGCTCCTTTTCCTTCTTTGTCAGATCAGAGGTTGTGGCTTCACATATCCTTTTAGTTTCTTCTAGCTGTAATTTCAAGTTAGATATAACTTGATTGGACTCATCCATAGATTTCTTCAAGAGATCTTGTTCATCTACTGCAACAAGCTTAACCCTCTTGATTTCTCTTCTTGTTTTACTCAATTCTTCAAGAGAACTAATAAGATCACCCTCCAAGTCCACTTCAGCTTTAATATCCTCCTCTTCCTCATTTTCATCAACTGGTTCTCCAAGTGCCATAAAGAGATTGATTTTTCTTTTATTCTCATGGTAATCATCTTCGGATGCATTTTTTTCATCTATTGTGTCATCCTCAATAGTACATAGGTTGTTCCGATTCCAATAGCCTCCCCTTCCTTATTGATAGGTGTTTCTTTCTCTATCTTTGCCAGTAGATTTGTTGAACTCTCTTGACTCATCTCCACTGGTTTCTTTGTGGGTGCATTTTGCAGCAAAGTGTCCGACCTTACCATATTTGAAACATTTAAGTGGTATCTTTCCTTTATACCGGTCGGATCCTATCATGAGCTTCCTGACAAATTTTTCTACTTCAGCATCAGAGTCTTCACTAGATTCTTTGTGAGAAGCTTCTTCTTTTCCCTTTTTGGTGATGTTGAATGTTGCTTCTTTTCTTAAAGAGGTATCACTGGTTGTTCTCATCTCATAGGTTGTCAAAGATCCAAATAAATCATCCATTGTAAAAGTGTTCAGATCCTTGGCTTCTTCTATGGCAGAAACCTTAGTATCGTACTTGCATGTGAGAGATCTAAGTACCTTCTTGACAAGAATCTCATTTGCAATCTCTTCTCCAAGTCCTCTAATAGTATTCATAGTTTCATCAAATCTGTGAAGATAGTCTGCAATCTTTTCATGATTTTTCATTTTGATGCTTTCAAATTGCCCCCTTAGTGTTTTCAGCTTGGCTTCTTTGATGTTTGCATCTCCTTCAAATAACCTCTGGAATTTTTCCCAAGTCTCTTTTGCTGAAACACAGTGCATGACTTTGACAAATTCATTATCGGATAGTCCACTCAAGATAGCATGTTTAGCATTTGCATTATTCTCATACTCCTTTTTGGCATTCGGATCAGAGGGAAGAGCATTAAGAACAACATACCCATTCTTGATGGACATACATACATCCAAACCTAGGGAGGAAATATAGATCTCCACTCTTCTACTCCAGAAGGAATAGTTGGATCCATCAAACATGGGGGCTTTTGAGGAAGCAGACTCATTTCTTGCCATTGTGTTCAAAGTCCAGAATATACACAAGGTTTAAAGATAACCGGGAACCTATGCTCTGATACCAATTGTTGAACACAGAGTACCACTTAGAGGGGAGTCAATCAGTGGTTTCTAACCTTTTTGACTTTCAAGATTAACTTCATAATGTCAGTTATTCTCTTAACCCCTAAACAATCATACCAGTAGAACAAGATAGAAATCCAAAGAGATCATTCACACAAATAAAAATCGCAACACCAGATTTACGAGGAAAACCCAATGTGGGAAAAACCTCGGTGAGAAAAGTTGTTGGAGACTACTGCTCCAATCCAACCTCACATGTAAAATACTAACTTACAAAGATTTAGGGCACCAACCCAAGGAGCACCAACCCCAGCATGAAGCTTCAACTTGCCGATATATATTGAAATATTGTTTGAGTACAGTTAAGGCTTCTTGTTGCAAATGAATTTTGTAACTCTCTCATCAAATAACTCATTGTCGGTTAGCAGTCTTTTCTCCTCCACTAAATCTCACACTATCGGTTGTGAGATTACTGTTTCTAATTCTCAGTCTCTGTTCTCTTTCTCTTTCTCTCTCATACAGTCTCTCAACACACTATGTTACTCTTAGATGCTGCCAATTCTTGCCACACCTTGTCGGTTAGTCTCAATTTCAAGACTATGGTTATGCGGGTAGAATCCTCTCACCAGTATGTCTGGTCACATACATTGCAACTTCTTGGAATAATTTCTAAGGCAAGAAATTTTTCTCTTTACTAATTTTTTCTCTTCTTCTTCTCCGCAGCATCAACATCCTCTGTTTCGAGCTCTCCTCTTTTATCCCGTAATTTCTCGCCGGAAGGCAGTTCAAACTTCAGAGAGGTTAGGGTTTTCTCTTCCCGACACTATCTTCATGAGATCTGATCCAGTCTATCTTGGATCGATCACATGTCCTTCAAAGATGAATTTGTACATGGTTTGCATTATCCAATGCATATCTACTAAAAATAGCAATCTTGAAAAAGATCTCCTGCCTTGAAATCTGTCGACTCAAACGCTTCAGCTGTTTCCTTTTTGAGGTCTTCCTGAATTGAATTTCCTTTGCATTGATCCAGACACCAACTACTCCCTGATCTTCCTTTGTCATTGTTTCTTCCTCAAGCTGCAACAGTCAGATACAATCCCATGATTTCTAGTTGTTTCATTAATGGTGATTATCTGTTTCAACGACCTTGTCAATTGGGGCATCACCGACCACAACATATTTTCCACCTTTGCTCCACATGGCACCACAATGATCAAGACATGGCCCACCAACACACAGTTGGTCCAGAATTGCTGGTAGAACTTTTTTCTTCTACTAACCCATAGAGCACACTATATCGGTAACAAATCTTCACCTCCTACGGTTTTTGACCACTTTCACATTCTTCCTCTTCATCATAAACAAACAACCCACCTTTAGACTGGTTTGTACCTTACCGGTAGGCCTTCATTCTTTCTGCTCACACTCATGTGAAAATCCATCATGTCGGTTGACAACAATGACAACTTAATGCCAACAATCTCCCCCTTTGGCATTGATGTCAACTTCTCGCAAGACACTTCATACCGGTACATTTCTGCCCCTTTCACACAATGACAAAGGGTACTATGCACTCCCCCTTTGATCCATGCCAAGCTCCCCCTAAACCATATAAAGCCTTCCCAGATAGATGACACAACTCCCAACTTGTGTCAGAGGTACTCAAAAGTGCTTACCTGTAATGGTTTCATGAAAATGTTTGCTACTTGTTCACCAGTAGGAATGTAATCCAACCTTACCTCCCGTCCTTCAACCTTCTCTCGGAGAAAGTGATATTTGATTGCAATGTACTTTGTTCTGGAATGCATGACAAGATTTTTTGCAATTTTGATTACACTAGAATTGTCACACCAGATGAGAATAGGATTAGTGATGTCTACTTGTATGTTTTTGAGGGTTTGCTTCATCCAAAGCACCTAAGAGCAACATGTAGAAGCAACAATGTATTCAACTTCAGAAGTAGATACAGAGACCGAGTCCTTCTTGCTATGCCATGAGACCAACCGGTCACCTAGAAATAATGCACCACCAATTGTCCTCTTTCGATCATCAATGCAACCTGCCCAATCAGCATTAGTGTATGCTTCCAAGATAAAATCCCCTTGTTTAGGATACCACAAACCATAGCTGAACGTCCCTTGTACGTACCTAAAAATTATGCTAACAACATTCATATGTGACTGCTTTGGTGCAGCTTGGAATCTAGCGAGCATGTATACTACCTGAACTATATCTGGTCTTGAAGCAGTTAGATATAGTAGACTGCCTATAATGGATCTGTACAGAGTCTAATCCACCACCGATGATTCATCATTCTTGCTCAATTTGTTGTCATTTAACATGGGGGTACTTACCAGTTTACAATCTTCCAGTTGAAATTTCTTCAACATATCCTTTGCATACTTGATTTGTGAGATGAAGACCCCTTCATCTTGTTGTAATATCTGCAACCCAAGGAAGTATGTCAATTCACCAAGCATTGACATCTCAAATTCTGACTACATTTGATCAGGAAATTATTTACAGAGGGTGTCCTTGTTTCCTCCAAAGATAATGTCATCTACATATACAACCACAATGATCATGTGATTCCCATCTTTCTTTATATACAAATTGCTATCTGCACTTCCCTTTCTGAATCCCTTCTCCTTCAAGTGCTGATCTAATCTTGAATACCATGCTCTAGGAGCTTGCTTTAGACCATACAAGGCCTTCTTCAACCTGCACATAAATGTCTCATCATCATGTAGCAGAAACCCTTCCGATTTCTCCATGTACACTTCTTCCAAATTTCCATTTAGAAAGGCATATTTTACATCCATTTGGTATACTTTATAGCCCTACTAGGCAGAGTAGGCTAGAAACATTCTAATTGCTTCTAAACTAGCTATTAGTGCAAATGTTTCTTCAAAGTCAATCCCCTCTACTTGAGAGTATCCTTTGCACACTAGTTTGGCTTTGTGCCTAACAATATTACCTTCTTCATTCATCTTGTTCCGTTAGACTCATTTAGTGCCAATGATGTTCTTATCTTCTGGTCTAGGGACTAATTCCCAAGTCTTGTTCTTCTCAATCTGATGCAGTTCTTCCTCCATGGCATCCATCGATTCTTGTCTTTTGCTGGCCTCATTGAATGTTTTAGGTTTCACTTCAGTCATGAGGCATAGGTTGACTTGTTTATTATTCTAGGCAAGTCTTCTTCTAGTTTACACACCATCACTTATTTCCCAGAATTTTCTCTTCCGGGTGATTCAGTTGTACATACCGGTTGGGGGCCTTCTTGGATGATACCTCTAGTTCAGTATCTGACTGAACTTCATCATCTTCATCATAGGAGTTATTATACTGATTAATTTGTGGTTGAATTCCTTTGTGCATATCTTCATCAACTTTTACATGCACACTCTCAATGACTCTTCTTAGTCTTTTATTGTAGCATTTGTAGGCTTTGCTATTAGATGAGTAACCAAGGAAGATTCCTTCATCACTCCCGAAGTCAAAACTTCCTAGACCATCCATATCTTTCTTGATAAAGCACTTACTTCCAAATACTTTGAATTATTTGACTGATGGCTTTCAGTCATACCACAACTCATAAGGTTTCATTTTTCTATTTATTCTGAATTGAACTTGGTTTAAGGTATCTGTAGCTATATCAATAGCTTCTTTCCAATATGTGTTTGGCAGAATGGCCTCATTTAACATGGTTCTGGCCATTTCTTTGACTATCATGTTCTTCCTTTCAACCACACCATTTTGTTGTGGTGTCCTAGGAGTAGAGTATTGCATTCTAATTCCATGTTTTTCACAATAATCTTCAAGTTCATTTGATGTAAACTCTCGACCCCTGTCTGATCTTAAGCACTTTAACCTGCACCCACTTTCTTTTTCAACCATCTTTCGAAAGTTCTTGAATCTTTCAAATGCTTGTGTTTTATCTTGCAAAAAGGTGACCCATGTCATTCTTGGGTAGTCATCAATGAATAGCATAAAATATCTTTCACCTACAAGTGCTCTTGTCCTAGTTGGACTACACATATCTGTATTCACAATTTCAAGTGGTCTTGAGGTGTTGTGCTCTTTTGTCCTAAAGATGACTTTACTTTGCTTTCCTTTTACACATTCATCACAATATATGTTAACCGGTTTGATGATAGGTGGAATATTCCTCACATGCCCCTTTTTGCTTACTGCAACTAGGTTATCAAATTTTATGTGTCCTAATCTTTGGTGTCATAGCCAACTTTCATCTACTTGTCCTAACATACATTGGGACTCATAGCATTCCTTCAGATTATAAACATTTCCATTTGTTCTCTCCCGTTTGCTACAACTTTACCGGTACTGTGTTTCTTTATCTAGCAACCGGTTGAGTCAAAGGTGAATTTATAACCTTTGTCACACATTAGACTCACACTCAATAGGTTGGGCTTTAGGCCTTCCAAATAATTTACATCATGTGTTTTATGTTTTCCATCAACGCTCAAAGTTCCTTTTCCCTTTATTTTGATGGAAGAATTTTCTCCAAACCTTACTGATCCACCATTCGAGTCTTCAAGTTAAATGAATTTCTTTTTGCCACCAGTCATGTGGTTTGAACAGTCACTATCTACCACCCATATATTTTTCCTTTCAGCATGTAAGGCAGTTTGTACCTTGAGACTTGATTTTGTCTTTTCCTTTTCTTTCTCAACCCAAACTTGTTTGGTCTCCTTATTCTTGATGGCTGCTGTATTGAGCTCAGGTTCAGTTATCGGCTCTTGATCCGGATTTGTCTTCTTCTAATTGATCTTCTAGTTTTTACAAAACTTTGCTATGTTTCCAAACCCTTGACAAATATACCATTTTATATTTCCATTTAAGGGACATCCTTAAAATTATTGAAGGGTACAGGTTTATTCTTTCTACAATCAAAACTCTTATGACCATATTCATTGCACTGATAACAAATAACATTCATATCCCATAGTGCATTAAATGGATTTCTACTTTCATAACTCTTGGAGGGCTAATTGATTAGTCAACAGTTAGCTATTCTATGTCCAAATTTGTTACACCAGTAACAGTAACCATGAAAATTTGGAACATACCAGTTAGGTTATCTTGGTCCTGAATGGAGCTGCTTCATTGGGGGTCTTCCCTTCATGTTGTTAAGTTTGGTGAATCCTTCACAGTCAATTATTGCATTTCTCCTTGGATCTGCATGTTGGTACAAGAAGTGTGACCTCCATCTCATTGTTGTATATCAATTTGAGTGGCGGTTTCCAACAACATCCGCATATGTCTTTTTGTCAATATCCTTGCCTAAAGTGAATGACTTCTTTTCTTCACCTTTAATTGAAGAGGTGACCATTATTTCTTTGCCGGATTTATCTTTGTGATTTGAAATTTGACCTTCTTCAAAGCCTAAGCCACCAGTGTCTTTGGATTGCTTGTGTTTGCTCAACATCTTGTCTAAGGCCTCGGTGTTGCCTTCATATTTGCTCCATTTTTATTTCTTCCTTACTTTATTTAATCTCTTTTCTAGGATTTACTATTTTTGCTTCTAACTTTTGATGCTCCTTTCTCTTCTTTGTCAGATCAGAGGATGTGGATTCACATATCCTTTTAGTTTCTTCCAGCTACAATTTCAAGTCAGATATAACTTGAGTGGACTCATCCAAAGATTGCTTCAAGAGATCTTGTTCATCTACTGCAACAAGCTTAAACCTCTTGAGTTCTCTTCTTGTTTTACTCAATTCTTCAAGAGCACTAATAAGCTCACCCTCCAAGTCCACTTCAGCTTCAATATCCTCCTCTTCCTCAATTTCATCAATTGGTTCACCAAGTGCCATAAAGAGATTGATTTTTCTATTATTCTCATGGTAATCATCTTTGGATGAATTTTCTTCATCTTTTGTGTCATCCTCAATAGTACATATGTTGTTCTGATTCCAATAGCCTCTCCTTCCTTGCTAGTAGGTGTTTCTTTCTCTATCTTTGCTAGCAGATTTGTTGAACTCTCTTGACTCATCTCCATTGGTTTCTTTGTGGGGGCATTTTGCAGCAAAGTGTCCAACCTTACCACAGTTGAAACATTTAAGTGGTAGCTTTCCTTTATACTAGTTGGATCCTCTCTTGAGCTTCTTGACAAAGTTTTCTACTTCAACTCAGAATCTCCACTGGATTGTTTATGAGAAGTTACTTCTTTGCCCTTTTTGGTAATGTTGAATGTTGCTTCTTTTCTTAAAGAGGTATCACCAGTTGTTCTCATCTCATAGGCTGTCAAAGAGCCAAATAACTCATCCATTGTAAAAGTCTACAATCCTTGGCTTCTTCTATGGTAGACACCTTAGTATCATACTTGGGTGTGAGAGATCTAAGTACCTTCTTGACAAGAATCTCATATGCAATCTCTTCTCCAAGTCCTCTAATAGTATTCATAGTTTCATCAAATCTATGAAGATAGTATGCAATATTTTCATCATCAATTTACAATTTGTCCCAAGTCTCTTTTGCTGAAACATAGTGCATGAATTTGACAAACTCACTATTAGATAGTCCACTCAAGATAGCATGTTTAGCCTTTGCATTATTCTCATACTCCTTTTTGGCATCCGAATCAGAGGGAGGAGCATTAGGAACAACATACCTGTTCTTAACAGACATCCATACATCGAAACCTAGGGAGGAAATATAGGTCTCCATTCTTCTGCTCCCAAAGGCATAGTTGGATCCATCAAACATGGGGGATTTTGAGGAAGCAGACTCATTTCTTGCCATTATGTTCAAAGTCCAGAATCTACCCAAGGTTTAAAGATAACTGGGAACCTATTCTCTGAAACCAATTGTTGAATATAGAGTACCACTAAGAGGGGGGTGAATCAGTCGTTTCTAACCTTTTTGACTTTCAAGATAAACTTCAAAATATCAGTTATTATTTTAACCACTAAACAATTATACCGATAGAACAAGATAGAAAGCCAAAGAGATCATTCACACAAATAAAACTCACAATGCTAGATTTATGAGGAAACCCCAATGTGGGAAAAACATCAGTGAGAAAAGATGTTGGAGACTACTACTCCAATCTAGCCTCACAGGTAAAATACTAACTTACAAAGATTTAGGGCACCAACCCAAGGAGCACCAACCCAAGCACCAAGCTTCAACTTGGTGATATATATTGAAATATTGTTTGAGTACAATTAAGGCTTCTTGTTGTAAATGAATTGTGCAACTCTCTAATCAAATAACTCACTGTCAGTTGACAGTCTTTTCTCCTCCACTAAATCTCACACTACTGGTTGTGAGATTACTGTCTCTGATTCTCGGTCTTTGTTCTCTTTCTCTTTCTCTCACACATAGTCTCTCAACACACTATGTTACTCTTGGATGCTACCAATTCTTGCCACACCTTGCTGGTTAGGCTCAATTTCAAGACTATGGTTATGCGGGTAGAATCCTCTCACCGATATGTCTACTCACATACACTACAAATTTCTTGGAATAATTTCTAAGGCAAGTAATTTTTCTCTTTACTATTTTTTTCTCTTCTTCTTCTTTGTAGCATCAACATCCTTTGTTTCGAGCTCTCCTCTTTTATACCATGATTTCTCGCCAGAAGACAGTTCAAACTTTGGAGTGGTTAGGGTTTTCTCTTCCCAACACTATCTTCATGAGATCTGGTCCAGCCTATCTTGGATCAATCACCTATCCTTCAAAGATGCATTTGTACATGGTTTGTATTATCTAATGTATATTTGCTGAAAATAGCAATCTCAAACAAGATCTCCTACCTTGAAATTTGTCGACTCATAAAAACACTTCAGCTATTTCCTTTTCGAGGTTTTCCTGAATCGGATTTCCTTTGCATTGATCTAGGTGCCAACTACTCCCTGATCTTCCTTTGTCATTGTTTCTTCCTCGAGCCACAATAGTCAGATACAATGCCATGATTTGTGGTTTTTTCATTAATAGTGATGATCTATTTCAATGACCTTGTCGATTGGGGCATCACCGACCACAACATGTTTGCCACCTCTACATTGCTTGGTGCCACAATGATTAAGATGTGGTCCACCAACACACAGTCGGTCCAGAAAATGCATACCGACACATTCCTTTGCCAGTAAAACCTTCTTCTGCTAGCCCATAGAGCACACTATACCAGTAACACATCTTCACCTCTAGTGGTTTGTGACCACTTTCACATTCTACCTCTTCATCATAAACAAGCAACCAACCTTCAGACCAGTTTGTTCCTTACCGGTAGGCCTTCATTCTTTCTTCTCACACTCATGTGAATATCCATCATGTCGGTTGACATCAATGACAACTTAATGCCAACACTATGGTGAGGTACCCCTCACCTTGAGCCTTATCTTGGTCTCTTATATGAAAGAGATTCCATGTGAAACCCTAATCCGATGAAGAAAGGTATTTTCCTATGAAGCTTGTGAATTTGATTTTTTTTGCAAATAGCTACTCCATTGGTAGTTGATATCACTGAGAGGTCTTGACCCAAATTCAAAAAACACCCATTCAAATCTGTATAATATGATCCACTAGGTGCCTTTTCTTCGATCCCGTATGGACTTCTTCATGTTGAGGATATTATGGCTTATATTCATGCTAAGATTGAGGAGTTAGGAGGCTCTCAGATGTTGAATCTATATTCCAATTAGCTTCTAGGAGAGAATCTCAGAGTTAATCCTAAATTCAAGGTTTTGGAGGAGAATAATTTTGCACAGGTCATTAGGTTTTTAGTGTTTGAAGAGAATGAATGGGTCTGGTATGTATTGAGATGAATTTATGTTGAATTTATGTGGTTGTACAAGCCATATAAGATCACAAAGGAAGAATTCAACATTGTAATGGGTTTGAAATCATCTGGTGTTTTTTTTATGCTCTGATCTGTGAAGAATCAAATGGTTACTGACGCAACCAGGTCTAAATTTGATAAGATGGATATGACTATCAATGACATTATTGAGCGAGATATGAATTTTCCCTCTATGGTTGTTAGATACAAGGTCTATCACTCCAGCCGAGAGAACTTTGTAACTAGTACTGCAATTTATGTTGCATATAAGATGGTTAAGGAGAATAAGGAGCATGACCTATGTGAGCTACTCCAGAGCTAGCTGATGGAGAATCTGACTTCGATAAAGAAGGACAAGAAGAATACATTCAAATATGGTACTTTGATCTTATTCTTATTCTTCTATTTCATGAATAAAGCTCTAGGTATTTGTAATGTGCAATGGGCTAGTGATAGACCAACGTCTATTAAAATTAGAGAACTTTTATACAACATTGGAGATAGTAAAGTTTGAAGAATTGCTCTTTGGAGTTATTTCAAGAATTTCCAAAGTATGATGCAGGCTAGGGAAAGGATTCCTAAATCAATTTTTGAGAAGTACCAAGAATCAATTTTGTTTCATGGTTGGCATTGATTAATGCTTGATGGAAGTAGTGGAGCCTAGGGCAGTGTGGATCATGCTCATAGGGTATGAGGTTGATGAGAAGATATTGGAGATGTATGCTCAACATTTATTGAGTGAGCCTATTGACACCTCAAAAGAGAGATTTGGTAAATTTTCTCAGAAGGATTTGTAGTTGCATGCTCAGTTAAAGAAGCCTAAGATAGTGAGGAAGGTGAGAAAGGAAGTAGAACGATGTGTAAAAATAATTGGGATTACAGAAGAAGCAGTTAGGGAAGCAAAGAAGAGGACAATGCAAGTTGCAGGGGAGAATCCAGTCAAGGAATCTAGTTCCGTAGCCTCCTCTACCAAATCAAGACAAACTAGAAGCTCTACACCCTCATCCAGTTCTATCAAGTTGGATAACTCTATGAAATCTCAAGTCAAATCATCTGGCAAAGATGGAAAGAGGAAGAAAGATAAGAGCTCAAGGGTATATGTTGGGGATGATGAAGAGACTAAATCAGATGAAGTTGTGAAGGAAATCAATTCCAAGGGTACTAAAGCATCTAAACTATTTAAGGACAAGCCTTCGAGTGAAGAGAAAGCAAGCAAAAAGATAAAGATTGATTCAGACAAATCCGGTATGTCAGTAGATGAAGTGAAGAAATATTTGACTATGCAAGGTAATTTGAAACCACTTTATGAGTTTTATGATAAGTTTGATGATGTCGATCAGAGGATTCTTGAAGAAGTCACTATAAAATATTTGAACACATTTAATAGGGCTCTTGTAGAAATAATGTCACAAATTCCTAAAAGTCTATATGATGTTTTGTAGATAAGGAGATTTAGTGCTCAAGTTGAGGATGATAGACTACTTAGAGAGTTTATCTTAGTTAATCTATGTTTGGTGATATAAGTGGAAGAAATGAATAAGATACTCAAGGTAGCCAAAAAGGAGTTTAGAAGAAAAACAAGAATAAATAAGCTTATGATCAGAGAGATAGATGTAGTGATTAAAGAGATAGAGGAGATCCTTAAGTCAATTCTAGAGCGGAACAAATTTGATGTTGTCTCAGAAGAAGCTCAAGGTGGTGGTGATTCATCTTCTTCAGAAGTCCAAGAGGTGCACTCTAAAGTTGATCAGGTTCTGATAGGTGGTGAAGTGTTGAAAGTGGATGCAGTTGAGGATAATCAGAATCCTCTAGATCACCCAAAAGTTGAAATATTTGTGGAGACTGAGACTCCAAAAGAAGAAGCCGAGAAGGTGACTTAAGAGAAATCATTTATTGTGGAAGAAAGAGACACTGTAGGGGCAATGAAAGATTTTTTGGAGAAGGACATCAAGAATTGTTTGACCATGAATTGGTTTAAGGTCCTATAAATCTAGACACTCTTTACCCCATTCAGAAGTTGCGGCTAGCATCATTTTCTCAGGAATGGCAAGGGAAGAGATGTTGAAATCTCACATTGAGGACAGTGAACTTATTAGTCTTACATCTGGTGTCTTGGAGAAGATCATGCCTACATTTGTCAAGGACTCATCTAATACTCCCTTCGATCAATTGAAGAGATTAATCAACTCAATAAGTACTCACTTTGAATCTTTATAGAAGTCAATAGAAGTTAAGGTTCAGAATGAGTTTGATGAAAAAAGATTCAGTAAGTTGAAGGAAATGATTGGAAATGATAGGATTTTGTTAGACACTTATGTTAAGAGTATTCAAGATGTCTTATATGAAGGAGGCACTGTCTACAAATCATTCTTATCATTGTCTAAATTTACTAAGGATAATAAGAAGAAGATTAAGGAGCATGATAAGAAATTAGTAGATATTTCTCAGTCCTTTGACCCTTTGACTATTTCGGTGGCTAGTCAAGAATGTCAAGTCATATCCTTGCTTGACAAGATTAAGATATTAATGCATGATAAGGACAAGGTTGTTGATAGAATTGGTGAGATCTAAGGTCTAATTGGTCCTAAGATGGAAACAATGCTTAGTGCTTTGAATGAAGCTCAAGATGCCATGGTTATCAATGAACTGGCAGATCTTTAGATGGCAGAGATGCAAGAATATCTTTTCA
This sequence comes from Cryptomeria japonica, assembly GCF_030272615.1. Taxonomy (NCBI): domain Eukaryota; kingdom Viridiplantae; phylum Streptophyta; class Pinopsida; order Cupressales; family Cupressaceae; genus Cryptomeria; species Cryptomeria japonica. The sequence goes on from NC_081405.1 coordinate 605,224,288, forward strand.
GCTATCACATTTCAATTTTGGAAAGTCTCAAGACAAGTTGGGATAGTGAGTTGGGTTTATTGAAAAACATTTTTGCAAATGTATTTAAGTTCATGTAAGCTAGAGGAGCCAATTTGTACATATGTCACCTGTTTATATGATTTTTGTACAAATTTTGGTATGTGGAACCATGCCTTTGCCATTGATGTCAAAGGGGGAGTGTAGGGTAGCGAAAAATGTAATATTCATCTCAAGGGGAGTTTTGGTTTTTTGGTTTTTGAGTTTTGCAGTGTATATTCATATTTGGTATTGATTCCAAAAATCATTTTTCACTAAGTGTTGGCATCAATTCCAAAGGGAGAGATTGTTGGCAAGAGACACTACACAGGTCATTTGGTGTTGTCATTGATGTCAACCAAATTTAGTGTACCCATTCACATTGTTGTATTAGATCATACCGGAAGTCAAATTGGAGATTTGTTCAAGTTCGACAAGCTTAGAACAGAGCATCTAACAAAGTTTAGTATTTTGTCTAGTATTTCTTGTAAGGTTAATATTTTGTGTTGTGGATCTAAAGGAAGGTTGATGGATGTTTGGACTACCTTATTCCAAAGTTTTAGTATTTGGTGAATTTTTGTGTGTGATTTAGAAGCTTCTGTGTACCAGTTTTTGGTTTGATAGTTTAGAATGGTTGACCTGCTTGGATAATCCTTATGTGGATTATGTGGAATGATTTTGGAGATTTTTTTTGTGGTCCAAGTGTTTTGTCTAGTAGTTTTGATAACGTGTAATCAATTTTTTCGTATTAGTATTTGGGTTCATATCTCGCTAACATCTTGTACACATTTCATACAGTGCAAGTTTTCTTGAGACGACATGTAATTGATTTAATTTCTTGTAGTGGATATATAAGAGCTATGCTTTTGATCAATTTGGAGAAGCGAAATGTGTTATTGATTGATTGTGCATAGTTCCACGTGCATAGGATAGAGATTTGTGCTCTAAATCTTAGCAGAGCAATGAAACAGAGTAGGATAAGATAGAGTATGAAAAGTGTGCTTAATGTGCTTAATCGAAACTATAATCAGGCATTTGTAGATGCTATTCTTAGTTCATTCACTTTAGTGATCCATTGTAATTCATTTGTAGGTAGTGAGATTCTCATTCTTGAGTAGTGAGCTCTAGGTAGTATGCCTAAATGCATGTGCATTCTCATTGTAAAACTTCTAATTGAGTATACAAATATTATGGGTTCATCCCCACCATGTTTTTTCCCTTGATCGGGTTTCCATGTATAAAACTCTTGGTTTTATGGTGTTGTGGTTGTTTGTTTTGTGCTCTTGCATCTTTATTTTAATTAAATGCATTAAGTGGTTGAAAGAACATATTAAAGTTAAAATTAGTAGAACAATGTTTCACCCCCCTCTTAGTGTTCCTTGATTCCAACAATTAAACCTTACAGGAAATATATACATTAAATTATTATGATTACATCTCATTAATTCACAAGTAGAATTAATCTCATATTAACTCATTTATATTCTCTAAGGTTTCCTAATGTCATTACTAGTGTATACACCTAAAAATGGTATGAATATAATTAATTAAATAAGTAATTATTTAATTAATCTCCCTTCCCAATTTAATTGAATTCACTAAGAAATTTGATTAAATTTCCCTTTTCATCTACTTATTAATAAATCTAAGGATTTATTAAATAGGTTCATTTCATTTCACCCCTTTAATTAATTAATTCAAATTAATTAATTCCCTCCATCCAAATTTATTTCTTCTAATCCTTTAATTAATTAAAACAAATCAATCATGAGTTGTTGAGATTAATTATCCTTTTCATAATATTTGAATTTTTAAATTCAAATTCTCCTAACTTCTACCACTCCTAAACCTAACCATTCCTAAACCTAGCCCATTCTATCTACCACCATCTCCCCTTTCATCCAACATCTTCTAGAACCTTTGTGACACTTGTCACTAAGTGTTCCTTTTCATCCTACTCCTTCTAGAAGCCTCTTGACACTTGTCACCATAGAGATGATAGATGTTCCCTTTAATCTAACCCCCTTTGCCAACCTCCTCCAATTTAACTATTGATATCCTCAGATCAATCTTGACTGTTGATTCTTACCACATCACCCCTAGCCTTGGAAAATCCTATAAATAGACCTCATTTTGAGCAATATGGATCCCTTCTCATTCTCATCTTATGCATTGTTATTATAGGCATCTAGCTTCTAGTTTATCATTCTTTAGCAATGTTATCATGCTTAATTTTAGCTTAATTGCATCTTAATCTTAGTTCATTTTCTAGATCAATCATGAACTCATATAGCTTAATCATGCTATTCTTGCTAGGTCATGCATTTTCATCCATCAAATCCTCTATCTAAGTGTAGTCAAGTCACTGGAGTATGCATAATCAGATCTGAGAGCATTTTTCATACTTGCATTTACTAGGAGGCAATAAGTCGATTAGCTATGATTTTGTCTTTCATTGCTTCAATTTACTAACCATTGCTTATAATGATTTATTGAGTTCATTATGGTTGCAAGTACAGGTACATTTCACAGAGCACGACATTTTGGCACCCACCATGGGGCCGGAATCATCTCTTTTGGCCTCTTAATCTTCAGCAAACTTCATCTTTGTCCGACTTTGTTTCAGAAATTCATACGGGTTGCTTTTCCAGCTTGTATGAACTTCCTTTCATCATAGGATGACAGACCATCCTGACTCGTACGAGGTGATTCTTCTATCGCATGACATCATTTTAACCATCGTAAATTGCTGATCTTGTGTCGTACGAGCTCCTTTTCATTGTCATACAGGAGCTAAATATTTGTTGTACAAGTCTCTGCTTTAGCATTTTCTGACTCATTCTAGCTCATTCCTATTTCCTACGAGTCTGTTTGTATTCCTATGCAAAATCTAAAGTTTTGTCATACTAACTAGAAATTTGTGTCGTATGACTCTCTGCCTTTGTGTTTTTCCACAAACTGCAAGTTATAATTTTCAATTTTGTCTATACGTTGGTAATTTGCATTTTTGAAGGCCTTCTAGGCATTTTTAGCCCTTGAAAGTAGCGAAAGAGCTTGGGTAGGCATGCTCTTTCAAAATCTAATCTACAACTCTTGGAGACCTTTCCAACGAGTTAAACAACTTGTGATTTCTAGTCCCGAGCAGAAAGTTATGCCTATTTGAAGTTAGGATAAAATTTCATATAGTTTTTTTTTGAAAATTTTGTAGTTCGGATCACTAATGCTAATTTTGTTCTGTCTGTGAGATTTTTGGCAACCTAATTCTTTTCTTCAAGATGATTTACAAAGATACGCTTGTCAAAGACATAATTCAAAACACAATCATGACTACTAACGGATTTATTGCAGGTTGCCTATGAATTCAACTAAACTTGGTGTATTCATTTAAATTTCTAGGCACACTTGATTTTGGGCTAAAAATGAACAACCATGTATTTCATGTCTTTGATGAAAGGCGAGTATTCTCTCACCTTTCTTAGGTGATCAAAAAGTTAGACTCATCCTTTTACTTTCATTAGTGCATCTCTTTAGTGGGCCTTCCCTCCCGAGGAGTTATTAACTCTTAGCCCTTAAGGCCAGTGAGAGGGGAATGACCTAAGTGGGAACGACTAACACCAAGTAATCCAACCCACTATAAAATAAATGTGTTTTTGATGAAAATAAAAGCAACAATAGTGCTCGGGAATAGCTCTCCTCCATACCTTCGGGTATATCAAACCTTGGTTTTCAAGGCTGGGAGACCTCTTAATTGAGTTTATACCTCGATGCGTCGAATGGATCCCTTACTAGTGCCGGTTAAAATAGAAGTTACCTGATTCACCTCCAAATGGGTGATAATCTTTGTGCAAGAGAGATAGTAACTCTCCCAAGACACTTGCCATATGGTGCCCCCATTAGCATTTGGAGTCAGATGATACAACATTGAGAATCCATTGCGTGAGACTCAGCGGCCGTATTTTGATTAGCTATTGGGTGTGTACCTAAGTCAGCAAGCAAAGGTTTTCATTCTCAGCCAACTTCCGTAGGGTTTAGCTTGATTGAAGTCATTTATCACATCATGTGTTTTCTGTGTATTCATCCCTAAATGAGAAAATCAAACACCTAAAAACTGGAAAACATTAGCAAAACATCATCAGAATTCAAAGATCAAAATCAGCAAAACAAACACTTTTTACCATTCTCTGAAACCTATCGTAAGAGCTTTAATTCTCTGTAGCATGATTCATAATCTCTGTCAGACAAGTTAACTTGCATAAAATCATTTGTCATACTATTTGCTATCCTGTGTCATACAAGTTATCTATTTTGTCATATGGTCTATAATCCCAAGTCGTACGAGTTGTTGTTGTTTATATGAAAAACTATGTTTTGTCATATGACTCTGTATCTTGTGTCATCCTAACCTAAATCTTATGTCGTATGAAACTCTACATCTGTCAGTCCAGAGTTGTGTCCTGCATGCCTGTTTCAGATTTATCATTTCTTCCTGATCAATTTGCAGTAAACATAAACACCTGTTATCTTTCAATCCATGCTTGGATTGTCTGCTTGGTTTGCTTGGTCAAGTTATCATTCGTCAAAATCAGACTCTAGAAGATAAACACCTCAAGATTTTCAAAGTGCTCACCCCCAAAAAGTTCAAGATCTAAACATCTCAAAGTGCATTATCACCCTCTTTGATAAACTGATCACTCAAACATAGTTTCTCATCAGGATCAATCATCCTTTATCATGAAACTGAAACGTTTGGTCAGGATAACTTAGTCCCACATCGTAGGATATATCATTCTTACTAGAATTGGTTCTTATCAATCATCATCATTTCATTCCTAAATCGCAGATCAAAAAACTTGCAAAATTTTAAACACTTGAATTATCTTTGCATGCCCTATCATTCTAGCGTATCTACCTTGACAGTTGATCACTTATCAAAACAACTTTTAGACAATTGAACCCCTGAAACGGAAATAGAAACATTTGCAATAGCTGAAGATCACATCAACATGACATACCAAAGAAAATACAAGTAACAAGCCAACATATCAGAGAAATCAAACAAGTCCAAAATCAAAATCAAACTATGTTAAAACCTCACAAGGATTCAAATACATCTCCAAAGAAAAGTGGTTCTTTTATGCACCTCTTAAAGAGATCCCTAAAGGATTTGGCTAAAGAAGATCAAAATCGTACACCCATGTCTAGCAATGGCTCATCCCCCCATAAACAAATTGATTCTAAAATGGCATCTATTCCTACACCTCTTGAAAGCTTGCACGAACCTTCCATAGCATCCTTGCCAAACAATACATCCAAAGCTGAAGTTTCCCAAGGGATATCCATAATGGCCATCAAACCTATTTCAGAGGATCCTATTCAAAGCTCATCTCCTTCATATCCAAGCATTGATTCATTGCAAAATCCCCATAGCGCTTCCTTGCAAATTGAAGTCCTCATTCATAGAACGCTTGTTAAATGTGTCCTAATAGATGGGGGAGCTAGCTTGAACATTTTCTCTTTGAGTCTTGTCTGTGCTCTAGGATATTCAGAAGATGCAGCTAATTCCTAGAAAAGGATAAAAATCAAAACATTTGGTGAAGAAGAACATTACTCCAAAGGAATTGTGATATTACCTATCAAAGTGGGACCTCTACAGAAAGATACAGCATGCCAAGTTTTAGACTTGTACCTACTATACAATATATTCTTGGGGAGACCATGGATTCAGGACATATAAGCTATTACATCAACATGTAATTAGTGCTTAATATTTCCATACAATGGACAAGAAACCACTATCTCAGCAGACTCAAATCCATTGCAATGTTGTAGTAATCTGAAAACAGCTCAAGAGATCATTATTCTACATAATAAAGAGGCAGCATCTTCAAGTAAGGAACAATAATTTGGATCAATTATGTCAAGCATGGAAAAACAAATACAGCTAAGAGATCGAGGGAACGAAGAATATTTTCTATCATGGACAAACAAACAAGAGCAACTTCAAATTGAGAGGGATGAAGAAGCGGATATGGTAGCCAATGTAGTTCACATGTATGCAAAACAAATGTTAGGAACTAGCCTACTTGAGTCAGAATCACATGTGACTAACATGGACTTAACTAAGGATGATCAGGATTTTCTTATACGAGGTCATTCTGATGAGAGTATCATTCTAGACATGGAAACACATACAGAAATCTCTGACATCTCTATCATGACCCCTAATATTTTTGAAACTATTCAACCTGAAGATCCTTTATCCTTAAGCTATCATGAACCTATGGACTAGGAAAATGAAGGACATACTGCCATTAATGCCTTACCAAATGATCAGGCCATATCCTTATATCTTAATGAAATCAAACCCACAACAACTTTCACCAGGGATTTCGCTAACATATCTTCCAGTCAAGTGGGTGTTAAATCTCCTAGTCGCAAAAGTGAAAATAAAGAAAACAATATGAGGTCTAATGTTGAAAACCATTTATTGCCAACATTAGACCGGAAAAAAGTAAAAATAAAGGATGCATCTAATGGTGAAAATCTCCTCGAGGTGCCGAAAGATGGGAGATTTGACACCTTACCTAAATTTTATCAAGAGGAGTTATCTATCCTAATAGAACCAATAGAGGCAGTTATCATTGGCACAACTGATCTACATCCAACAATCTCTCTATCAGAACTAGCAAGACAAAAATACTTGAAACCATTTAAAAGATGGCAAGTCAATTTTACCTATTCATATACAGACATTCCAGGGTTCAATCCATATCTTACAGTACATCACCCGAATATCAGTCCAGGAGAAAACATCAATAAAGGAACACAACACGGATCAAGAGCAGGTATTCTATTTATCACACCACAAGGGAATACAATCCCAAAAGCATACAAATTAAGCTTTCCATGTACAAACAATATAGCAGAGTATGAAGCATTGGTAACAGGTATCAAAATGGTTGTAGAATGGAACATTAAACAACTTCAGGTCTTTGGAGACTCTGAGCTTGTCATTAATCAAATCAATGATGACTATCAAACAAAAGATGACAAACTCATGCCTTACAAAAAGATGGTGGATGATATCAAGAAGTACTTTGTAGAAATAACTTTTGAACAGATTCCAAGAAATGACAACAAAGAAGCAGACGCCATGGCTTCACTTGCTTCTCTATTGTGGACACATGAAAATCAACATCGTTATGAATTCCTGGTTGAAGAGTTGTTTCATCATGTCTTTAATTATCCTGATTCCTGAACCATCTGTCAAATTATTGGACATGATTCCTCCCGCTATGGCCAAAATTACACATACCTGAAAGATAATATCTTACCTCCTGACTTATCAAAAAACCAAAAGAGAAACTTTATTCGCCAATCCTCTCATTTTACTCTTGTTGTGGATACCCTGTTTAAACGAGGTCTAGATAGTACTCTCTTATGATGTCTTAAACAAGAAGAATCTGAGAAGGCTTTACATGAAGTCCATAATGGCATTTGTGGAACTCATTCAAGTGGTCTTACCCTTTCGAAAAAACTCATACGCTTGGGCTACTATTGGCTGACTATGGAACGAGGTTCTTTTAAGATAGCAAGAACATGTAAACAATGTCAAATCCATGGGAACTTTATCCATGCACCAGCACAAGAACTACATGCTTTAGCAACATCTTGGCCTTTTTGTCAATGGGGACTTGATCTAGTAGGAAAGATAAATCCTTCCTCATCTAATGGACACAAAATCATTCTTGTAGCTACTGAATATTTTACAAAATGGATTGAAGCGGTACCTCTCATAAACATCACAGGAAAACAAATTGTTGCATTTATCTTGAATTACATCATCTGTCGCTATGGAATACCAATGACCATTATCACTGATAAAGGGCGACCATTCAAGAATTAGGATGTACAAGAGCTATGTGAGAAATTCAAAATCCAACACAGATTCTCCACACCATATTATCCATAGGGAAATGGGCAAGCAGAAGCATCTAACATAACTATTCTGAAAATCCTTAAAAATACAGTGAACGATGCCGGGAAAGATTGGCATATCCAACTAAACCCTGCTCTATGGGCCTACCACACTAGTATCCGCACACCAACAGGTGCCACACCTTTCTCTCTTATATATGGATCAGAAGCCATATTGCCAATCGAAGTAGAGATACCTTCTCTACGTGTATCACTAAAAGGTCTTATCCAAAATGAAGAACAAATAGTATCTAGACTACAAGAGTTAGAACTGATCCATGAACGTAGACACAATGCCTTTGATCATCTAAAGGTATATCAACAAAGAAAGAATGTGTCAGAGCTATAATCATAAGGTAAAACCATGAATCTTTCAAGTGGGAGAACTAGTGCTAAAGGAAAATCCACGCAACCAGGCAGATCGAGAAAAGAAAGGAAAATTTGAACCAAACTGGTTAGGTCCATTTGTGGTCACAGTAGTATTTGGATCAAGAGCATATCAACTATCAACATAGGACGAAGATCAGCTCAAGGAACCTATCAATAACATGCACCTAAAGAAATTCTATGTTTGAAAAATCAGAACAATCAAAAACACTGAAAAATCAGAAAAATAAAAAACAGTGAAAAATATAAAAAAATCAAAAACAGTGAAAAAGCAGAAAATCCAAAAAAAATCAAATATCAGACAAAGTGCAATAAAAATAGACAGTGAAAACCTGGCAAACATGCACTATCTGCCAGCTAGCTCTTCCATCTATTAGTCCATGCATTCATTCTTCCATCAATGCTATCCATATGCAATTTAAGCCTTTATACATACGCAGACATCCCAGGTGGCTTCTTGCCATGGTTTAGATTATTGAATATATCATTACGCCTTTGTTTCTAGGCTTGGGGCAAAATCCTACACCTAGCTAGGGGAAAAAATTCTTGATCATTTTGATCTTAACCAAACAAGTAGAACAAACAATTACACAACTCTTATCAAGCGAAAACTGAGACACATCCAACATTGATCATGAGATCAAACTATCAACTATCAAGCTATCACGAAATCAATCAAAGCACATCACACACTTTTCAGTGGAATAATATCTTTTGGATAATGATTTTAACATAATTGTTCAACTTTTCTATATTGATTTTTGCTATCATGATTTCTGAGTGACTCCAGGATGTTATTGACTAGAGGAACAAGGAAGAAACATTATATTTTTCTTTTCTGTAGTCTAAAAATTAATCATTAATATGTGCAAATTTGTCTCGGGACATGATCATCGAAGTATCATTGAAGACATTTCCAATTGCGTATTGAAATGATTGATATCGCTTGTTTTACACAAACAACACTTAGGTCATCTTGGTTCAATTATACCTCGATGCTTGTGTTAACTTGCTATATCAAAAATCCAGGAAAGAAGTGCTCAGGTCATCATGGTTCAATTATACCATCAATGTTTGCACTCACTTCCCACATTTCAAAAGCTCAATGATGACAAAAATGCAAAATAATCTAGTGACTGGTCCGGTCATTCCATTGCATTTTAGCTTGCATTTCATTCTTGCATGGGATCCTAAAGGCTCCTTTTATCCAAGGTTAAATCTATCACAGGAATCATCAAAGTATCATCACAAGTGTATACACAATTAGAATAATGACTCATATCTCTCTCATGATATTATCGACCAAGCCTAAATCTTATGCTATCTCTCTCAACAGAATCAACATAGGCATATCCAAATCTTTCTGCAACTTGATATCAAGAAACTGTCAGTTCTTTATCTAATCAACCTTATCAAATGAAATCAATCAATCAAACCTAATTGATTCTGAATCATGTCTTATACAAGATGTATCCTTCCTAAAACCAAACAATCTAATTCTGATTCATGTCTTATACAAGATGTATCCTTCCTAAAACCAAGCGTTCTAATCATGTCTTATACAAGATGTATCCTTCCTGAAACCAGACGCTTTGATCATCATTGTCCTATACAGGATGAATCCTTCCTAAAACCAGATTGAATCTTGATCTTATCAATCTAATAAATCAAGATTTTTCAATCTTTCCAATCTAAGCAATCAAGCTAATCGAAGAACTTGCATTTTCATCAAAACATAGTTGCAGAAATCAAATCAAATCTATTGGGATATCAATCTCGCAAAAACTCCAAAGATCAATTATCTCAATTGATCTCCTGAGGGGGCATCATACCGGAATTTAGCAATCAAGAGCTAGGGCATTCTATCAAATCAATACCATCAACAAAATGAGATTATTCTTTGAATCAACGCGTCATCACACCTCACTTCAAAGAGGGTCAAAATGTATACACCTAAAAATGGCCTGAATATAATTAGTTAAATAAGCAATTATTTAATTAATCTCCCTTCCCAATTTAATTGAATTCACTAAGCAATTTGATTAAATTTCCCTTTTCATCTACTTATTAATAAATCTAAGGAATTATTAAATAGGTTCATTTCATTTCACCCCTTTAATTAATTAATTCAAATTAATTAATTTCCTCCATCCAAATCCATTTCTTCTATTCCTTTAATTAATTAAAACAAATCAATCATGAGTTGTTGAGATTAATTATCCTTTTCATATTATTTGAATTTTTAAATTCAAATTCTCCTAACTTCTACCACTCCTAAACCTAACCATTCGTAAACCTAACCCATTCTATCTACCACCATCTCCCCTTTCATCCAACATCTTCTAGAACCTTTGTGACACTTGTCACTAAGTGTTCCCTTTCATCCTACTCCTTCTAGAAGCCTCTTGACACTTGTCACCATAGAATGACAAATGTTCCCTTTAATCCAACCCCCTTTGCCAACCTCCTCCAATTTAACCATTGATATCCTCATATCAATATTGACTATTTATTCTTTCCACATCACCCCTAGCCTTGGAAAATCCTATAAATAGACCTCATTTTGAGCAATATGGATCCCATCTCATTCTCATCTTATGCATTGTTATTATAGGCATCTAGCTTCTAGTTTATCATTCTTTAGCAATGTTATCATGCTTAATCTTATCTTAATTGCATCTTAATCTTAGTTCATTTTCTAGATCAATCATGAACTCATATAGCTTAATCATGCTATTCTTGCTAGGTCATGCATTTTCATCCATCAAATCCTCCATCTAAGTGTAGTCAAGTCACTGGAGTATGCATAATCGGATCTGAGAGCATTTTTCATATTCACATTTACTAGGAGGCAATAAGTCAATTACCTATGGTTTTGTCTTTCATTGCTTCAATTTACTAACCATTGCTTATAATGATTTATTGAGTGCATTTTGGTTTCAGGTACAGGTACATTTCATAGAGCATGACAACTAGTAATACAACATCTAAAGTAATACATGATACATTAAACTAATGTGTTTTCATTAAACATAACATAAGATAGTGCTCATTTTAACCATTGAAAGATAACCATGAGATATTACATCAATTAATACTTCTAAGATACTAAATTCATTTTAATACACCAATATCAAATGTTCCTATCCTATAAAATCTTACAAGCATAGTAATTCTATATGTAGATGTATAAAAATAACCATATTCCTAAATGAATATTTTATATTCATTTCTCTATTTAATTAAATCCAATTTAATTAAATAACCCACATTCCTCTATTTAATTAAGTAAATTACTCAATTTATTTAAATTAAATTCACTATATCCATTTAATGAATAAATCATTTTATTCAATTAAATCCCCCCTATCCACTTTTAATTAAATTCAAATTTAATTAAATAGTTATCCTAAATTGAATAACTCTAATTTATTTAATTGCAACCAAATTGAATTAAATTACTTTATTTCAATTAAATCCTATTATCCCTCCATCCACTTGCAAAATCCCAAACCCTTTTCTAATCCCTTCTAGAATCTTCTTATCGCTTCTAATTAACCTAACCCCTCCTCTAAACTTTGTCACATTCCTAAGCAAAAGGAGGTCACTTCTCAAACCCTCAAAGTCTTTGTTAACCATTAAAGGCTTTCAACCTTCAACCACTTATTTCCTCAAAGTCTTTGATAACCATTAAAGGCTTTCAACCTTCAACCACTTAATCCCCCAAAGTCTCCAATAACCATTAATGGTTAACTCAAACCCTCCTACATGGTTAAAACATTTGTTTTCACTCAACCTTCATCCAACCCAAGGGTCTCATCAGGCCTTTAATGCTTTGACCATGATTATCTCTTAAATATTTGCACAAAGGTTTATCCTTAGATTAACTCTTAATCCAGTGGGTAATCCTAACTTAGACTTGACCCTTAGCCTCTAGATAACCATGAGGTCTTCTTAGGTATTCAATGTCTCCAACCCCTTCTCTCAACCCAACCCTATGTTGACACTTGTCACCATTTCATTGGTGCCAATTACAAACATGGATCCCCAACTTTCAAACTCAACCCTTGATTAAACCATTCAATCCTGACCATCCATTGCCCTATTTTTACTATAAATAGAGCTCTCATTCCTCCATTTTGATAATCCTTCAAATTTGTAGCATCACACTTATGCTCAAATACATTCAAGCTTTCTCATTTCATATATGCTCATCATTTAGTCTCTCTTAAATCGGGAACTAGTCTAAATATGCATGTTTACAATACTTTCTTTATCATTTAGCTCAATCATAGACTAATATATCATGTTACGATAGTATTCATACTAATCTTGTCATCTTATAGTTAGTTTATTGCATTTCTAGCATCATGAATAGCTTAGGATGCATCTCATATTAAATCAACACAAAAGCATCCCTCGTTCTTACATTTGCCATCCCTAAACCATTTTGCTCAGTGATCTGAGAGCAAAAACATTGGTTTGAGGGACATTGTAAGATAGAGAACCATGGGACCAACCTTGGGAAGCTGAGTAATACTTCATTACTCAATAGCTTGTATCAAGAAGTCCTATGTATGTGTGTGGACAAGTCATTTAGCAATATTTTCACATATTGAGTTTTATCAGCCCACTTTTCCCGCATACATTTCTGGCGCCCACCGTGGGGCCTGACCCCAAATATCAAATCGGTTTTTGAAACTAATCACTTTTGCAGGTCCGTGGGAAACAGAAATCAGCGTGTGGGAAACATTCCCTAGCGCATTCGGCTAGAGGTCTAGCACATTCCACTTACTGTTTAGCGCGTGGAGTCTATATTATAGCGCGTAAGGACCTTTCCTCAGTGCATGGATCCATCTAATATTTTCCTGTAGGTCTTAGCGTGGAAGAATACCAGAGCAGCACATCCAGTAAATAGCATAGCGCATCTGGCCCACTATTTAGCACACGAAGTCAATCATCTAGCGAATGCCGTGAATAAATTAGCACGTCAAAACACTAATTTTCGGAAGAGAACCAGAATAGCGCGTCCAATGCATAGGGTAGCGCATCCAAAAACTAGTGTAGTGCATTGATCCTTAATTTTAGCACATCAAGAATATATTGTAGCACATATAGTCTGTTCTATAGCGCATCACAGACAGAAGACTAAAATTAAAATTGTAACCAGAATAAAATTTAGACTTGTAGAAGTCCACCAACCTCCAGATTTATCTGACTATTTTATTGGAATTTTGCAGGACTCTAACAATTTTCTTGTAGGTGGAGCGGGTCATTTTCTTATAAAGCGATTTCATTTTGCTGACCAGAACATCGAATTTACTTTCTTGACCAAATTTCTTTTCATAGATCAGAAAATCATTGCTTTAAAAGGGATAAAATAAATATCATTTTTTGTGGAGCAACATCTCCACATAGATTTTAGCAAATCACTGAATTGAAAGGATAAAATAAACCAACTTGATTGCTTTGTCTCGAAAGTGGAAGGAATATGCTCTCCCCTTAACTGGGTGATCAAAAATCCAGACCACTCTTACTGCTTTCTTTACTTCATGCAATAAAACCTTTAGCAGGCCTGCCTTCCCGAGGAGTTGGAATCAACTCTTAAAGCCGTTTATGGCCGGTGTGAAGGGAACGACCTAAGTGGGAAATAACTTTGATGCCAAGAATTCCAACCCACTATAATCAAATGTGGAAAGTGACGAAAGTCCTTTTCAACGGTTGCGCGTAGTGATTAGCCTTCCCCCAGTATACTTGAGATACATAAAGCCTTTGTTCTAAAGGTTGGGAAGCCTCCTGAGGGAGTTTATCACTAACGGTCGAACAGGAAGCTTGATTACGAACTATAGAAATAGAAGCTTTGAACCGAGTCAGTAACCAGACATTTATAACATCATAGTGCAAGGGTGGGGAAGAATCTGCCTCCAAGATTACTCACCATATATCTCCCAAGATAACTACTCAACTGTGAAGTGATTCACTTTGAGTTAATTACTGGCAAAAGGCAAAACAACGGGCACCCTCTAGGGGGTGACATGGCTGTTTGAGCTGATGAAGTATCAAGACTAGTGAGCTATGATGTTATTTATGACCCTTGATTAAAGAGTCTTTCTGAAGTGTGTTATTTGTATCCAAAACTGTTAAAACATTGGGGATTTGAACACATCCTCACAAAACATACACTTTTTGCTAGATTAGGCAAAATGGTTGTACTTTTTGTGCCGTGCTTGCATTTATTACTTTAGAAAATCATCCATCAAAAAAAAATCAGGGCAATTTAGCCCATAAGAGCAACTTCTTAGCGCGTGGAGTAATTCTGTTAGCGCATCCAAACTGCCAGTTAGCGCGTTGGTTCAAAACAATAGCATTCCATCTTAAGGCAAAAATAGTGCAAAATCCTTTAGTGCATCAAAGACATAGTCTAGCGCTTGGAAGCAATAGCTTAGCGCATAGAGACTAAACATTAGCGCATAGAGTCCAACAGTTAGCGCGTCACAGACCCAGGATAGCGCATAGATTTTTCAAAAGTTGGAAAAACAATTTTAATAGTCCAAAAACTTTAGCGCGTCTGGAGGCAGCCTAGCGCGTATGGTTATTATTTTAGCGCATCAAGGAATTTCAGTAGCGCATGTAGACTCTGTTCTAGCGCGTGATCAAAAACAGAGAAAAACAGAGAGCAAAACCGAGAATTTTTTTTGAAATTTTCAAACACATTTTTAGAAGCATTTTTCATCAAACCAGAGTGGCAACCAAACCATTAAAACTATTTCTCAAGCAAAATTTGTGTCAAAATGAACGTTGTCAGAATCTTAAATGAATCACGCAATCGAGGATGTCTCTCCTATCATAATCTAGAAATCTCATCATCAGTGTCAAACAGAATCCTTTACCATCTTACATATTTTTATCTCAAAACACTTGTTTAAAATCTTCAAATTGTCAAATCAAGTTTCCAGATCGGGAGGCTTTTATCCATATCATTTGACACGCTTTGTCGTGAAGGGGCATCTAAAAACCTTCACTCTGATAGAGTAAGATTTGAAATTTTCAAAAACAAGAATCAACTGAATCCAAACCAATCAAAGGAAACCATTGATCACTCATGCATGACTAATCCCCTTATTCTAAGAAGAAAGAACCTCTATCGTAACATCACATTGAAGAAACAACAACCTAGTTTTTCCAAATTCATCAAGAGAAATAAGTTTTTATACATCAATCGTCAACTCTTCAAATCTCATCGGGTATTCCTTCATCACGTCAAACATTATATCCAAAACAAATCTAGCGAATTTGACAAAGAACCTTTGAAAACAAGAGCATAATGTCAAAAGTCTGCTTTTAATCAAATCATAAACCGTGGAGGAAAGATCAATCTAGCATTCTTGCCCGACGAGTGCATCACATATAACACATCTCGACCAGAACCACCAACACCCAAGCAACATATCAACGAGGCTTTTGTCCCCTTCATCACTGAAAGTTTCTACTAAAATGCCTGTTACTCGCTCTCAAAGAGACAAACAAAGCGAGGCACACGCTGAGTCTAGTATGAATCGCAGATTGTCAAATCCTTTTAAAGTTCCACCCGTAGAAGAACTTGAAATTACTAAAGCACTTCTTCGGGAATGTCAAGAAAACCCTTCCTTCCAAAAACTTGTAGAAAAACTCATGGAACATGATAAAGAAAAATATCTATTGATGCTTACAAGTAAAGGCGTTAAACTTCCCGAAGATTTAGACCCAAACATTTTTCAAACTGGATCTAAACAATATGCATATCAAGAACAACACAGAGAAGAAGAAACTCACATACCTGAACAACATATTCCAGAGCAACACATTCCAGAACAACGCATACCAGAAATGCATATACCTGAGCTAGAAACACCAGAGCAAAATATACCATTTACTACACCTTTTCAGCTGAAAACCAATACAAGGCAAGAACTTTTCCCTCGACAAGACAATATACCTTTGGCAGCCCTTACTCAACAAATGCAAATGTTGCACAGGCAAATACAGGATATGCAACAAGGGACAATAGTGCGGTACTCTTTAAACGAAATCTGTCCTTACCCATTTGACAGAAGATTGAACATGGTGCCTTTTCCTCCAAACTTAGACGTTCCCAAATTTGATAAATATGATGGAAAAAGTGATCCCTGAGATCAAGTTCGAGAATTTTGCACACTAAGCCTTGAATTTGCTCATGATGACACCTATTTGATGAGGTTATTCCCCAGAAGCTTGGGAGGGCAAACTATGGAATGGTTATCCAAAATTTCGCCACCTGTCAAATCATTTGATGAATTGGTTAACAAATTCATAACCCACTATTCCTACAACATCCAACATGCCATAACCATGTTAGATGTTTGCAACACCAAACAAAAGAACAACGAAACATTCATGGTGTTCCTTCAATGCTGGCAACGCATGGTATCACAATATCCTCGAGATATTCCCGAAAAGGAGAAAATGGAAATCTTCATTGATAACTTGAATGGTGAAATGAGTTACAGACTAAAACTTCAATGCATACCATCTTTCGCTAAATTGATTGAAAATGGCATTCAAGTAGAAGAAGCCTGTGTCAAAAAGGGAACACTCAAATTCTACAAGGAAGGAACAAACTCATCAAACTACAATAACCAGAACAACACAAATCTTGACAAATCTTGATTTTGGACCCGAAACAAAAACGAAGGCAACAATGAATCATATGATCCCAAATCTAAGCAACCAGTGCTTACATTATCTGGAAATCCTCAAAATACGAAAAATCCTAAAAATGCTACTCCCAGTGCTAACACATATGCACCAAGCAATGATCAAGGACAACTCAACACAAACAACACCAACGATACTCAAAGAAAAAACATGAATCCATGACCTAACAACAATTCACGCAACAACACGAACAATTTCCAAAAGCGTATCTTCACACCACTGGGACAATCATTAGAATCCGCATTTAGAGAACTTTTGGCAAACAAGATTCTTTCTTTGCCTCCCATCAGCAACTATGAACCCCCAATCAAA
The DNA here is from genome assembly GCF_030272615.1 of Cryptomeria japonica. Classification (NCBI taxonomy): domain Eukaryota; kingdom Viridiplantae; phylum Streptophyta; class Pinopsida; order Cupressales; family Cupressaceae; genus Cryptomeria; species Cryptomeria japonica. The sequence goes on from NC_081405.1 coordinate 605,241,733, forward strand.
CCACCTTGGTGGAATGATTCACACTATTGTGATTTCCATCGCAACAAGGGTCATAGAACAAACGAGTGCATGAGATTGAAACATATAGTATAGGACATGATTGATCAAGGTGACTTAACGGTGGATGGTCTTAAAACAAATGGTGATCACGGTGCCTTCAAAAATCCTCTCCCAAATTACAACAAAGATGGAGCATCAACTTCAGATGATACACGCGGAGCTCATATTAATCACATCTACAACAACACAATCAACCACATATCAGCTGAAGATCATCAAGTCAATGTCATCACCATTCGAGAGCGGCATGAATCTGTCAATGTAACAACCCGAACTCAGAAATATGTCTTAAAGGGACATACTGCACCTACAACTACCACACCAAAAATCCAATATGACTTGGTTAGCCAACTACGCAAGACTCCAGCTCAGATATCTATCCTAGAATTATTGAAACTGTCACCAAAGCACAAAGACATATTGGAGCAAGTGCTATTGGAAACAAATGTACCTCAAAATCTGGATACAGACAGTTTTGAAGCCATGGTCGCCCATATGACAGGACCTCATAACCTCACCTTCTCAGAGCATGACAATACTTCCTTGAGTCATCCACATAATACTCCTCTCCACATTGAAGTCATTGTTTGCAAACACTGAGTAAAAAGAGTTTTAATAGATGGAGGAGCCGGACTTAATATATGTACTTTAAAGCTTATCTGTGCATTAGGCTTCTCAAAAGAATCTATTGATCCTTGCAAAAACATTACCATAAAAGCATATGATGATGAGGAAAGATCCTCTAAAGGAACAGTGATATTACCTATTCAAGTAGGACCAGTACAAAAGGATACTAAATGTCAGGTCTTAGATATTGATCTAACCTACAATATCTTGTTAGGACGACCTTGGATACATGAAATGCAAGTTTTACCTTCCACATATCACCAATGTGTCAAGTTTCCTTATGATGGACAAGAAATATCCATATCAGCTGATCATAATCCATTCCAACATTGTAACGCAATGGGGGCAGCCCAAGACAGTTTGGTTCCTCATAATAGAGAAAAGCAGTGATCTTCAACATCAGATCCACCAACAGCAAAATCAAACTCCTTATTGGGAGACTTCAAGAAGAAGATGCAAATCAAAGACCAGGGCATGGGAGAATACTCTTTGGAGCCTTTATGTTTGGCTAAATTGCCAACATCACCTAGATCGCATGGTTTGCCTACTACATCAACACATCTGGCTACTCAGCCCATCACTAAATTTGATGGTACCTTCATCCAATTGGGTACTTTAGCACATGAAACAGAAGGCAAGGACGTTCTTAGCTGGCTATACAAAGATGAGGAAGAAGATCATAGAGCAGCTGCTCTAGACATTGTTCTACCAACACACCTGTATGGAAAAGGCTACTTAATCATGAAGCAAATGAGATATGGCGGTAAAGGACCTATTGGGAAACGCAAAGAAGGAGTCACTGAACCTATAAATCTTCCTTCACAACCTAGTAGAAACAAAGTGGGATTGGGTTCTAAACTCACATTCCTCTTGAAACAGCCGCAACACACAACTACAAAAGCTCAATGGAAGGTGAAGAAGAAGTACAAAGAAGAATCCTGGCAGGAAGCACTCTTTGAATCAGCAGAAACAATCCGCAAGGCATGGGAACGTCAAGATCAGAAGTTGCATCAGGGAAAGCTTCTAAGTCATAAGAAGGCCCTATCTGCAGTGGTAGCTCATATTCAAACACCAATGTCTCAAAAACAAATCATGTCATCTCCAGATACCATTATTCCTCCCCGAGGAAGTACAGTTTATGAACAAATCCAGCAAGTAGAAGATGGATCTGATACAGAATCAACAAAAACCATCAAAATGGTATCCATCATTAAAGATTTGTTTTCACCATACAACATACCTGTTTGCAGCACCGATAGAATCTGGGACGATGCCTATGAGATAGATTCCAATGAATATGAATGGGGTACTTGCTCCAATGCTACTACAGATATCCCTGATGATACTGATTCTATATCCCTTTCTCAAGAAGAACATAACGTAGAAGATAGACCTCTTGAATTTGGACCACAAAATATCTATGACGCCAAGGAAAGTGAACAAAAACATTATGAACAAGTCTATGTGGAAGATAATACCATCGAGGACCTCAACGAAATCCTGGACTTCTTTACAACCAAGGCCCATCACAATGAAAACTCCATCCTAACACTCACAGTAGCCAAACTTGATCCACCTAACGATTCCTTACCACTTGTCTTTCCTAACCTCATCGACTGGGATGAACCTGAAATCCCTAATATACCAATTTTCCCAGATGATGAATCTATTATCCATTACCTATGTACCGTAAATCTGGAAACAGACTCTACCAGTGAACAAAGTAACGATGTCTGTCAATCAGGGAGTGCCAAGTCTCTCAGTCGCAAAAATGAACTAAATAAAGGATTTGATGCTGAAAACTAGTCAATGGCAGCTCTAGATCACGAAAAAGTAAAAATAAAGGACGCATCTGAGGGTGAAAACCTTTTTAAGGCACCTAATGATGGGAGACTTGACGCTCTTCCTAAACACTTTCATGAGCGATCACCCATTTTGATTGAGCCCACTCAATCAATCAACATTGGTACCACAGAAGCAGCCAGAAACATACACCTTGCAGAATCTCTAACAGAAGAAGAAAGATTGGCATTCATCATCTTTTTTAAAGGACAGCAAATCAACTTTGCTTGGTCATATGCGGATATGCCCGGAGTAGATCCTCACTTAATCATGCATCACTTGTCCATTTCTATAGGAGTTAAGCTAGTCAAGCAAAAACTACGCAAGATGAATCCACAGGTGGCACTCACGGTCAAAACTGAACTAAAGAAACTATTAGATGTCGGATTCATCCGACCCATTGACTATGCAGAATGGATTTCCAACATCATTCCAGTATCAAAACCAGATGGTAGTATCAAAATCTGCACTGACTTCAGAGACGTCAAGAAAGCTTGTCCAAAGGACAACATTCCTCTGCCCAATATAGACATAATTGTAGATCTCACAGCAAGCCATGCCATGCTCTCACTAATGGACGGTTTCTCAGGCTATAATCAAATCAAAATAGCCCCCGAAGATCAAGATAAAACCGCGTTCACTTGTCCTTGGGGAATGTATTGCTAGAATGTTATGCCTTTTGGCTTAAAGAATGTAGGGGCCACTTATCAAAGAGCAATGACAACAATATTCCATGACATGATGCACACATTTATGGAAGACTATGTGGATGATTTATTAGCTAAATCCTTCACTAGAGCTGAACATCTTGGCATCCTAACAAAGATTTTTGATCGCTTAGAGAAATTCTAGGTCAGGCTCAACCCTAAGAAGTGTGTCTTTGGGGTTACATCAGGCAAGTTACTAGGCTACATTGTCTCAGCTAAAGGTATTGAAGTAGATCCAGCAAAGGTACAAGCCATTATGGACATGCCACCACCAAAGAATATCAGTCAACTGAGATCTCTACAAGGACGACTTCAATCAATCAGGCGATTCATCGCTTAGCTAGCAGATAAAAGTCTCCCATTTAACTATTTACTACACAAAAATGTGCATTTCAAATGGGAGGCCAAGTGTGCAGAATCTTTTTACCAAATCAAACAGTACCTGATGAATCCACTAGTTCTGGTCCCACCAATCGCAGGAAAGCCTCTTATCTTATATATCTCAACAACAAATATATCACTGGGGGCACTATTGGCACAAGAAGATCAACAAGGAAAGGAACGCACCATATATTACATCAGTCGAACATTGAATGGCTATGAACTCAACTATACATTCATTGAAAAGGCTTGCCTAACAGTGGTCTTCGCATCTCAAAAGTTCCGACATTATATGCTAGCACATACCATCAAGCTAGTCGCAAAAATTGATCCTCTCAAATATCTACTCAGCAAGGCAGCTCTTACAGGTTGATTGGCTAAATGGGTCATGATTCTCAGTGAATTTGACATCCAATACATAGAAAGACAAGCCATCAAGGGACAAGCAATTGCAGATCAGTTGGCTGAAGCACCACTCCCCGGTAAACACACCATGGAGATTGAATTTCCGGACAGGGACGTTCTTACTCTTTCTACTAAACAATGGACCCTATACTTTGACAGATCCTATACACAACACGGTTCCAGTGCTGGCATTCTGTTCATCACTCCTGAAGGACACACTATACCAAAATCATATAGGCTTATGTTTCCATGCACAAATAATGTGGCTGAATATGAGGCACTGGTCATAGGCATCAAAATGGCCGTAAAATGGAAAATCATAGAGTTAAAGGTCTATGGGGACTCAAAACTGGTTGTCCATCAAATCAACAATGACTATCAAACAAAGGATGACAAGCTACTACCCTACAAATGAATGGTGGATGATTTCAAACAGTATTTTGTACACATCACCTTCGAGAAAATACCAAGGTTGAACAACAAAGCAGCTGATGCAATGGCTACTATCGCTTCACTACTACAAATTCTAGAGCAACAGAGTTGTTACGAGTTCCTGGTAGAGCAACTGTTCTCCCCCGCCTATGACCACTCTGAATCCCAAGTTATTTATGCCTTGACTGGTTCAGATTCTCCATTATATGGACCAATATACGACTACCTCAAGCATAATATCTTACCTATTGACCAATCCCGTAACCAAAAACGTAACTTTATCCGACAAGCTGCCCGTTACACACTTACCGCCGATACTTTATATTGTTGAGGTCTTGATGGTACTCTTCTTCGTTGCCTTGATCGTAATGATTCTGATTCTGCTTTACATGAGCTTCATGAAGGTATTTGTGGCACACATTCCAGTGGCACTACTCTTGCTAAAAAGCTTCTATGAATGGGATACTACTGGCCTACAATGGAGAAAGACTCCTATCACTTCGCTAAGAAATGTCCTAAATGCCAAATCCATGGTAATCTCATACATGCACCAGCATAGGAACTACAGCCATTTACAACATCCTGGCCCTTTTGTCAGTGGGGACTAGACTTAGTTGGCAAAATTCATCCTTCGTCTTCAAATGGACACAAGTTCATTATAACAGCAACAGAATACTTTACCAAATGGATAGAAGCAGTTCCCATGACCACAGTGACAGGGAAACAAATTGCCTCTTTTATCCTAAATTATCTGATCTACCGATATGGTATTCCAAGTTCAATCATCATAGATAATGGACGACCTTTCAAAAACCAAGATGTACAGGAACTATGTGAAAGATTCAAAATCCAACATAGGTTTTCTACACCATACTACCCACAGGGAAATGGTCAAGCAGAAGCGTCTAACAAGATAATATTGAAAATCCTTAAGAAAATAGTGAATGATGCAGGCAAAGATTGGCACGTACAACTCAATCCAGCACTTTGGGCATACAGAACCAGCATCCGCACACCTATAGGAGCAACACCATACTCATTGGTATATGGATCAGAAGCTATTTTACCCCTGGAGGTAGAAATCCCCTCTCTCAGAGTCTCTTTGAAAGGCTTAATCCCGGATGAAGAGTATCGAGTTAACCGACTACAGGAACTTGAACTATTAGATGAAAGACGCCAACATGCTTATACCCATCTCAAAGCATATCAGCAACGCATGTGCAGGAGCTACAATCACAAGGTCATTCCTCTCAACTTCAAGGTTGGTGACCTAGTCCTCAAAGAAAATCCAAGAAATCAGCAAGATCGAGAAAAGAAAGGGAAATTTGAACCTAACTGGTTGGGTCCCTATGTTATCATATCAGTCTATGGATCAAGTGCCTATCAGCTAACAAATTCTGAAGGAGATGTGCTCGACGAACCAACTAACAGCATCCATCTAAAGAGGTACTACACTTAAGTGGCCTAGTGCACGGAAAAAGCCAAAATACAAAAAAAAAAGATCAAAAAAATCAAAAAAGTCCAGAAAAAGCAAAAACATAAAGTACAAATAAAAACAAATGGTGAAAACCTGGTAAATAGGTGCTCTTGTGAAAGAACGGCTCCTTTATCTATCTCAATCCCATTTTAACCATACAAACACTATCGACCATCGATCGACACTTAGCACCTATCCATTCAGGACATACTTAGCATAGTCACTATCCTAATTTGTCTATATATATCCTCTTACCACATCCGACCATGGCTTGGAAATCACTGTACATGATCATATCAAGAGGCACACTCAGCTAGGGGAATTAACTTGTTCAAAAACTTGCAAACATTCAAGACATCACAACTATTGCAAAAACTCAGAAGCATGACATCCAACAACCAAAACTACGCTTCATCGCAAAAACCAAAACAAAACAATTCACAAAAATACCAAGGATGGATGATTTTCTAAAGTACTAAATATTGCATTCTTGCATAAAGTCTTGACTAGTTTTGCATTTTGAACTTTTTGAATTTTTGGATTCTCTTCCTTGTCTCACTCAATGCTTCACAGCTGGAGGTCAAGGGGAACTTCCAATATTTTCTTAGTCTTCTGTCTAGGAGGCGATCATTTGTACTGTGTGAATACATGCCTCAAGATGTGATACATCGAATATCACTGAAGGCATGATTCCACTTCACACATACAAATGTTCAAATCTTGTCTGTTTACGCAATACGCACTCAGGTTGTCCTGGTTCAATTATACCTTGACGCTTGTGCTATCTTGCAAAATCAAAAATCATGTAAATTTTTCTCAGGTCATTATGGTTCAATTATACCATTATGCTTGTATAAATTTTCAACATATCCTAAACAAATCAATGCTCAATGATGAAACCTACAAAGAAAGCAAACATATGGTTGTATCGGATGGCAAATACAGAATGAGGGATGCTCCACAAATATTAGATGCATATCATTTTACAATTAGTTGCATATCATTTTACAATTAGTTGCATATCATTAACACATATTTGCATATCATTTTAACATGTTTGCATATCATTTTACAATTAGTTGCATATCAAAACATACATCTCATTTTCAAGATACATCTCACAGCATATAAAAAAAATATACATCCTACATCATACATTATATCATCTATTTAAAGAATTGCATCACATAAACAAAATAACCCAAATATATGCATCCATGTCAACACATCACATGATCAAAAATGGTGCCATATATATATATCTCAAAAATGATCCAAATGTACAAAATGTGTCAAAACTGTGTCCAGTACAAAAGAATAACAATGATCCACAACTACAACAGAGACCATGTCTCTCAAGTATGACTATCCCCTGACGGAGATGGTCTCGCTCTAGATGCACCCGCCCCTGGATCTCTAGGAGGGTCCTATCTCGATGGCCCCGTAACACCTCGGCTCTCGGACCGTGACCCAGTAGCTCGAGATCGGCTGGATCTCAACTGCACAAAGCGTTGTACTCGCCGGTCCCTGGGTACTGCCGCCTCATAGTGCCGCCTGTAATACTCCACCTCCTAGGCTCTCAGCGCCAACTCTCTCAGGGTGTCTCTCATCAGACCACCCACCACTACTCTCTGCATGCTCGCCACCACCTCCTCCGCTCGTCCCCGTCACTCTATCTCGGTATCTCGCTCAGTGGTCAACTGAGAAATCTGTCGCCGATAGGTCAAAATCTGTGCCTGCAGCTGTTGAACAGTAATCTGCAAAGTTTGGATCTGAGAATCCTCCATATGACCAGGGACCCGAACCCGTAGTGGTACCTATGCTGGAGGAACCCCTTCCACTTGGCCTGTCCTCGATATTGGAGGTGGGAGCACATCTGTCCTCCTCCTCTGCGCTAGTCGCATAGCCTCCTCTGTACCACCCAATGCAGCTAGCACCTCCCCCACTCTCCCCTCTCCACCAGCTCCGATAGCCAATCCACCTCGCCCTCTATCTATCCTCCCTTGTTGCACTGCTCTCTCCACACCCCTATCTCCTCTCCTCACTCTACCTACCCACCTCCCTCTAGCTCCTCTCCCTCCTCCATCTCCTCCATCATCCCCATCATCTCCATCATCTCCCCCGTCTCCCTCCTCCTCATCCAAATCAAATGATGGCCTCATCTCCTCAGGATCAGATATCCTGGCCACCGCCTGCGTAGCAAACAATTAGGCAAACTCATCTGTCATACCCGCATCCTGAATCTCCGGGGCATAGTCCCATATCTACCCGGCCAACCCCACAAACTCCTCCACTGTCACGACACTATCAATGGTCGGTCCCCAATCAGCCACATCCTACTGCCACCGTGCATATAGGTATGCTCCCTGAGGAATACCCTGCTAGTGGCCAAACTGCCTCAAAACTCGGGTCACCATAAATCGCTCAATCACGAACGGGGTCCTCCCAATCAGGTACCTGGTCATAAATACAAAGGGCATCTCCAGCCCATCCTCCACCCACATCTCACATCCTGTATACGATCGCCAGGTAACTGTATCTATGTCATCCAGTACTCTCCTCCAGTGCTCTAGTTTGTCTAGCTTACGCTGGACAACTAGACCCCTATATCCATAGGCATATGCACATCGTACGGGCCTGTCCCTGTCTGCTAGTGGCCTCGCTACTAGAATGTGCTCCCAGCACCATACCTATAATAATGTCACGCCACCTGACAAACTGTCGTAACCAAGGTATACTACCTCATGCAGACCCCTGTATAAATGGGCCAGCATAGCTGACCCCAATGCAAATCTTTGCCCCTGTGTAACCATCTCCTCCAAAACTAGCCCCCATCCCACTAAGAATCCCTTTGACCTACGATTAGGACAAAGGAATCCACCAATGAACCCTACTAGTACGGATGGTAGCGGTGCATAATCTAAGTCCAAAAACTCCTGCCATGGGATCTCATAGCCGCAGACGATATCATCTTGAAAAATATGGTGCAGTGCCTCTGTACCACCCTCCTCTGACTGCTCGTAGGGTAGTAGTGCCCCTACTACCGGGATGTGCAGGATCCTGTAACAGTCCTCTGGTGTGACTGTCATCTCTCCTGTGGCAAAATGGAAGGTGTTCGTATCACTGTGCCACCTCTCCACAAGTGCTATCAATAGCCCCCGGTTCATAGTGAACCGAGGCATATCCAAGAGAGAAGTCAATCCACATCTCTCAATAATGTCCAGGTCGGCCTGTGACAACCGCGGTATCAATGTCCACGGTCTGGGAAATCTCTCCCGCGACTGAACCACGCCCAATCACTCTTGTCAATAAGCAAAACAAATCCAATATCAGTTTCCACATCAAAACAAAGATATCAAAATCAAACTTACATCAACAACATGAAACAATTTGCTCATCTATATCAAAGTTCAAAATCCTATCATTTCATATCACCTTGTAAAACAACTCAAGTTCTCAAAAACCATATCAAAACTTGTAACACAACTCAAGTCTCCAAAATCACATAAACTTGTAAAACAACTCAAGTTTCCCACCTATATCAGCTTGTAACACAACTCAAGTTTCCAACCCATATCAGCTTGTAACATAACTCAGGCTTCACACATTGAACTTGAAACAGAACACGCAAACAAATCATATTTTGATTAACACAGCACATTGATATCTATACATAACTTGGAAAATCGCAAATCAAAACAAGTTATATCAACACTCATATTGGACAAAAGCATAAAATCATGACAGACAGACCAAAACAAATTTTCCAATCGGCTCATCTTGCAAAAAAAAATTCGATGCGCTAAAATAGATACCCAATGTGCTAAAAAACCCCCACGCGCTAGACTGCTTTTCCTACGCGCTAATCTATTTACCCTATGCACTAGACTAACTCTACGCGCTAAAATTTCCCCCTCATGCGCTACCTAACCCACCCTATGTGCTAGACTCTGTCTACGCGCTAATCTACACCTCCTAGGCGCTACCCGTTTGGCCCTATATGCTACGTTAACCCTACGCGCTAAACCCCCTTACCTATGCGAACCCCTGCGACCCCTATGCGCTAGGTCTACCCTATGCGCTAACCTGTTGACCTGACGTACTACCCGACAGCTGCCATGCACTATTCTACCTACATGCGCTAGCCTATTTCTTTTATGCGCTATCCTATCTATTTCAGACGCGACCCCTAAAATTTGACTTGATGCGCTACTCTAAACTTCATATGCGCTAATCTATGCCCTAGACGCGCTAAACCGTTAAACCTGAACTTTGAAATTCAAAAAAATGACTAAAAATGACAAAATGAAAAGTCAAAAGGGGGTCAAAAATGTTGACTTACTGGTGGTCCACGTGCTGTAGGTCTCCGTTACCTCCGAACGCGCTCGAAATGGTGTCTATGATACGAAATAGGCATTTTCTCTGCAGACCAAATTCTCTTTCTCCAAAGTCAATAAAGCACAAATGACTCTAATTCAAGCCCTTTTCCCCTTTTATAGGAGGAAAATGAAATTAGGGTTAGCCAAATAGACCTGTAATATGGTCGCAGTCTCCCCTATACCATAACATTTGTAATTTATCAAGAGATGAATCAATTTGCCCACATTTCACATGCACGAAATCATACACATCATACGCAACTCATCAAATTAAATCAAATTTTTTTCAAAATATTGATTCATCTCCCGAGGGGGCATCACACATCAAATCAAATCTGGGGCATCATATCGACTTTTCATATCAAATCAATTTTTCATATCCACAACATCATATCGATCAAATTTTGATAGCATATCCGACAAATTTTCTTTGAAATAACATATGCACACACGTCACTTCAAAGAGGGGCAAAATGTAGACGTATAAAAATGACCATATTCCTAAATGAATATTTTATGTTCATTTCTCTATTTAATTAAATCCAATTTAATTAAATAACCCACATTCCTCTATTTAATTAAGTAAATTACTCAATTTATTTAAATTAAATTCACTATATCCATTTAATGAGTAAATCATTTTATTCAATTAAATCCCCCCTATCCACTTTTAATTAAATTCAAATTTAATTAAATAGTTATCCTAAATTAAATAAATCTAATTTATTTAATTGCAACCAAATTGAATTAAATTACTTTATTTCAGTTAAATCCTATTATCCCTCCATCCACTTGCAAAATCCCAAACCCTTTTCTAATCCCTTCTAGAATCTTCTAATCACTTCTAATTAACCTAACCCCTCCTCTAAACTTTGTCACATTCCTAAGCAAGAGGAGGTCACTTCTCAAACCCTCAAAGTCTTTGATAACCATTAAAGGCTTTCAACCTTCAACCACTTATTTTCTCAAAGTCTTTGATAACCATTAAAGGCTTTCAACCTTCAACCACTTAATCCCCCAAAGTCTCCAATAACCATTAATGGTTAACTCAAACCCTCCTACATGGTTAAAACATTTGTTTTGACTCAACCTTCATCCAACCCAAGGGTCTCATCAAGCCTTTAATGCTTTGACCATGATTATCTCTTAAATATTTGCACAAAGGTTTATACTTGGATTAACTCTTAATCCAGTGGGTAATCCTAACTTAGACTTGACCCTTAGCCTCTAGATAACCATGAGGTCTTCTCAGGTATTCAATGTCTCCAACCCCTTCTCTCAACCCAACCCTATGTTGACACTTGTCACCATTTCATTGGTGTCAATTACAAACATGGATCTCCAACATTCAAACTCAACCCTTGATTAAACCATTCAATCCTGACCATCCATTGCCCTGTTTTTGCTATAAATAGAGCTCTCATTCCTCCATTTTGATAATCCTTCAAATTTGTAGCATCACACTTATGCTCAAATACATTCAAGCTTTCTCATTTCATATATGCTCATCATTTAGTCTCTCTTAAATCAGGAACTTGTCTAAATATGCATGTTTAGAATACTTTCTTTATCATTTAGCTCAATCATAGACTAATATATCATGTTAGGATAGTATTCATACTAATCTTGTCATCTTATAGTTAGTTTATTGCATTTCTAGCATCATGCATAGCTTAGGATGCATCTCATATTAAATCAACACAAAAGCATCCCTCGTTCTTACATTTGTCATCTCTAAACCATTTTGCTCAGTGATCTGAGAGCAAAAACATTGGTTTGAGGGACATTGTAAGATAGAGAACCATGGGACCAACCTTGGGAAGCTGAGTAATACTTCATTACTCCATAGCTTGCATCAAGAAGTCCTGTGTGTGTGTGTGGACAAGTCATTTAGCAATATTTTCACATATTGAGTTTTATCAGCCCACTTTTCCCGCATACATTTCTGGCGCCCACCGTGGGGCCTGACCCCAAATATCAAATCGGTTTTTGAAACTAATCACTTTTGCAGGACCGCAGGAAACAGAAATCAGCGTGTGGGAAACATTCCCTAGTGCATCCGGCTAACAGTCTAGCGCATTCAGCTTACTGTTTAGCATGTGGATTCTATATTATAGCGTGTAAGGACCTTTCCTCAGCGCATGGATCCATCTAATATTTTCCTGTAGGTCTCAGCGTGGAAGAATACCAGAGCAGCGCATCCAGTAAATAGCATAGCGCATCTGACCCACTATTTAGCGCGTGAAGTCAATCATCTAGCGCATGCCGTGAATAAATTAGCACGTCAAAACACTAATTTTCGGAAGAGAACCAGAACAGCACATCCAATGCATAGGGTAGCGCATCCAAAAATCAGTGTAGCGCATTGATCCTTAATTTTAGCGCATCAAGAATATATTGTAGCGCATATAGTCTGTTCTGTAGCGCATCACAGACAGAAAACTAAAATAAAAATTGTAATCGGAATAAAATTTAGACTTGTGGAAGTCCACCAACCTCCAGATTTATCTGACTATTTTATTGAAATTTTGCAAGGCTCTAACAATTTTCTTGCAGGTGGAGCGGGTCATTTTCTTATAGAGCAATTTCATTTTGCTGACCAAAACATCGAATTTACTTTGCTGACCAAATTTCTTTTCATAGATCAGAAAATCATTGCTTTAAAAGGGATAAAATAAACATCATGTTTTGTGGAGCAACATCTCCACATAGATTTTAGCAAATCACTGAATTGAAAGGATAAAATAAACCAACTTGATTGTTTTGTCTTGAAAGTGGAAGGATATGCTTTCCCCTTAACTGGGTGATCAAAAATCCAGACCACTCTTACCGCTTTCTTTACTTCACACAATAAAACCTTTAGCAGGTCTGTCTTCCCAAGGAGTTGGAATCAACTCTTAAAGCCGTTTATGGCCGGTGTGAAGGGAACGACCTAAGTGGGGAATGACTTTGACGCCAAGAATTCCAACCCACTATAATCAAATGTGGAAAGTGATGAAAGTCCTTTTCAATGATTGTGTGCAGTGATTAGCCTTCCCCCAGCATCCTTGAGATACGTAAAGCCTTTGTTCTAAAGGTTGGGAAGCCTCCTGAGGGAGTTTATCACTCACGGCCGAACATGAAGCCTGATTACGAACCATAGAAATAGAAGCTTTGAATCGAGTCAGTAACCAGACATTTATAATATCATAGTGCAAGGGTGGGGAAAAATTCGCCCCCAAGATTACTCACCATATATCTCCAAAGATAACTACTCAACTGTGAAGCGATTCACTTTGAGTTAATTTCTTGCAAAAGGCAAAAAAACGGGTGCCCTCTAGGGGGTGACACGACTGTTTGAGCTGATGGAATATCGAGACTAGTGAGCTATAATGTTATTTATGACCCTTGATTAAAGAGTCTTTCTGAAATGTGTTATTTGTATCCAAACCTGTTAAAACATTGAGCATTTGAACACATCCTCGCAGAACATACACTTTTTGTTAGATTAGGCAAAATTGTTGTACTTTTTGTGTTGTGCTTGCATTTATTATTTCAGAAAATCATAGATCAAGCTTGAAAAATTTGCAAAAAAAATTCAAAATTCACAAAAACCAAACCAAAAAAAAAAAATCAGGGTAGTTTAGCACATAAGAGCAACTTCTTAGCGCGTGGAGTAATTCTGTTAGCGCATCCAAACCGTCAGTTAGCGCGTTGGTTCAAAACAGTAGCATTCCATCTTAAGGCAAAAATGGTGCAAAATCCTTTAGCGCATCAAAGACACAGTCTAGCGCTTGGAAGCAACAGCTTAGCACGTAGAGACTAAACATTAGCGCATAGAGTCCAACAGTTAGTGCATCACAGACCCAGGATAGCGCATAGATTTTTCAACAGTTGAAAAAATAACTTTAATAGTCCAAAAACTTTAGCGCGTGTCTGGAGGTAGCCTAGCACGTGTGGTTATTATTTTAGCGCATCAAGGAATTTCAGTAGCGCATGTAGACTATGTTCTAGCGCATGATCAAAAACAGAAAAAAACAAAGAGCAAAACCGAGAAATTTTTTTGAAATTTTCAAACACATTTTTAGAAGCATTTTTCATCAACATCATTTTTCATCAAACCAGAGTGGCAAACAAACCATTAAAACTATTTCTCAAGCAAAATTTGTGTCAAAACGAACGTTGTCAAAATCTTAAATGAATCGTGCAATCGAAGATGTCTCTCCTATCATAATCCGGAAATCTCATCATCAGTGTCAAACAGAATCCTTTACCATCTTACGGATTTTTATCTCAAAACACTTGTTTAAAATCTTCAAATTGTCAAATCAAGTTTCCAGATCGGGAGGCTTTTATCCATATCATTTGACATGCTTTGTTGTGAAGGGGCATCTAAAAACCTTCACTCTGATAGAGTAAGATTTGAAATTTTTAAAAACAAGAATCAACTGAATCCAAACCAATCAAAGGAAACCATTGATCACTCATGCATGACTAATCCCCTTATTCTAAGAAGAAAGAACCTCTATCGTAACATCACGTTGAAGAAACAACAACCTAGTTTTTCCAAATTCATCAAGAGAAATAAGTTTTTATACATCAATCGTCAACTCTGCAAATCTCATCGGGTATTCCTTCATCACATCAAACGTTATATCCAAAACAAATCTAGCGAATTTGACCAAGAACCTTTGAAAACAAGAGCATACTGTCAAAAGTCTGCTTTTAATTAAATCATAAACCGCGGAGGAAAGATCAATCCAGCATTCTTGCCCGACGAGTGTATCACATATAACACATCTCGACTAGAACCACCAACACCCGAGCAACATATCAACGAGGCTTTTGTCCCCTTCATCACTGAAAGTTTCTACTAAAATGCCTGTTACTCACTCTCAAAGAGACAAACAAAGCAAGACACACTCTGAGTCTAGTATGAATCGCAGATTATCAAATCCTTTTGAAGTTCCACCCATAGAAGAACCTAAAATTACTGAAGCACTTCTTTGGGAATGTCAAGAAAACCCTTCCTTCCAAAAAATTGTAGAAAAACTCATGGAAAATGATAAAGAAAAATATCTATTGATGCTTACAAGCAAAGGCGTTAAACTTCCTGAAGATATAGATCCAAACATTTTTCAAACCAGATCTCAACAATATGCATATCAAGAACAACACAGAGAAAAAGAAACTCACATACCTGAACAACATATTCCAGAGCAACACATTCCAGAACAATGCATACCAGAAATGCGTATACCTGAGCTAGAAACACCACAGAAAAATATACCATTTACTACACCTTTTCAGCTGAGAACCAATACAAGGCAAGAACTTTTCCCTCGACAAGACAATATACCTTTGGCAGCCCTTACTCAACAAATGCAAATGTTGCAAAGGCAAATACAGGATATGCAACAACAGACAACAGTGCGGTACTCTTTAAACGAAATATGTCCTTACCCATTTGATAGAAGATTGAACATGGTGCCTTTTCCTCCAAACTCAGATGTTCCCAAATTTGATAAATATGATGGAAAAAGTGATCCCCGAGATCATGTTCGAGTATTTTGCACACTAAGCCTTGAATTTGCTCATGATGACACCTATTTGATGAGGTTATTCCTCAGAAGCTTAGGAGGGCAAACTATGGAATGGTTATCCAAAATTTCACCACCTGGCAGATCATTTGATGAATTGGTTAACAAATTCATAACCTACTATTCCTACAACATCCAACATGCCATAACCATGTTAGATGTTTGCAACACCAAACAAAAGAACAACGAAACATTCATGGTGTTCCTTCAACGCTGGCGATGCATGGTATCATGATATCCTCAAGATATTCCCAAAAAGGAGAAAATGGAAATCTTCATTGATAACTTGAATGGCGAAATGAGTTACAGACTAAAACTTCAATGCATACCATCTTTCGCTAAATTGATTGAAAATGGCATTCAAGTAGAAGAAGCCTGTGTCAAAAAGGGAACACTCAAATTCTACAAGGAAGGAACAAACTCATCAAACTACAATAACCAGAACAACACCAATCTTGACAAATCTCGATTTTGGACCCGAAACAAAAACGAAGGCAACAATGAATCATATGATCCCAAATCTAAGCAACCAATGCTTACATTATCTGGAAATCCTCAAAATACGAAAAATCCTAAAAATTCTACTCCCAGTGCTAACACATATGCACCAACCAATGATCAAGGACAACTCAACACAAACAATACCAATGATACTCAAAGCAAAAACATGAATCCAGGACCTAACAACAATTCATGCAACAACACAAAAAATTTCCAAAAGCGTATCTTCACACCACTGGGACAATCATTAGAATCCACATTTAGAGAACTTTTGGCAAACAAGATTCTTTCTTTGCCTCCCATCAGCAACTATGAACCCCCAATCAAACCACCTTGGTGGAATGATTCACACTATTGTGATTTCCATCGCAACAAGGGTCATAGAACAAACGAGTGCATGAGATTGAAACATATAGTATAGGACATGATTGATCGAGGTGACTTAACGGTGGATGGTCTAAAAACAAATGGTGATCACGATGCCTTCAAAAATCCTCTCCCAAATTACAACAAAGATGGAGCATCAACTTCAAATGATACACGCGGAGCTCGTATTAATCACATCTACAATAACACAATCAACCACATATCAGCTGAAGATCATCAAGTCAATGTCATCACCATTCGAGATCGGCATGAGTCTGTCAATGTAACAACCCGAACTCAGAAATATGTCTTAAAGGGACATACTGCACCTACAACTACCACACCAAAAATCCAATATGACTTGGTTAGCCAACTACACAAGACTCCAGCTCAGATATCTATCTTGGAATTATTGAAACTATCACCAAAGCACAAAGACATATTGGAGCAAGTGCTATTGGAAACAAATGTACCTCAAAATCTAGATACAGACAGATTTCAAGCCATGGTCGCCCATATGACAGGACCTCATAACCTCACCTTCTCAGAGCATGACAATACTTCCTTGAGTCATCCACATAATACTCCTCTCCACATTGAAGTAATTGTTTGCAAACACCGAGTAAAAAGAGTTTTAATAGATGGAGGAGCCGGACTTAATATATGTACTTTAAAGATTATCCGTGCATTAGGCTTCTCAGAAGAATCTATTGATCCTTGCAAAAAGATTACCATAAAAGCATATGATGATGAGGAAAGATCCTCTAAAGGAATAGTGATATTACCTATTCAAGTAGGACAAGTACAAAAGGATACTATATGTCAAGTCTTAGATATTGATCTAACCTACAATATCTTGTTAGGATGACCCTAGATACATGAAATGCAAGTTGTACCTTCCACAGATCACCAGTGTGTCAAGTTTCCTTATGATGGACAAGAAATCTCCATATCAACTGATCATAATCCATTCCAACATTGTAACACAATGGGGGCCCCACACACAAACTAGACCTAGGTTGACACCTATACATCCAAGGGAACACAAAACATAGACAAGATGGAACAAACCAAAAGACTAAAACAACACAAGACATAGGCTCAACATAAGACACACACTCACTAGATGATTCCATGCAAAACAAAGACTAAGGTCCTAGCACACATATAGGGAAGAGTTTCATCACATGCCATCAACAAGGGTTTCCTTGGTAGTCTCTCACTTGACCTCGATGCCCAAGTGGCACCCATGCATTCATGAAGACAAGGAAGAACGATCATGCCAACAGGCCTTCCCAAACTCACCCTAAGCCTGAACTATCACTCCAGGCCATGAGAAGAGCATTATACTTATCTTGTTAATGTGAAAAATACCCAACCCCTATATTAATTTATTAAGATTATCACTTGATTATGGAAACTTCCACTGAGATTCCCTAGCACCCACTCCCCCTAATATGCTCCTAAAACCTAGGTTTTAAACATGAATCAAAACATACTTGAATTCATGAAACACCATAAATTATTACAACATTGGTTCCATAACATAACCTAAACCATACTTTATTTCTGATCCACAAATCATAACTTGTTGTTCATAAGACACCATCTTAAATGTAGAACCAGTAACCTACAATGAATGAATAAATGTAACCAAAAAGGAACACATAAAACCATCATAAAATATCACATAGGATCTAGAAAATCATAGCAGAGAAATATAGACCCAAAAACCAAGCCTTTGGTATGATGTAGACTGACACAGACCCCAAAAACACATTCGGGAAGCAAAACTAGGGTTAGCGCTTTCGACCCATGAAGTGGTGTATATGTAAATTCTTTTAGTACTTTTGTTAATTCTATTAGAGCTTTTGTTAATTCTCTTAGAACTTTTGTTAATGAATTTTAGTTCTTTTACTCACTCTTTTGGCACATTTACAATAGAGACAAGATTATGACTCTAGGTCAACTTTGAGACCACCAACTAACTCCATTCAAAAATCAAAATTTGACTCATACCCATTTGAGATGGGGGATTTTACTACTCACAAACATAATCATATTAACTCTACCTGATGAAAACTCATTTTACAAGACACTAAATAGCAAAATCAACCCTTTGAAAGAGTGAAACAAGAGCACTAGACACAATCTTTTAACAAAACAACAATGAAAGAATCCAAAACTTTTCCAAACATTTAAAACACCAAAAAATCATAAAATAAATTGTTCCTTTCATTTTCTTGAAGAAAAAGTACATGGAATAAGAGAAAAACAAGAATTCCAACCTAGAAAACAATGATCAAGACTATGAAACCGAAGACACACAACTCCCACATGAATAGCCAATCACACAAACCATAAAGCCTTCAAGATGGAAACAAAATGCAATTTTAATATTCAAAATCAAATCCATGTTTTCTTCCTTGAAACCTTCACCAAATCCCTTCACCAATTCACATCCAAATGCACTCCACACGTATGCGGGTCAAAAAACTCTTCTATCATTCCAATTTTCAAAAAACCAACAATCCAAAAAATAACACCATCATAATCATCCTCTAAAATCACTCTTCCCCAATTTTCATTAATGAATTCAAAAACAAAAAAACAACCCTTTCCTCCAACACTCTCAACCAAAATAGCAACCCCAGGTTGGAACATAGGCTCACTCCACAACAATTGAAAAATGAAAAGGAAATTATGATCCATAACAAATAGAACTCCAAAAACAAATAAAATAATAAATCATCAATAATGAATCATTCCCACATGAAGAAAACACCAATATAATTTGATTATCATAATATGAGACCCACAATTCAACCCACATAATTAATCACTCACACTTAGGATTATACCTTATAATTTATTATTCACCTCAACCATACAACATCAAACCAACAATAAAATTAAATAAAATACATCATACCTAAAACCACATAAAACCTAACAAGATGATTCTATCCTAAACCACTGAAACTCACATAGGACACTAAGTAGGGTTAGAATGTGGCAGGGCCTTAGTGTCACCTTTGATCAAGTATCATTGGGATTAAGGGACCACTCAGACCTATGAGACCATCACAAGAAGGATATAACACCCTGCTCATAAATGAGTGATATGGCATCATCTCTTTCACATCCACACTAGTAAGACATCATAGCAAGGATATAACATCATAAATGACATCAACATCTCTTTCGCATTCACAACTAATTTAATCATGAAATAAGGGTTAGCACATGAAAAATCATCATAGTTAATGAATGTAAACCACGTCTACTAGATAATGAATAAAAACAAGTAACCAAACATAAACCCTAACATCATAATAAGTCCTGAGTGTAACATCATCCAATAGAGCAACATAATGTACCAAATCTCATCATAAAGTATCTCAAAATAAAGAGTCTAAAACAAGTCCATAAGTATCTATCATAAGTATCTATCCTAAGCATCATAAAATAGTGTGTCATGGAAGGGTATTACATCCTACCCCCCTATAACTAATCTTACTCCTAGAAGCCTAAGAACAAATAAGGATAGATCTCTCTCATCCATGCTACATCCTCCCATGTCACCGAAGTCTCATCATTCGGGTCCCATTGGACCCTAACCTGTTCTATGTTGCAATCCTTGAGGGTTATCCCCCAATGCTAAAGTATATGCATGAGCTCCAAAGAAATTTTCTTGTAATCTACCTGCAAGGCATTCCAATCCAACACATGGCTCGCATTAGAGAAATAAGGCCTCAAAACTGAAACATGGAACACATCATGGATGTGAGAGAATTTGGGAAACAAGGCAAGATAATAAGCCATAGGACTAGTCCTCTCCAAAATCTCAAATGGACCAACAAAGTGAGGCACCAACTTAGAGCCTTTTCCATAATGGATAGGATTCTTTTGTGGGAAAACTCTCAAAAACACCTTACCGCCTATAGAGAATTGTCGATCCACAGTGTGAGCATCCGCATATTTCTTCTGTCTATTCTGTGCCACCACAAAATTATCACAAATACTTGTCACCTGCAACTCCATCCCCTAAAGCATCTTTGGTCCCAAAAGAACTCAATTCTCTAATCAATCCCAACTCAGAGGAGTACAACAAGGCCAACTATACAAATCCTGAAAAGGGGACATACTAATATAATTATGATAACCATTATTGTAAGAAAAATCCACCAAATACAATTAATCTTCCCATTGATATTGTTGGCCCATGACATACATCCAAATTATATCCTCAATAACCCGATTAACCCTCTTTGTCTACCCATCCATCTCAAGATGATATGTTGAGCTAAATTTTAGCTAAGCCCCCCAAGGAAAGCTGAAGAGAAGTGCATAAAGTTGAAGTGAATACACGATCTCGATATGATATAATTCAGTGGGGAATCCAATGCAACCTCACAACATCCTCCATGAAAACTCAAGCCACTGTTCCTTTTTTATAGGAAGATTGAATTAGAGAATTGGGTACCTACTTGGTCAATTTGTCTACGGTGACCATGATAGTGTCATGTCTATCAGAAGAGATCAGCAACCCGACTATAAAGTCCATTGAGATGATATCCCATTTCCATTCCAGAACCATATTTGATTGCAATAACCCTATGGGATGCCGATTATCACCTTTCACTCTCTAGCACTCCAAACATCAAGACACAAAATTTGTTGCATCATGTGTCATACTAAACCAATGGTACAACTATGAAATTTCTGCATGCATCTTCTTGACACATGGATGTGCCAAGTAAAGTGTACGATGTGCCTCTACCAAGATCAAGGTACGTAGTCCCTCTGATTGTAGAACATAGATATGACCTAAATGGCAAAGAAGACCATTTGACTCTAAAGAATGCTTGACACATTTCCCCTCTAGAACTCTACTAGCATCAATATCAACTTTCACATTTTGATACCAAGCATTCGAAGAAAGTGCTCTGAGAATCCAACTCCTCAAATCCACACTAAGAGTCATTGGTAACAACTCATGTTTTTTGCAACATCACATCTGCCACAACATTTTCCTTCCCTTAAATGTACTTAAATTCAAATTTATACTCGCAGAGGAACTCCATCCATGGCCATTGTCTGTCATTTAGCTTTGACTATGTGAAGATGTACTGCAAACTCCAAGGATCACTTTGAAACTCAAACTAGTTCCCAAGAAGAAAATTTATCCACTTAACTAAAGCATGAACTACTACCACTAACTCCAAGTCATGAGTAATATAATTCAGCTCATGATCTTTGAGTTTGTGAGACACATAGGCAATCGTGTCCCTGTCCTACTTGAGCATTACTCCCAAGATCTTCAAAGAAGCATCAATACACACAACAAAATCTCCTAATAGATCTAGCACTACTAGAATATGTACACTAGTTAGATTCTCCTTAAGGGTTTGAAAAGTTGCCTCACATTTCTCTATCCATAAAAAATTCCTTTCCTTTGAAAAGAAGTAATGGGATGACCTATCCTCAAAAATCCCTAGATAAACTGACAGTAATATCTTGCAAGGCCCATGAAACTACAAACCTCGACCACATTGGTGACTGTTGGCCAATCTACGATCACTTGAATCTTAGAGGGATCCATAGAAATGTCCTCTCCAAAAATTACATGACCCAAATACTTCACCTCAAATTGAAATAACTCACAGTTAGCCATATAAGAAAATAGTTGATTATCTCGGAGAAATTGCAACACCTATCTAAAATGCCACTGATGCTCCTCCATGGTCCTTGAATAAATCGATATGTCATCTAGGAAAACAAATATAAATCTGTCAAGGTAGGCCCTAAACACCCCATTCATCAAAACATAAATATTGAGGGTACATTGGCAAGCCCAATTAGAACCAGTGTAAACTCGTAGTGCCCATGGTGCAGGAGCACCTAGTGAAGCTAATGGAGCACTTCATCAAATTTTGGTTTGAAATAGCCTATGTTGGTCACAATTGAATAATGGACTTGTTGTATGTCCAAATGGTATTTTTAGTGTGTTTAAGTGTCCTTTTTGTCTTAGTTGTGTTGTTTGTTGAGTTTTTGGTCTATTTTTTACCTTTTATGCTTTGTAAGCCTAGAATGGGCAAAATGTGGAAATATGGTCAAAACTCCTTAAAGCCTTATTAGGAATTGAAATATTTTTGTGTGGTTATAGGAAACCATTTCACATGGTGGAGTTAAGTCTATTTGGCTCACATGTCAAAAATGCTCATTGTACCAAAAAGTGTCAATGTTTTTTATTACGGTAAAAGCAGGTTTTGAAGGGGCCCCGAAACCCTTTACAAAAGATCCTTAAGAAAATAGAGCATTAAGAAACAAAAAGGAACAAACAGCTAAAAAACTAGCATAGATACTAGCTAAATCCAGGAAAAAAACCCCACATAACTAGCAACGACCAGCCAAAACAGACAAAAAACAGAAAAGGAACTACTTAATGTTTTTTAGGGCATTAGCCAGATTCCGCTAATCCCATCCAATTCTTTAATATTATCCCTAAGTTTAGGTACTTCCTTAGAAGAGGCCACAACATCTTCCTTCATTCTCGCCCTTGTTCTCTTTGCCGCTCCACCAGGAGCCCTTTCCACAATCCCAGTCTCAATGGCATCTTCATCAATATCAAGGTCCACGACGGGTTTGGGAGTGCTGGAGCTTTCAAGGACCTTAGAGATTTCCTCTAGATTCTTAGTAACAACTATCAAGATATCTGGAATCATAACCAACAGGTTTTTCATAGCAATTTTTCCTTCTTCCAGATTATCAATCCGAGCTTCCATCTTCTTAGCTTTTTCCTCCATATCTTGCTTCCATTGCTTCTGGTCCCTTTTATCTTTCTTCCTTTTCTCTTCCCACTGCTTCCCATTTTTTTCCATATTCTTAATTACTTCATAAGTCCACCTGTCAAAACCCATTATAGCCTCAGATAGGTTTTTGAGATTATCCAGAAATAACCCTTCTCTAGCATACTCCTTATCCTTGCTCAGATTCTCCTTATCCATTTCCTGCTCAAATTCCTTATTCTTCTCTTGCTCAATATCCATTTCTTTTTCCTCATTAATCTTATCATCCTTCTCCTCCATTGGCTAGCTATTTTCATTGCCTAAACTAACACTGTGGGTAGGACTATCTTGGTCATACACATCCTCAGCTTCTCCTTCCTCTTCCCCCACATCTTCTTCTTTCTAGCTTTCCTCCCCTCCACACTCATCTGTTTCCATCTCACTACCATCTTTTCTAGTATCCTCTCAATCATTCTTGTCCTCTTTAATTTTCATCCCAGTAGCACTTTTTCTCTTTTTGCTCTGAGTCAACTCTTCCTTGTTGGGCCTGCCTTCCTCCACCTTTCTCTTACCTTTCCTTAGAGATGCAGAGAATCTCTTATTTTCCTGAATAGAAAGGATTTTGCAGTGCTCATAGATGAGAAAAATGAGGCCAAAATGAAGCACTAGAGTCAAAGGATTCTTGTTGTGCTTATTAAGAGACCTCGATAGAGACTTGAAGAGGTAGTAGGGTAGGGAAATCCTTTTCTCATGCCTGGAATGATTTAACAACACAAAATGGTATATGTGGACCCTAGTAAAATGACCCTCCATTGTAATGTATTCCATGATAGCATTCAACACATAGCCCCAGATTTTCTTAATGTTGGAAGCATCATAATATCCCCCCATAGCTTTACCAATTTTTGCCCTCTCCTTCTCTTTATGTGGAAAAAACTTAACCGCATTATTAGAAACTTTCAAATCTCTAAAAAAATTAAGACCTAAGTGGGGCATACCTATTACAGTCACTATGAGGTCCGCATCCAACTTAAACCTCACACCATGAATTTTGAATGACCCATTAATCTAGTTTTCAGTGATTTTGGTGACTGCAAGATTAACCCTACCTTTATCATAATCAACCTGCTTCTCCATGAAATTCATCATGAACCCTTTTTCCAGCTTAGTCCATACCTTTGGCATTTCCTTCCATCTAGAGATGTTATTTGGTTCCTCTCTCCTTAGATCCCCTCACATTTTCAAGTTCAAAATATCACCTCTATTCTTCTGCAATTTCGAAGCTTCCTTCCAGTCGCCTCTTGAAATTTTGAAAATGTTAACCCACAAAGTGTGTGGAAGATTAATATCATTGATTAGGATTCGGCCACTTTTCCAAGTAATCATAACCTTTCTATAACTATGTAGATTACTCATTACAACTTTCATAATTGATTGTGCACTCCATCTTTCCCCATGAATCTATCCTTTCTTAGAAGATCTTTAATATTAAAATTAATATTACCTTCCCCATACCAAATACTTTGAGCTTCGGAATTAATGCCTAGGTTTTCCAAGCCATCTGCAACCAAATTTTTTTCTCTAAAGGCATGTTCAATTATAATAACTTTAAATCTAGCAATAATTTCTCTAGCTTTAATAATTATATTTTCTATCGACCACGATGGCTCAGCTTCACCCTTCAGGCACTTGATAATGTTTAGAGAGTCTCCCTCTAGCCATAAGTTATCATGATTTAGATTTTTTGCAATAATCAAAGTATTCAAAGCTGCAGAGGCTTCTGCATAAAGACTAGTTTGATTACCCAGAGGGCTAGCAACTTCCAGGAAAATTCCTGACAATGTTCCCATAACCAGCTTTACTCGAATTCCCCTTAGATGCCCCATCAAAGTTGGCCTTAATCCATCCCTGAGATAGAAAGCACCACACAAGACCTTCCCTACCCTTATCCTTACTTGATTTGATGTTAGAAAGGTTCCATCTATTAATAAAGTCTTCTTTAGCAGCTAAACCATGATCAGTTCCATTTAAACATTCAAATATTCCTCTATAGATTTTATCCACCACAACTTCGAGGTTAGCACTTTTATCCCTAAAAATCCTATTGTTACGCTCCTTCCAAATATTCCAACTAAAATTAGGGAGAGTAAGTTTCTATAGCTCAACATTCTTAGAGTTGGAATTAGGACAGTACCATTGCTGTCAGAACTCCCCCAGTGAGTTCAGGAAAACCTAGCTCAGCTTCCACCTACTAAAAATAATTTTCCAAATTTCCTGGCTGGAAGTGCACTGGTAGAGGATGTGACAAGAAGACTCCTCTTCCCTGCAACAAAGAGAACACCTATCAGGAAATACAAATCCATGCTTTTGGAGGTTATCAAGAGTTAGCACCTTATTTTGGATAAAAATCCAAAAGAAGATATTAACTTTGGGTATTAACTTCTTTATCCACACTTTAGCCCAAATAGGAATCTCTTCCAGAACTTTGTTGTGGATAGCCACTACCAAAGACACAGAGTAATTCCTATACAAAGTCTCCCTCCAAATCAAACTATCCACCTTATTGTCCCTCAAAATTTTAGAAGAGAGTAGAATCTCAAGAAACTTTAATCCCGGACATTTCTAGTTGAACTCGGTCCACTTCCCATTTCTCCAATAGTCTCTAATAGAACCACCATACCTATTTTTGAACCAATCTTTCCATTCCTTAAGGATAGGAATATCCTCCAAAGGTTTATCCAATAGCCATCTGTCTTCCCAAAATCTGATAATTCTTCCATTCCCTAATTTCCACATTCTTCCAGCAGCTGCCCAACTTTTAGTCGTTTGAACTGCATTCCAAATTGCAGAGCCTTCAACAGGAAAAAGAGTTATCTAGAAATTTTTCCTTAGAAGGTTGCATATAAAGATATTTCCTTTTCCAGATTAAATTCCATTCTCTTTCCTCCCCTTTCATTCTCCAAATTTGTTTAGCTAACAAGGCATTACTCATAGAAATAATATTTCTTAAACCTAGCCCCCCAGAAGCCTTAGGAGAACAAATTTTGTTCCAAGCAATAAGGGGAATTCTATTCTTGTCTTCCACTCCCGACCACATAATTTTTTTTTGGATTCTTCCTATTGCCTCCACAAACTTTCTATGGATTTTAAATAGACTAAGGGCATAAATAAGCAAATTTTGAAGAGTAGATTTAAGCAGCATTACCTTGCCTACTTTACTAAGGATACCTCCTTTCCAACCACGTAATTTAGAGTTGAATCTATCAACCAGCTTCATCCTAAAATTCTCTGAAGGCTTAATACAAGGAGGGAGCCCCAAATAAGTAGAGGGAAACTCATAAATTTTACATCCAAGGATTCTTTCAATCCTTATTTGTCTTTCAACAGGGGTATTGATGAAGAACAAAGCTCGCTCTTATCCCAATTAATTTTTTGGCCAGAAGCAGTTTCATAAGTGTCCATAACATTCTTCATATTTTTTGCTTCCCCAATAGTAGCTTCCCCCATAGTAATTGAATCATCAACAAACTGTTCATGAGTACAAGTTAAGTTGGAAGATGAAAGTTTCAGGCCTTTAAGTTTACCTTCTTCCACATTTTCTATAATAAATCTACCCAAATTTTCAGCTAAAATAGTAAACAAGATAGGGGAGATGGGATCCCCCTGTCTTAAACCTGTAGAGCTTTTGAAGAAACTAGAAGGGGATCCATTAACAATAACAACAGAGGAAGAAGTTTCCATCAACTGGGACCGGAGCTGAATCACCTTTTCCCCAAACCCAAAAGCTTTCATAATTCTGAAGAGGAATTGCCAATTCACTCTATCATAGGCTTTAGACATATCCAACTTAAGAAAAAAGCCCTGATTTTTAGCAGCCATTAGAGAGTGAATATTTTCATGAACTGAAATAATGGAATCCTGAATTTGTCTACTAGGGACGAAACCATTTTGTTGAGCTGAAATAATTCTGGGAAGAATATCCAACATTCTAGAAGTAAGAACCTTAGACATAATCTTTCAAATAGAATTACAAAGACTAATAGGTCTGAACTTATTAAGAGAGTCAGCACCTAAAATCTTCGGAATAAGAACAATGAAGGTCACATTCAATTATTTCAAAAGTCTCCTTGAACCAAAGAATTCTTTAACTCCATTATAGATATCAGTCTCCACAATATGCCAGAAGGATTGGAAGAAGAACATTGGAAATCCATCCGGACCAGGAGACTTATCTCCCTGAAAAGAAAACACCACCTTATTTATTTCATGAATAGAAGTATCCGAGAGATATTTTTGTTGTCATCCTCATTCAAAATGGGAGGGATAGCCTACATAAGAAGGTCTTGATTTCTAAAATCCAGATCGTCCATCTCTCCCAAGAGATTGCTGAAAAAATCCAAAGCTTCCTTTCTTATGTCATTTTCATCTGATAAAATCCCCCTATTACAAGATAACCTAGAAATCCTAGTAACCACCCTATGCTTTAGAGTTGTCAAGTGGAAAAATTGGGTGTTTTTATCACCTTCCTTCAAATACAAGGCTCTTGATCTTTGTCTCCAAAAAGTCTCTTCATTAGAGATAATTGTGTGGTATTTAGACAACAACCCATTTTCAACAGATCTCAAGTCCGCTGAAAGCCCTTCTTCTTGGATTTTATCTTGGACTTCCTTAATTTCAGTCTTAATTTGGGCTTTGCTTTTGAAGATATCACCAAATATCTCTTTGTTCCATATTTTGATTTTGGCCTTTATTATGTTGAGTTTTTTGGCTATTCTGAATAAAGTCATTCCCTCAACCTCAGAACTCCACCAATCAGCAACACAAACTTCCAGAGATGGGTGGGATAACCACAGTTTTTCAAATCTAAAGGGGAAATTTCTCATAGCAGAAAAAGAATTAGCCATAACAGAAATAGGGTAATGATCAGATCCAATCTTAATAATTGACGCCAAAGAGAAACTATACTTAGACAACCACTCAAGAGAAATCAGGGATCTATCCAACCTTACTTGAATAAGATCAAATCCAGTTCTACGATTGGACTAGGTATAATTAATCCCTTGGAGATCCACATCCATAAGAGTTTGGTCGTTAATAAAATCCATGAGATCTTGTCTTCCCTCTAGCTGCAAAGGAAGGCCTCCCATCTTCTCATCCTCTTTAAGAGGTGTATTGAAATCTCCCATTATTATCCAGCTTTTATCAGCAAAGTTTAGTCTGTCTTCAACAAGGCTTCTCCAATATTTAGATCTCCCAGCTTTAGAGTTAGGCACATAGACATTAGTGATAACCCCAAAAAAATTATCCTTAATATGCTCGAGCAGAACTGAGGTCCTATTAACTTCTGAAGTGATTTCCTTCCCTATAATAGTATTTTGGTTCCAAAAAATCATTGTTCCTCTAGAGGCACCCTCCGAACTGGTTCCAATAACTCCATTATTTTTTAATATTCTAATCCTTTCCACTTTATCCTTACACATCTTAGTTTCCTGAACAAGGACAACATCCGGTTTATGATCTCTTATAATATTACGTAACACATCCTGCTTATGGGAGGCATTCAACCCTCTTATATTCCATGAAATTAACTTCATACTTTAACCGGGGATAAGGCTGACTCGATGGAGCTCTGTGTTCCATCAACACGGTTCTTCCAACTTTCCTGTTCCCTTTGATTTTTTAGAGGTCTCCCCTGCTTTTTGCTGTGGCTTCCAACATCTTCCATTTTCTTATTCTTGCTTCTAGTTGAGATACCTCCATTGGGTCCTCCATTATTCGATTTGCCTTCTTTAGTACTGAGAATCCTAAGATTTCCCTCCAGAGCCACCGTTTCCAAACTATTAGATGGGGTTTTGCATTGAGACAGCTTAGGGATTCCATTGGTTAATTAAAAAAAAGGCTCAAAATCTAAAATGTTATAGTCATGTGCCTCATTAAAGTCTCCCCCATTTTCTTTTGAATTAGATGAGGCAAAAGCATCATCATTGGAACTTTCATCAACTTTATCCTGAATGATAGGCCTTCCCTTCTCTTCCTATGAATCATATTTTTGAGCATTTACATCTATCCTTTGCTCTTCCTCTTTGATACTTTCTATTTGATTTTTAGAGAAGGCACAAACAAATTTTTCATTATTACTATTCATATCCTTCTTTTCCTCATTTTCCAACTCAATAACTTCCTTATTAGGCACACACTCTGCTGATGGGTCTTCTCTCTTACCTTTCGTTTGCCATTTCTGCTTCGAACTACTATCACTCTTAACACTCTTACTCTTCTTGAGCGGGCAAGATTTCTCCCAATGGCCTGACTTTTTACAATTAAAACAAACAAACGGGAGAGATTCATATTCAATCACTTGGGTCCATTTCCCCAATTGTCAAGCAACATTTTGACAATATTTGGACAAATTTGTAAAACAATGCAAAAGGTGGTTATTGGTCCATACCTGGGCATGATTTAGGTGGTGAATGACTATTTAAATCCTCCCACAACTTTGTATCTGGTTGGTATTCGAAAAAAAAAAGAACTCAATACAAAAACTTAGAATTTTGTCCTTTTTCTTGCACTTTTTGCTCCATATGGTATAGCACTCCATACTTCCTGTGCATTTGGCCATACTATTTTCATTTGGGAAGTTGAACCTTGTTTTATTGAATCTCTTTCACTTGGGTTTGTGTGTTGGTGTGGATTTTTAGTACTGTAGCAAAATTATTTTGTTTTAACCCCGTTCTCGGTTGAGTAAGGGTTTGGTTTCAATAATGGAAGCAACTTGATTTTCTTTGGCTCTTTCTACATGGCCTCTGAAGGTCAAGTTGTTGTATATAGCCTTTTTTTACAAACAAGTTTTTTTGGGTTGGTAATGACAAATAAAGTGGTTTTTATTGCTAACTAGGCGAGCTCCTATAGCCCGACTAGTGAACCTTCATGGTCAAAAACAAAGTTTCTTTACAAACCCTCACCAAGTGAAACTTATTTTAGTTTCTGAAGGTGGATTGAAGTTTGGAAAGATCTTTTAAGCCAAATGGAAGGGTGTTTCAATGAATAATTAGTTGGGAAATGCATTTTGAGCAGTCAAAGTATAGTAAGACAATGGTTTTTAAGCATTTTTCCTCTTGAAACTTGGTTGCACATCAAGTGTTTGACTTTATGCTTGTAGGACAGGAAGTTGAAAGGCTTCATAATGATGTTATAGACCTTCTAAAGATATTTTGTGGTTTGAAAAAGTGTTTGGAATGGTGTTAAGGTTTTAGAAGACTTAAAACCCTTGAAAACCCTTATTTTTAGGCACCTAAATAGGATAGTGGTTGTACGGCCTTGTCAGACCTCCTCATAGAAAAAAATTGAAAGATCTCCATAAAGGGTATCTAGAAATGCAAAGGTTTTATGGGGTGTTTTGGCAGTTTGTGGAGTTATAAGCATTTTTACAGTTTCAGAGGGCTAATTGGGGCTCTCTTCTTGTAGCCTATTTTTGAGCTTTTCTTCAAATCGGGTAAGAAGACAATTGGGAAAACCACCAAACCAAATTGAAATAATCCTAAGAGGATGTTAGCTAATTTACTAGACCTCCTACAACTCTTGGTGAGTGATCTTGGTGGTTGGAACTTAAGTAGCAAAGTCTCACCCTTGTGAGACTTGAGAGCAAGTTTGAATGAAAACAAGAACTAACATGGTAGGAAGATCTCAGGGTAGGTATGAAGCATAGAGAAAGGAAAAAATCAAAGAAAAAATACCTAAACAAGTGACAAAACCTTCAACAATTACCCTTGAGGGAACTTACAAACTAAAATGATTACAAACCTACAATTTAAGCCAATATTTTAGTATCTCCCTATCATAGTGGTATCAGAGCCTCCAAGATTTAGGAAGAAGCCAACATATGAAAAACATTGAATCAGTAGGAGAGAATAGTTTAAGGATGGTGACCAATGTAGAGCTAGCAAATAAGGTAGAAGACCATGAAGAAGAAAATAGGCTCCTCAGAGAAAGATTACTACAGTTGGAGAGCAAACTAGACGTAGTTGAAGACAAAACTGAGAAAGTGACAATCAAGGTCAATGGAGGGAAGGGAAAAGAAGTTGTAGAAGAGAATAGGACTCTTGAACCATACCCTATTCTTCTTGAAGAACCTTTCCTTAAAGCAATTAAATCCTTAGGAGGAAAATCCTTAGAAGGAGTGCCACTTTTTTGTGGAAAAATGGAGCCAGAGGTAGTCCTGGAATAGATAGAGGGATTGGAGAATCACTTTGAATGTGATGGAATCAGTGAGGCACAAAAGGTGAAGGTGGCCAAGTCTAGATTGAGAGGGGCAACATTTACTTGGTGGAAATTTATCCAAGAAGAGAGGCAAAAAGAGGGCAAGAACCCCATAGCTACATGAAAGGGCATGTTAGCCAAGGTGAAAGAGGCATACATCCCTGAAGATTATGAAATCCAGTTGCACAAGAGGAGACAAAACTTGAGGCAAAGAGATTTGGATGTGAGTAGCTATACTGAGGAATTTCAGAAGCTATGTCTGAGATCCAAGGTAGTAGAGGATGAGAACATCAAGGTAGAAAGATACTTGAATGGCTTGAGATGGAATATACAAGAAGAGTTGAGTTTGTTGTGCCCCAATACAATGCATAAGTGCTACCAACTGGCACTCAAAGTGGAAGAGAAAATTAGGAAGAAGCAAGAACAAATAAATAGAGGCAGAGGTAGGGGAAGAGATGGTAGAGGCCATAGAGGCAATTTTGGTGGAAGAGGAGCTGATCAAAGGTCCCAAGGAGAGTCCAAACTTATAGAGCAAAGTGGGGATTCTAATAGCAAGAGCAGCTATAGAGGAATGGGATCTAGAAACCCAATTGGAGGTAGATCTAGTGGACAAGGAAGAGGGTCCTACTTCTCCACCATGAAGTGTTACAATTGCCAAAAGTTGGGTCATCCTGCCTATAGATGCCCTGAGAAATCTTCTTCATCTCAAGGAGGTGAAAGAAGAGTGACATATGTACAAGAAGATGCAGCAAGCGGTAAGACACAAGAAGTGAGCTTAGCTTTAGAAGATGGGGAAATTTTAATGATGAGAAGAGTCTTGATTAAGGAGCCAAACAAAGAGGAACCAACTCAAAGAAGATCTTTATTTAGAATCAAGTGCAAGATCATGGGTAAGGTTTGCAGAGTGGTGATAGATTCAGGGTCTACAGACAATATTATGTCAGAGGAAGAAGCAAATAAACTTAAATTTGAGAGAGTTCCACATAGTAGTCCATATAGGGTCACTTGGCTCAACAAGGAGTAGCATATGGTGGTGAATGAGCAAGCTTGGATTGAGTTCACAATAGGGGGTTATAAGGATAAAATCTTGTGTGACATACTCCCAATGGATGCTTGCCACCTACTTCTGGGTAGGTCATGGAAATTTGATAGGAAAGCCATTCATAATGGTGTGAAGAACTCTTATTCTTTTCAAAAAGATGGAGTTACTTACAAAATTCAGTCCTTAAATGATGAAGGAGAGGGCAGCAAGTCCAAAAACACAAATGCCTTGTTGGTGAGTGAAAAAGAGTTCATAAACACTCTTGAAGAGGGTGAAGGAGTGGGGTTTTCTCTCATAGTGAATCCAAAAGAAGAAAACAAAGAAAAGAAGGTTCAAATACCTCATGAAGTGCAGCAAATACTAGACAACTTTGAAGAAATCATAAGTGATAGAGCACCAACAACCCTACCACCTACTAGAGCCATAAGCCATCAAATTGACTTCATTCCTGGAGCTTCATTACCCAACAAAGAAGCCTACAAGATGACTCCAAAATAGAATAAAGAAGTGATTAGACAAGTACAAGAGTTGTTAGATCAAGGATTGATAAAGAAGAGCATAAGTCCTTGTGTCGTACCTACAGTATTAGCACCAAAGAAAGGAGGAACATGGAGGTTATGCATAAATTCAAGAGCCATTAACAGAATCACTATCAGATACAGATTCCCTATCCCAAGGATTGAAGATTTGATGGATTGCTTGGGAGGTGCAAAGTATTTCACAAATATTGATCTCAAGAGTGGTTACCACTAGATCAGGATAAAGGAAGGTGATGAGTGGAAAACAACCTTCAAAACTAATGAAGGACTTTATGAGTGGCTTGTTATGCCATTCTGTCTCACTAATGCTCCTAGTACATTCATGAGACTCATGAATGAAGTTCTTAAATATTTTATTGATAAATTTGTTGTTGTGTACTTAGATAATATCTTGATTTTTCAGTAGAACTAAAGATGAACATCTAAAGCATCTTAAAATTGTATTGCGACAAGTGCATTATGAGCAACTAACAATAAACTTGGAGAAATGTGAGTTTATGAAGCAGGAACTAGTCTATCTTGGTTTTGTAGTTTCAAGTAGAGACTTGAAAATGGACACATCAAAGCTGGAAGCCATCACCAATTGGCCAACACCAAAAATAGGAAGTGAAGTGTGAAGCTTTCATTGTTTGGCACAGTTTTACAGGAAGTTTATAAGGGGATTCAGTGATATTTGTGCACCTATGCTAGATACTATTAAAGGAGGAGTCAAGACAAAGTTTTAGTGGACCAAAGAAGATAATAAGGGGTTTGAACTCTTGAAACAAAAGGTAGCTACACAACTAGTACTCATTCTTCCTAGTTTTGATAAGTTGTTCACTATTGCATGTGATGCAAGTAACACAGTAGTTGGTGTTGTTCTGAGTGAGGATAATAGACCAGTAAATTTCTTTAGTGAAAATCTCAATGATGCAAAAAAAGAAGTATTCATCCTATGATCTTGAATTGTATGCTCTTGTCCAAGCTCTTCAAAAATGCAGGCACTATTTGCTGCCCAAAGAGTTTGTTGTTTACACAGATAATCAAGCTCTTAGTTTTTTGAATTCACAGGATAAGTTGAGTCATAGACATGTTAAATGGGTTGAGTACTTACAATCGTATACATTTTCTATTAAGCATAAAAAGGGACAATGTAATAAATTAGCATATGCTTTGAGTAGAAGGCTAATAATAATGCAATAAGTGTAGATTCAGAGCATTGGAGTTGATTGATTCAAGGATTTGTATCCAAATGATGAAGATTTTGCAACCATTTACAAGGTTTGTCAAGAATTTCAAAACTATTTTCATAGTGAATATGTTGACTTTACCTTGCAAAATGGTTTGTTGTTTAGAGGTGGACAATTGTGTGTTCCCAAAGGCTCTATGAGGGAAAATTTGATCCAAGAGGAGCACAATGGGTGTTTGAGTGGTCATTTTGGTCTAAATAAGACATTGGAACTTGTGCAACGTTTCTACTATTGGCCAAGAATGCAAAGGGATATCAGGAGGTATGTTGAGCAGTGTATGGTTTATCAAAAGGAAAAAGGCACATCTACCAATGCTGGTCTTTATCAGCCATTACCCATTCCTACAAGGCCATGGGAATGTGTGAGTATGGATTTTGTGGTTGGTTCACCCAAAACAAAGCTTGGTTTTGATAGCATTTTTGTTGTTGTTGATAGATTTAGTAAAATAGCACATTTTATTCCTTGTAAAACTACTCATGATGCTGGTCACATTGCACACTTGTTTTTCAAAGAGGTTATTTGAATCCATGGTTTTCCTATTAGTATTGTTTCAGATAGAGATGTCAAATTCCTTGGACATTTTTGGAAAACTCTTTGGAAAAGATTGGGTACTAACTTGTCTTTTGGTTAAGCCTATCCTCCCCAAACTGATGGCCAAACAGAGGTGGTAAATATAACACTTGGTAACCTCTTAAGGTATTTGACAAAAGAATATGGATAGAGTTGGGATTAGATTCTTCACCAAGCAGAGTTTGCCTACAATGACAGTGTCAATGGGTCTACTGGTAAGAGTCCTTTTGAGATAGTGTATGGCATGCACCCTAGGGGTGTTATGGAGTTCCAAAACCTTGGTAATGTGCAGAAAAGAAGTGGTCAATTTGATGATGTAGCTCAGTATATGAAGGAGGTTCATGACCAAGTAAAGAAAGCTCTCCAAGATGCCTCATAGAAGGTCAAAGCTAGAGTTGATGCAACAAGGAAAGATGTAAAATTTTGAGTTGGTGACTCTGTGATGGTGCACTTGAATAAGTCCAAACTTCAAAAGGAATTACCAACAAACTCCAAATGAGGAGGATAGGTCCTTGTAAGGTTTTGGCTAAGTATGGGGCTAATGCTTATAAGATCGATTTACCTAATGATGTTGCATTGTCTCCTATCTTTAATATTGCAGATTTGGTTGCATACAAAGGGCACCTTCCCAAGGAGGATGAGAGAGTTTTAGATGTTCACCAATCACTTTCAGACCTGCCTCTTCCTTCTCCACCCATGCCTCAAGCTAAAAAGGTTTTGGATTCTAGGATTCTCAAAAAGACTCGGCACCAAGTCTTTATGGAGCATTTGATCAAGTGGAGGAAAAAATTAGACTCTGAGGCTACTTGGGTACTTGAGTAAAACTTTCTTAAGTCTGGAATTTATCCCTCATTAGTACCAAATAGAGTCACTTGACTTGTTTGTCTTTGGGGGAGTATGGTGCAGGAGCACCTAGTGAAGCTAATGGAGCACTTCATCAGATTTTGGTTTGAAATGGCCTATGTTGGTCACAATTGAATAATGGAATTTTTGTATGTCCAAAGGGTATTTTTAGTGTGTTTAAGTGTCTTTTTTGTCTTAGTTTTTTTGTATGTTGAGTTTTTGGTCTATTTTTTACCTTTTATGCTTTGTAAGCCTAAAATGGGCAAAATGTGGAAATAAGGTCAAAAATCCTTATAAAGCCTTGCTAGGAATTGAAATATGTTTGTGTGGTTATAGGAAACAATTTCACATGGTGGAGTTAAGTCTATTTGGCTCACAAGTCAAAAATGCTCATTGTACCAAAAAGTGTCAATGTTGTCGAGCAACATTTTGACAATATTTGGACAAATTTGTAAAACAATGCAAAAGGTGGTTATTGGTCCATACCTGGGCATGATTTACGCGTTGATTTACTATTTAAATCCTCCCACAACTTTGTATCTAGTTTTCATTCAAAAAAAAAAAAAAACTCAATACAAAAACTCAAAATTTTGTCCTTTTTCTTGCACTTTTTGCTCCATATGGTATAGTAGTCCATACTACTTGTGCATTTGGCTGTATTGTTTTCATTTGGGAAGTTGAGCCATTCTATATTTAAGCTCTTTCACTTGGGTTTGTGTGTTGGTGTGGAGTTTTAGTACTGTAGCAAAATTATTTTGTTTTAACCCTGTTCTCGGTTGAGTAAGGGTTTAGCTTCAATAATGGAAGCAACTTGATTTTCTTTGGCTCTTTCTCCATGGCCTCTGAAATTCAAGTTATTGTATATATCCTTTTTATACATCCAAATTTTTTTTGGTTGGTAATGACAAAGAAAGTGGTTTTTGTTACTATCTAGGCGAGCTCCTATAGCCCGGCTAATGAACCTTCATGGTGAAAAATAAAGTTTCCCTACAAACCCTCACCAAGTGAGCCTTATTTTGGTTTTCCAAGGTGGATTTAAGTTTGGATAGAGCTTTTAAGCTAGATGGAATGGTGTTTCAATGAATAATTAGTTGGGAAAAGCATTTTGAGCAGTCAAAGTATAGTAAGACAATGATTTTTGAGCATTTTTCCTCTTGAAACTTGGTTGCACATCAAGTGTTTGACTTTATGCTTCTAGGAAGAGAAGTTGGAAGGATTCATAATGATGTTACAAACCTTCTCAAGAAATTTTTTGTTTTGAAGAAGTGTTTGGAATGGTGTTAAGGTTTTAGTAGACTTAAAACCCTTGAAAACCCTTATTTTTAGGCACCTACATAGGATAGTGGTTGTACGGCCCTGTCAGACCTCCTCATAGAAAAAGTTTGAAATATGTCCATAAAGGATATCTAGAAATGCAAATTTTTTATGGGGTGTTTTGATATTTTGTGGAGTGATAAGCATTTTTGTAGTTTCGGAGGGCTGATTGGGGCTCTCTTCTTGTAGCCTATTTTTGAGCTTTTCTTCAAATTAGGTAAGAAGACAATTGGACAAACCACCAAAAAAAATTGAAATAAGCCAAAGAGGATGTTATTTAATTTCCTAGACCTCCTGCAACTCTTGGTGAGTGATCTTGGTGGTTGGAACTTAAGTAGAAAAGTCTCACCCTTGTGAGACTTGAGAGCAAGTTTGAATGAAAACAAGAACTAACATGGTAGGAAGATCTCGGGGTAGTTATGAAGCATAGAGAAAGATAAATATCAAAGAAATAGTACCTAAACAAGTGAAAAAACCTTCAACAATTACCCTTGAGGGAACTTGCAAACTAAATTGATTACAAACCTACAATTTGAGCCAATTTTTTAGTATCTCCCTATCAGCCCATAGAAAGTGCAAGAAACTATCTAATGAATGTTTGCCTCATGGATCCAAACCTGAAGGTATCTAGACTTAAGGTCTATCTTAAAAATTACCTAAGCACCTTTTATTTGATCAAATAGATCGCTTAATCTTCACAAAGGATAACAGTTCTTCACCATCACTTTATTCAACTGTTGATATTCTATACACAGGCAAAGGGATCTATCCTTCTTCAAGTAACAAATAGGATGGTCAATGCTC
Organism: Cryptomeria japonica; assembly: GCF_030272615.1. Classification (NCBI taxonomy): domain Eukaryota; kingdom Viridiplantae; phylum Streptophyta; class Pinopsida; order Cupressales; family Cupressaceae; genus Cryptomeria; species Cryptomeria japonica. Next base: position 605,279,877 of record NC_081405.1, read on the forward strand.
CCCACATGGAAACTCTAGGATGAATGAACCCTATAGCTAAAAAATCTTCCATCTTCAATCAAAGCTCACTCAACTCCTAAGTGGTCATCTAATAAGGCGTTCTAGAGATCAGCTTTACTTTGGGAACTAGATCGATTTGGAAGTCAATGTCACACTTAGGTAGCATACCAGAAATCTCACTGGGAAAGACATCTAAAAGCTCCTAAAGGATAGGATGACTAAGAAGAGAACCATCTTGACTATCTCCCTCATCTAAATCATTCACTGTATCTATGAATAATTAACATCCTCACTGTAAACATCACTTCACTGCATAGCAGAAACCATACAAAGAAAAATGGGTCACTGAAATCCCACTATCTCCACTATAAACCCATAGACTACCAAATACTGCACCATCTTTCGATGGTAATCTATGCTGCTCTAGTGTGCATTAAGCCAGTCCATGCCCAACACAACACCATAAGACCCCAACAGAAGAACACGAAGATCAACAATGGTAATGAAGACTCCTAAGTCCAACACATAACCACAAATAAGAGAATTGAAAACCACCTTAGAACCAAGAGCTAGCTCAACCTACCACTTATCATCTTTATTTTCTACTGAAAACTTGCATTGATTCACTAAAGAAGGAGAAATAAAGGAATTTGAAGCTCTTGAATCAAACAACATAGAGAAAGAGATACCACCTATTGCACACAAAGTCTCAAAAACTATACTTTGATGCTCGGCTTGACAACTATCAACTGTCGCAAAAAATTGATGGGATCTCCCTACATCTCCCACTGTAGGCTTCAAAACTAACTATATTTGGTGAAACATCTATGCCAGGATCTTTGAGGATATTGTACTAAAATATATCCCTACTGCTCACAAGTGAAGCAACCTCCTCTACTAAAACCTATGCTTACTAAAAGTTGCCCCTACTAGAGTTCTACTGAGAACTCTATGCTAGCTGACTAAAATGAAATTTCTTATGGCACTTCTAGTTATAATCCTTCCCTATCTAAGTTCCACCACAAAGGGCATAGTTTTGTCCCTAAAAAAATCTTCTTTGGCTAATTTTGTCCATGCTTGAACAATAGAGGGTGACTCCTAGTGGAATCTATTGTCTGAGCCTAAGTACCCTTCACTTTGGAAATTGAAACTAGAGCACTACCAATCTACACACCTGACTATCCACCAAGAGTCATGGAAAAATTCTTCTCAACTAATCAGGCCTTCTCCATAGCTACCTCCATATTCTCAAGTTCAAAGACCCGAAATCCTCAGCTATACGAGCATTTAGGCCCCTAACAAAGTTCTACACAAGCATGGCCTCATCATCTGATATCCCTGCATACTACTTAAGTTCAAATAGCTTATGCTCATATTGCTCAGCCAACATATCTAACTTCCACAAGTCATGGAACTCATCAGCCTTCCTCTACCTCCAGTGATCTGATAGGAAATGAGCACAAAACATCTCTAAAAACATCTTCAATGAAAATGATGTAATATGCAAATGAAGTTTTTGCTTCTCTAGATGCCACCAAGTGTAACAAAACCCATGAATATGCATGATGGAACACCTAGCCTTAGTGTTACTACTATATGGATGCATAACAAAAAACCTACCCAAGTCCAAAAGCCACGTTGCTACCTTTGTCCTGCTACTTGATCCATCAAAGCTAGGAGGTCGAGACCTAAGAAGGTCCATCATATGTCTTGCTAGAATAGCATCTTGATTTGATAATCCAATGTCTCTCCTCCGAGGTAACCTCTCTCTCTTCTTCCTAATGCTCATCTTTACCTTGATGCTCAGAATGATGAGACTCTTCTTGTTGATTGTCTTCCCGCCTCTATCCTAAGTGACCAAGAAGCTCCTATAGAACATTAATCAACTGAGGGATTTCACCATACCCTTTTGGGTCTCACCTTGAGCTTCCTCCTCCTGATGGTCATGTTGTTGACCCTCCTAACAATCCTCTTCATAAACCTTAGGATGAGGATTCTATTGAGTACCCATACAATTACCTCGCCCATGACCTCTACTCCTAGGAGGAATCTTACCTGACACAAAACATGAAACAACTATAAGGAAAGATCTAGGACACATTACAACAGGGGACACTTGGAAAGATGGCTTTAAAGGTTATATACCCAAGATACACTACTAACATGCACAATGTGCTCATATGAAACCATAGTACCTAGTGTATGAACATAGGCTTTGATACTAGATGTAATGCCTACCAAGAAACCCTAGGAATTAAACCAACTAACATAGTAACTAAACATCTACAAATAATTTTCTTAAGATTCAACATTACATTAAACCTCAAAGGAAATATATACATTAAATTATCATGATTATATCTCATTAGTGCACAAGAATAATTGATCTCATATTAACTCATAACATATTTTCTTGTAAACCTTTGTCAAACTCTAGTGTACTGCTCAAGGATTTCAAGTATTATGATGATCTTTGTCAAAGGTCTTGCATTTTATTGATTTCTATATGTCTTTATTGTGATTCTTATTACTGTCTCCATAGACTATAGAACTACAATGTTCACTATCTTTATGTTTCTTTTATGCATTTGTCCTTAATGACCAGCATGTTGTTTTAGGCCAGTCCCATGCATTGTGACTTTTTAGTGTGACCCTGTCTATGACAACAATCATTATGAACCTTATATAGGATACTGCCTCTTTAACATTCTCTAAATGAAATTTGTAGGCATCTAAAAATGGTTAACACTTGAGGTGTCATACTTTAACATGTCCCCATGATCTTATTTTAGGGTTTCCACACTTACTAACATTTTCCTCCATGTCTCGTATTTGATCTTTATCATTTGTTGACATTGTGTCATTCTTCTGTTTTCTTTTCCTATTTGATTCCAATCTCTCGCACTTGAATTAGGTCTTATCAATATCAATCTTGATTTGCAATCAATGATCATGATCAACTTGTCATATCAATGGGACACCATTTTAACCCTATTTGGTGTCAATTAGGGTTTTTCCTAAATCTTTGTCATTTTTAGTATCATTCATCCTTTGATCAATTATCAAAAAATTTGAACCAATTTGCATCATTTCTAATCCTCAATCATCAACCTTTTTATCAATCTTTGATCAATTCATCATCGGTTTTAGTTAGTCATCAATCCTTGTCAATTTGGATCAATTCGTCATTGATCCCCTATCAATTTGTCATTTATCAAATCAATTGCTTTGTCATTTTTGATCAATTTGTCATCAATCTCTATCAATCAATATTAGGTGCTTGTCAGTTATGTTTTTTATCATGGTTGTCACAATTTTTTTATTGCAATAATTGTGTCGTGACCTGATTGTGACCTAATTTCTATGTTTTCTATCTCCTAAGGTTTTATGATTTAATCATTTAATCCTTTACTAACATTCTTCTTAGGTTAGCCCTAAATGGTAGCGTGGCTGGCTTGGGTGGGTTGTTTTCTCCCTCATCATCCTGGGTTCAACTCATGTTGCAAGACGTCTACCAGATTTTCTTGGTGATAGGGCTATCAGGCGGTCTTTCCACCTCTAGTGGACTAGTCTCACCTAAAATCACCTCAGGTACCCGAGATACAAGCTATTGGGCATTGGATTGGGTCGCGGGGATAGCACGGGGTTTAAAAAAAACATTCTTCTTAGGTTAAATAAATTTATTTATTTATCCTATGTCATTTTAGTTATAATTAAATTATATACTTAATTGGTTAATTGGATTTTTTCTCTGAGAAATTAATAAATAAAAAATTATTAATTTCTCCCACCTTTTTCTCTCCTAGTTTTCTCCCCCTTTTTCTCCACTAATTTGGATTCCCTTTTTGTGCTTAATTTGTTATAAATTAACATAGCAATTTGTCATGAAATTTACATAGAAATTTCTCATATTTTGGTATAGCAACTTGCCATAATATTGACATAGAAGTTTGTCATAATTTGTCATAATCATGTCTTTTTCAAATCAAATTGCTTCTTTCAAATTATTCATTCTAATTTGATATCTTCATCAATTTTCCTATAAATTGAGCCCTCTTCTCAACAAGTTTTTAATTACACTTCTAATATCCTTATATTGTCTATTTCACTATCATCTTGCCATCCAATTTTCTTTCAATTTCATTTGCACTTGTAGGTGACATCCACAAACACAAATTTGAAGGAGAAAGAAGAACGGTGAAAGAACAATGAAGGAGACACATTGTATGGTTTGCATTTTAGTTTTAGTGTCTTGTCTTCTTGCCTTTATTGAATGCGTTAGGATTACATTTCATATTATTTAGGCTTTCATGATTGGCTTAATTCATGTTATTATGTTTATGCCTAATTCCTACCAGGTCACAACATTCAAACAATGAAGGGTCAATAGTGAAGGGACGGGGCTTGATAGCCTTAGTAGTATTATGGTGAAGGGACATGGCTTGAGAGTCTTAGTAGCATATGGAAGAGAACAAAATATAGTAATAGAAATATTCTAAGACTTCTTCTCTATTTTTGTTTGCATTTGACCTTGTGTTCATTGTTCATCTCTATGATCAAACACAAAAGCTTGTCTACCATCTTTTTTTGCATCCATCATTGGGACTGCAAACATGTTTACTATACTATTTTGTTGCATTGAAATCTTCTTTCTCTCAAAACATTGTGTAACTACTGCATCTCTATTCTGACTACTATTTGGAGACATTAAATTTTTAAAACCACACTAAAAAATTATTTAAAATAAATTGTTTATTTTTTTAAAACACGTTTTCATATTGTCTCTAGCGAGACAATAGTTGGGATTAAAGACATATTTTCTCTAGAGAGACAATATATCTTTAATCTCAACTATTATCTCTAAAAAAGACAAAAGTGAAATTATCTCTAAAGAGACAAAAATAATTATATTTCATATTGTCTTTTAAGAGACATTTTTTTAAGACATTAATTTGAAACACTCACTTAAAGACAATATTTAAAACAATACACAAGTTTTGTTTTGGTCTCAAGTTAAGACAATTTACTAAAAAAATATCTCAAAATTGCCTTAAACCCCCCTCTATGTAGTAGTCAACCTCAAACATGTGAAGTTGCAACAATGGTGATGAAAGTATTAAACAAGTGCAACAATGATGAATGAAAGTTTAGTCAAAAATAGTGTGAAGGAGCTTGAAAATTACAATAATGAACACACATGATCAAGTGAGCCAAGAAGAAATTTTCATGAGTGATCAAAGAGAAAAATTGAATCTAAAAAGACAAGAAATATAACCCAAAAAGGAAACATGATGTTATTGGACATAGAAGGATGCGTTACACTACCAAAAATTGTAGGTGTAATGCTCCAATGACCACCTTCAAACTACATTTTCACAAGATGCTAGCATGGTGCATATATGTCTCTACTGTTAGACAGTTCAAATAACCAAAAGACAAGGGGGGTGAATCAGTTGTCACAAATTACCAGAACCTTAAGCAATTAAAAATTTAATACCAGAACCCAAAACATTAATACCGAAATAGTAGTTAAACCAATTAAGCATAAACAATAATCAAAGAATAAATACCATCCACATGACACCAACATTTGTATGTGGAAAACTTGGTAAAGGGAAAAACCACGGTGGGAAGCCTACCCACAGTTAGATAATACTTTTGCAGTAAGTATGTGAATTACAATTGAGGGGATTGCACTTGCAGGAAGGCCAATAGCCTAGAGCGCACTACTCATCACAAAAGGAGTCTCACTGACTACATAGAAATCCATACTACAATCCGGAAAAGTGATTGAAATGCAAAGATAGCATCTTCTATGTCAGAGTACAGTTCTGGTTAAGCTCAATACTGGAGGACTAAATCCTCATACATAAACTCAATTAGATCTCCAATGATCGATCAAATCCTCTATCTGAATGATATTACATTATTCGCACATTACATATCCATTTCCCATAACCACTTATACCTATCATGATCTACAATGAGATCTTACATCATATATATGTACAAACCCTCGAACATAAACAATCAGGTCGGCCACCAGACAATAAACCAATTACATATTTACAAAGCATGTCGACCTTAGACTAAACAAACAATATTCAACACATAAGACATCCCGAAAACATATTGAGAAGTCCAATCCACACGCTTCATTAAACTAGTCCATAACCTAGACCAACTGGGACCCAATATAGGTCCACACGCTAAAGAAATGATCTCCATCCACCAAGTCTCAAACATGATCACCAACAACATCCTAAAACTCCACCAGAAGTTGCACCAACACCACTTATGCATATCATCAAAGATCTTCATGAAAAGCTCTGTCGGTGAAACCCTCGCCAGAACCACAAACCAAGCTTCCAAACAAACAGTACAACATCTGATCACCAGACCAAAACCAACTGACTGAATATGAACATGAGTATTATGAATAAGCCAATTTCATAACCAAACCATACCGGAGCCTACCAGATCATGCCGGATCCAGACCAAGCAAAAACTACTCAACCTACTGGGACCAGAAGGGTGTCGGTAAAGCATCCAAATAGCTAGTGTTGGCATCAATGACAAAACATCAATGCAACACATAATCAATTTCTTTAAATGGCCAACAATCTCCCCCTTTGGCATTGATGGAAACACTAGATGTGAAAAACATCTAAGTACCAAGAAATGTCAAACAAGTCTCCCCCAATGGAAGATAGCCAACAATCTCCCACTCAAAGATATAACAATGAAGTTCTAAAATAAAGAACAAACTTCCCCTATGAATAATATCTTTGTAACATGAGTATTATGAATAAGCCAATTCCATAACCAAACCATATCAGAGCCTATTGGATCATGCCAGATCCAAACCAACCAAAAACTACTCAACCTACTAGGACCAAAAGGTTGTTGGTAAAGCATCCAAACAACTAGTGTTGGCATCAATGACAAAACATCAATGCAACATATAATCAATTCCTCCAAATGGCCAACAATCTCCCCCTTTGGCATTGATGGCAACACTAGATGTGAAAAACATCTAAGTACCGAGAAATACCAAACAAGTCTCCCCCAATGGAAGACAACCAACAATCTCTCACTCAAAGATATAACAATAAAGTTCTGAAATAAAGACCAAACCCCCCTTGTGAATGATATCTCTGTAAAGCTCTAAATTACACATATATCTCTCTCTAATGTATACAACTCCTTAAATTTTTCTTTTTCACATCAATATCTCTCCCTCTTTGACATCAATGCCAGAAATCTGACAAAAAAATATCAAAGCAAAAACATAGACCACTGAATCACAAAGATGACTACTCCCCCTAAGCAGTAGTATCCCCACATCAATTTTGGAATGAAAAGTATCTTTGATAATGCATACCAAACTGATTCCAAGACGCATCAATCAAGTCTCTACCAGAGGGGCACAAACCCCCAATCTATCTCTTAAGTACTCAAATGACTCTTTAGGCAAAGGTTTAGTTAAAATATCTGCAATTTTCTCTTTAGTGTTCACATAAACTAGTCTAACTTCATTTGCTTCCACCTTTTCCTTCAAAAAGTTATACTTGCTAGATATGTGCTTTGTCTTAGAATGAAATACCAGATTCTTTGATATGTCAATAGAAGGAAATTTATCACTATGAATAACTACCAATCCATCACAATCCACCTTTATATCTTTCAACATTTGCTTCATCCATAAAACCTGTGTACAGTTAGTAGCAACAGCAACATACTCAGCTTCAGTGGTAGATAAAGAAGTACATGATTGTTTCTTGCTGATCCATGAAACCAACTTCCTTCCAAGAAAGAAAGCTCCACCATAAGTACTTTTCCGGTCATCAACATCTCCAGCCCAATCAGCATCTGTATAGTACATAAAGTAAATTCATCATCCTTAGGGTACCACAAACCATATTCTGATGTACCTTGTAAGTATCTAAAAATCAATTTCATCGCACTCTCATTATTTTCTCTAGGATCACTCTGAAATATTGATACCATACAAACAACATTCATTATGTTAGGCCTAGTCTGAGTCAAATAAAGAAGACCTCCAATCATAGATTTGTATCTTGTAGGATTTACCAGTGCAGAAACATCTTTTCTTGTCAATTTCTCACTTATAATCATAGGAGTACTTATCGGTTTAGAATCTCCCATACCAAATTTCTTCAACAATTCCCTAGCATACTTAGTTGACAGGTGAAAATATCTTTATCAATTTGAGTAATATACAAACCTAAGAAAAATTTCATTTCCCCAATCATAGACATTTCAAATTCATTCTTCATATTGTTAGCAAATTCCTTACACAACTTATCTTCACCTCCAAAAATGATGTCATCAACAAATACTTCAATAATCAGTATATCATCATCACTGACCTTATATTATAAATTATTGTCAGCATTACCCTTAGTAAAACCAAGCTTCAAAAGATATTTATCCAACCTTGCATACCAATCTCTAGGTGCCTATTTCAATCCATATAAAGCTTTCCTTAACCTGCAAACCATATTTGTATCATCTAATAGTGAAAAAGCATCAGGTTTCTCAATATAAACTTCCTCATCAAGATCCCCACAAAAATTCACACGTAACATCCATTTGATAAACCTTGTAATTTTTATTGGCAACATAGGCAAGAAATAATCTCACAGCTTCAATCCTAGCTACAGGTGCAAAAGTCTCACCATAATCAATTACTTCCTTCTGAGAATATCCTTTACAAACCAATCTAGTTTTATTCCTTACAACTTGACCATCCTCATTCAATTTATTCCTTAAAACCCATTTAGTTCCAATAACATTCTTATTTGTAGGCTAGGGAACCAAAGTCCATGTGTTATTTTTCTCAATCTCATCTAATTCTTCTTCCATAGCTTTCAACCAATATTGATCTTTACATGCCTCAATTATTGATACCGGTTCAACTTGTGAAATTAAACATACCTCATTAGTTTCCAGTCTTCTTCTTATCATTACTCCATTGTTCTTATCCCCAATGATCTAGTCTTTTGAATGATTCAATCTCACATACCTAGGAGTCCTCTAACTCTCTGTTCCTCTTCCCGGTTCTTCAAGTACTATAGAATTTTATGATACTATCGGAGTAACTGGCTCAACACTTTGTTCTAGTAAAGGTGCTACTAGTTCAGATATAATCATTTCCACCACTGGTTCCTTCTCATAAACTCTAATTTGACCTATATTCATCTCATCTACCTTGACATTAGCACTCTTCACAATTCTCTGCAATCTCTTGTTATAATATCTATATTCCTTGCTTTCATTAGAATAACCAAGAAATATGCCTTCATCACATCTAGGATCAAATTTTCCAATGATATCATCTCTCCTGATATAACATTTACTACCAAATATTCTAAAATACTTAATTGTAGGTGTATTGCGAAACCATAATTCATAAGGTGTCTTACCGGTTTCTCCTTTGATATGTACTATGTTGAACGTATAAATTGTCATGCTTACTACTTCTCTCCAGTAGATATGAGATAGACTAGCTTCCATCATCATTATTCTAGCAGCATCCAAGATAGTTATGTTTATCCTTTCCACAACTCCATTCTACTGAGGTGTCCGGGGAGCAAAAAATTGTCTCCTTATACCATGCTTCTCACAAAAGTTATTAAACTCAATGGATGTGAGTTCTCCGCCATGATCTGACCTCAAACATTTAATCTTCAATCCTGTCTCAATTTCCACTTTAGCCTTAAATATTTTAAACTTTTCAAATGCCTCAGATTTCTCCTTTAGAAAAGTAACTCACATCATTCTAGAATAATCATCAATGATTAGCATGAAATATCTATCACCTTGAAATTTTTTAACTCTAGCAGGGCCACACAAATTAGTATGAATAAGATCAAGAACATCATTATATTTATCTTGTATACTCCTAAAAGAGGTTCTGACATGTTTACCCATTTGACATTCTTTACATACCGGATTATAGGGCTTCACAATCTTAGGTATATCTCTAACTGCCTTTGTTGAACTAATCTTCACAATGCAATCAAAATTCACATGACATGGCCTTTTATGCCATAGCCAACTCTCATCAATTTGTGCAATCAAACATGTATTCTTACCAGAATTCAAATGAAATATATTAGCTTTTGTCTGTGTACAGGTTGCAATATCCAAACCAGTTCTATTAATGATTTTGCATTTTCCATCCTTGAACTGCAATTGAAATACCTTATCCACCAATTGTCCTACACTTAAAAGATTATTCCTTAAACCTTCAACATAATAAACATTATCAGTATTTTTCTTACCATCCAATGATATAGTTCCTTTTCCTTTGATCATACATGCTTTGTCATCTACAAATCTAACCAGACCACCATCAAATTCTTGCAAAGATAGAAACTTCCCTTCATCTCTAGTCATATGATGTGAACAACCACTATCTATTACCCATTCATCCTTGTCTTCAATTTTAGCAGCAAGTGTCTTCTCTTCAAGTACATTCTCTTCCAGTGTTGGAACATCTTCCTTAATAGCCAGGAACACCCATTCCTTCCCATTGCCAGAACCACTAGCAGAGTCTTTTGTCGATTCATCATCAGAGTCAGTAATGCCTTCCTCATCCGCTATGTAGCATGATTTGTCTCTATTTTTATTGTACTTATACTTGTTTTGATATCTAGGGTTAGGCTTAAATGATCTTCTACCTCTTTCTTCAAATCTTGAATTCCTTTCAGGACATCTAGATGCAAAATGACTAATCTTATTACATGCAAAACATTTAAAAGGTGCTTTTCTTCATACTTACTTCCTACCAGTCCTTTAGGTACTCACTACTCTTCTAGAAAATAGTGCTTCAAGTTGCTCAAACTCTTCATCTTCTCTCTTCATATCATCCAATTATTTTGCATACAAAGCTTTCCAATCTTTCTTACTGGTTGATGATGTAGATGCATGAAAAGCAGGTTCAAACTTCATAGCTCCAAAAGGTCCAAATTCTTCAAGCTAAAAGGCAAACAATTTCCCAACCAAGGTATCTCTATTGATAGATGTACTAGCCATTGTTCTCAACTCATTAATAGCAGTGGCCTTCATCTTGTAAGCCAATGGTAGGGTTCTCAAAACTTTAGAAACAATTTCATCTTCGCTCGAAGTTCCACCACAACATTGAATTCCCATAACAATCTCATTTACTCTTTCCATGAATGCAATAATCCTTTCATCTCCTTCCATCTTTAGGTTTTCATATCTCACCTGGTAACCATCAAGTTTAGCAATCTTTACAGTAGGGTCACCTTGATTAAGAGTCTCCAAGTTATCTCATATAGCATTTCCAGATGATTTGTCAGTTAGTCCCATTATTTGCTAATCACAAAGTGCACACAAGAGGGCTTCTCTTTCTCTACAATCATTCTCAAGATCCTTATCCAAGTTTTTCAGAGGAGGATTTCTAGATGCTGGATTGTGAGGTGTGACACCATTCTGTGTGATCTCCCAAATCTCCTTGCCAAGACATCTCAAGTGAGTCTCCATCTGAATCTTCCATAATGTGTAATTTGTTCCATCAAGCCTAGGAATATCTCTCCGAAAGATAGATCCAGATGAACTGGATGAACTTGAACTGTTAGACTCCATAGGATCTTCCTTAAGCAATTAAGCTTTCTGTGGAGAGGACCAAAGCTCTGATACCAATTGTTAGATATTCAATTAACTGGAAGACAACTGAGAGGGTGGGTGAATTAGTTGTCATAGATTACTAGAACCTTAAGCAATTAAAACTTTAATACCAGAACCCAAAACATTAATACTATAATAGTAGTTAAACCAATTAAGCATAAACAATAATCAAAGAATAAATACCATCCACATGACACCAAGGTTTGTATGTGGAAAACCTGGTAAAGGGATAAACTACGGTGGGAAGCCTACCCACAGTCAGATAATACTTTTGAACTAAGTATGTGAATTACAATTGAGGGGTTTGCACTTGCAGGAAGGCCAGTAGCCTAGAGCGCACTGCTCATCACAAAAGGAGTCTCACTAACTATGTAGAAATCCAGACTACAATCTGAAGAAGTGATTGAACTGTAAAGATGGCATCTTCTATGTCTGAGTACAGTTTTGATTAACCTCAATACTAGAGGAGTAAATCCTCTTGCATAAACCCAATTCAATCTCCAATAATCGACCAAATCCTCTGCTTGAATGATATTACATTATTCGCACATTACGTATCCATTTCCCATAACCACTTATACCTATCATGATCTATAATGAGATCTTACATCATATATATATACACACCCTTGAACATAAACAATCAGATCGACCACCAAACAATAAACCAATTAAATAATTACAAAACATGTCGGCCTTAGACCAAATAAACAATATTCAACACATAAGACATTGTGGAAACGTATCAAGTCCAATCTACACGCTTCATTAAACCGGTCCATAACCTAGACCAATCGGGGCCCAATATAGGTCCACACACTAAAGCAATGATCTCCATCTGCCAAGTCTCTAACATGATCACCAACAGCATCCTAAAACTCTACCATAAGTTGCACCAAAACCACTTATGCATATCATCAAATATCTTCATCAAAAGCTCTAGGGTGAAACCCTCACTAGAACCACAAGCCAAGCTTCCAAGAAAACAAGACAACATCTGATCACCAGACCAAAACCAACTGACTGAATATGAACATGAGTATTATGAATAAGACAATTCCATAACCAAACCATACTGGAACATGCCGGATCCAAACCAACCAGAAACTACTCAACGTACCGGGACCAGAAGGGTGTCGGTAAAGAATCCAAAGAGCTAGTGTTGGCATCAATGATAAAACATCAATGCAACACATTATCAATTCCTCCAAATGGCCAACATCTACAATGCATAGGTTTGCCTAAATAAGATAGTCAACATGGTCGAGAAAATACACAAAAGGGATGACAAGGCAATCCAAGCAAGCAAGTGAGATGGAAGCCAATGGAATATCTTTTATTTGTCTTAAAGAGAAGGCACTATGTGACATGGAATTTTTCAGTTACAAATTTTGCATATGTTAAGAACAATTGGAACAACCCCTTGTTATAAATACTACAGAATTTGAATCAAAGAATGACACACCGTTAGTATTCAAGAGGGTTGTTAGGAAGAAACTGGAGGAAACAAAGGTGGAAGCAAAGAAGCAACCAGTTAGGAAGGTCACAATCAAGCTATCAACACAGAAACAAGCACCTAAAGCTACAATTGCAACTGCATCTGGTACTACCAAGAGGAAGAAGAAGAGTAACATTGACTTAGCACTTGAAACTGGTAATGTAACTATCATACCACCTAAGACTTGTGCAGAAATTGTAGATGAAATCACAAAAGATGGCATATTGAAGAATGTTAAATTTTACTATGAAAACTTAGAGGATGATGAACAGAGAGAGGTAGAAGAAGCGATCCTATTATACTTGGATATCTATAAGAAAGCCTTAATAGAGAAGAAAATCAAATACCGACTGAGCTATATAACATGTTAGATGCTAGAAGATTATCTGATATGCAAGATGATAAACACATTAATATGCAAGAACTATTAGCTATCTATGTTACTATAACTCCAGATGAAATGGATAAGACAATTGCGGCAGCAGACAGAAAAGTCTTCAATAGCAAACATAGGATAACTAGTCTGATGCTAGGGAGAGTGAATTAAGTAATAAAGGAAACTCAAAAAGCATGGATTAATTTTTTGGGAGAACACAGAGGATTCTTTACTTCACAAGAAACCAAGACAGATACTGTAGATACCCCAGTTGAAGGAAAAGGAAAGGGGATTATGGGTACTTCACACTCAATTTTAAAAATATTAATATAGTGGAAATTGAGCCACCGGTAAATACAGATGTACAGACAAATACTAAGATACCGGTTAATGTTGAGAATGAACAAGCTAACATTGTACATGATACTACTATTGAGGATAATTGTCCTCCAGATACAAATGTACAAGTTGAGAATATTGTTCCTACAGAGGAATCAGAAGTTACACAAACTGTGCCAAGTGGCAAAGTCACCGGTGCAAGTGAGGAGGTTATAAAGGATAAAACATTAGAGGACAAAATAGGAGAATCCGGCAGGGAACTAGTTGTTGACCCATCATTATTGTCAATTGACACTTCTCATGTAGAAAAGAAAACCATCATAGAAATGAGTCTCACTAAACTGATGATGATGGCTGCTCAAAAACTGATGAAGGAGAGAACCATAGACAAGGAGATTATAGATCAATCAATCACTGTTCTACATGGATTGGTCGCAGAGTGTAAGATTGAAAATGAAGTGAGCCCTTTCGGAAAGCTTAAGGTAATCACTGAGCATATATCAAAAGAATTTCAATCCTTATAGCAAATCTCAAACCGATAAGCACTAGAAAGATTTACTCAGGCTAAGAGAGCCGCTTTTGATCAGGTAATTGAAACAGAGAAGAGAAAGATTGAGGAGAAGCTAATTCTAATAGAAAATTCTTTGAAATAATGTAAAAATATATATAGGGTATGTTGCAATACTGAAATACTTACAACAAATGTAGATAAAAGGATAAAAGAGATTCAAGAGAAAATTGCAAGTATTGCTAACTCTTTTGATGGATTAATTTCATTGACAACATCAATTGATGGTCAAATTTTGATTTTGGAGAATCAAATTTCTTCTCTTGAAAAGGAAAGAGACAAAATAATTCAAAGAGCCAGAAGTCTAAGAGGCTTGGTGAGTCCAAGATTGGATTCACTCTATGTACATAAGAAAGAATGCAAGGATATGGTGGGAAATCCCACACCGGCAGACATAAATAAAAAAGAATCTTTTGCACATTTATTGAGTGGTCTTGTATCTATTTCTAGTACATTCAAAACTAGATGGGATACTTATGTGGAGTTACTAGAGAAAGATTATCCAGAAATTTTGAAATTGGTCAAGCTCCACTAAGATATTTTTGGAGGTATTCAATGTATAATTCTTATTATTTGACATTCTTTTTACAATTTTTGGGCATTGATGTCAAAGGGGGAGTAGTATAGATGTGAAAAATAATAAAAATTTGCATACAGTAGGGGGAGTTATAGAGTTTTTGGAGTTTTTGGAGATATGAAGTTGCTAATTCAGCTCAGGGGGAGCAGGGCAAGATGAAACTGACAGATGAAATCTTGACCATTTTTCACATGAGTGTTTCCATCAATGCCAAATGGGGAGATTGTTCAAAATTGATACTCTATTGGTTGGTTTCTCTATGTTTTCATTGATGGCATCATGATTTTGTGTTCTAGTTTCATATGGTGTACCGGCAAGCACTTCATAGATTCTACTCCAACATCGGTAGGTCAAAAGGATATCTTTGATCACCGGAAATGCAAGCCGACATGGTATAGTAAAGGTTATTAGTATTCGAGCCGACACATCTTGGATCCAGCATCGACATTTTTTTTTAATGTTTATACATTTATGTTATTTGGCCGACATGTAATCTGATATTTTATATATCTTTGTAATCTGACATAAGGCATAAAAGTTGTATAGGGTATATAGGTCAGTTTGATAAGATCCTTTTGATATAGGGAGATAGACATGAGATAAGATGTGTGATGGATATGTGAATGTAATATAATGTGAAATATATCAGAGAGATTATGTATGTGAGGAATTTACTGTAAGGGTTATTCTGATAAAGGGGTTTAGGGTTTCTAACCAGAACAGACAAAGCTTAAACCAGAACTGTATTTTGGCATAGAAGATGTTATCTTAGAAGTTCACACTTCTTCGAATTGTTGTCAATAATTTTATATAGTCAGTGAGGCTCCTATTGTGATTGAGTAGTGTGCTCTAGGTTGTAAGCCTTCCTGCAAGTGCAGGCACATCATATATTGTAATATCTCTTCATATGGCTAGTGGATTGATATTGCGGGTCACAAATCCCATTGTTGTTTTTCCTCATTTCAAGGTTTTCCATGTGTGTTATGATTCTCATTTATGTGTTTGGCTTATTGGTTTCTTTAATTCTTTCAATTCTGTTTATACTGGTATTACCGGTTGGTGTATGAATGTTTTGTTAAGGCTAAAATCTACTATTCCAGTATAACACTGATTCACCCCCCTCTCAGTGTTATTGGTTTCCAATAATTGGTATCAAAGCCTTGTGCCTGGGAGGAAGTTTAACAGCTTGAGGAAGATCCTAAAACCGTAATCATTGAATATGGCCTTGGAGAAACAGCTTGAGCTGGCACTTGAAGATTATGATGTCAAAAGGTTGAAGAAGTTAAAGCTACAAGATGAATTGAATTCTACTAAGGAATTCATTATTTTCCTACAAGAGAGGCTATCATCTATTCAAGCTAGGAGAAAGGAACTTTTGCAAAATCGGATGATGAAGAGAAAAATGCACTTAAGCAACAATGTCAGAAATTGAGTCAAAAGAACATGGTTATGAAGAATGAAATGCAAGTTATAACTATGAGGATGTCTAAGGAGATTGAGGACAGAAAGAAAACAAAAGAAAATCTTGTTGTATTCCCGAAGAACAAGTTTGAATAATGTGGTAGGTTGGTTCATGAAAATGATATGTTGATAACTGATTTGGTACAATCCCAGAGCAATGAGCAAGAGCTTGAGTTTTGGTCATTAGATAGAATATTGCAGAATGAATGTTAAATACTATGCTTGTGGAAAATTTGGACATATGGCTAATCAGTGCAGGTCAAGCAATTTCACCAATTTTAGCAAAGAAATTCAAAAGAACAATGTTACATGTTATGCATGTAATGAAGTTGGACATATTGCTAAGTTTAATAGAAGAAGAAATCCACCGGTTAGTAATGGAGGATCAAATGAAAAAGGAAAATAGAAGGTTAGTGAAATCGGGCAAGATCATACTCAGAGATGGGTCAGGAAGACTAAAGAACAATCATCAGATGGGAATGTCCCGATTACTTATCTAGCAAAAGAGGTTGCTCCTGCACCGGTAGTGAGCTCATCCGGTAACTAAGGCAGATGCCTTAGGGGTAGGAAAAATTCATGAAGATGTTGCATATGCCCCAGGAAGAGAATCTAGAAGATGTTCCAGATATTGAAGAGGATTATCCAGCATGGATATGTTCTGAGCGAGATCCGTTATCTTTCACTAGCAGTCATTTATGTCAATGGAAGATTAGGGTTTTTCTCAAAGGATAAGAGGTTGAATACACTTCATTGACCTTGGATTCAGAGTGACTAAGTGTGATCAGAGGCTATTAAGAGGCAATCTGATTTCTTCTTGAGCGATTTCACCAGTGTCTGGAAGAATTTGTTGAAGGTTTTCACCTAGAACAATCAAGAGGTATTTTTCTTTAAATGTGGAAGTGGGATCATCTTCTATTTCTATTTTTGTTGCAAACCCAACTGTCGTAGAGGTCAAGGAATGCCCCCGACCAGTTTTCAAGTGGTATCCACATGTGGCTACCCAAGAAGATTCGGTTGGAGCATTTTTTTGCATTCCAGAGGGTGTTGTGTATGTAGAGGATGTTAGGGAATACATTCACTATCATATAGAGGACTTAGGAACTTTAGAGATCAAGGGAATGTATATGAGTGAGCTAATGGGAGAATCTGGAAAGATCAAACCGGCATATAAACATATTTAAGATCTAGGGTTTACATAAATTTTGGATATTCCAAAGTTTGAGGATGAGATAATCAAATATGTACTGAGTAGAGTACATGGGGAGTTCATATGGCTGGACAGACCTTACAAATCACCAAGGAAGCCATATGGGCAATTACTAGTTTGTCATCGGTAGGGCAACATCCAGACAAGAAAATTTCAAACAACTTCATGAGGAAGATCACCTACACTACATCTGACAAGAGATCCATGAAAGTGAGCACTATCACAGACACCGAAATCAAATTTGGAAGCATGATTATTGGATATAAGGTAACTCAGTCAAACCGACTGAATTTTATTTCGAGTTCCTGCATTTTGGCTACATATAAAATGATGAGAGACAATGTAAAGTTAGATCTATGTGGTTGGATGCTTGATGATTTTTTGATAAATATAGGAAAGATTAAGGGTGAGAAAAAGGGCACTTTCTGGTATGTGAACTTGCTAGTCTACTTGATGTTATATTTTCCGAATGATTCACCCAATTTTGGTAAGAGACAATGGGATTTTGACATTCCGGTAGGAATACAATTGAAACAGTCAATTGCTGCATTAGGAAGCCAAAGAGATGATAAGATATGGGGTTATTTTAAGCCATTTCAAAAATCTATGAGGTCTAGAGCAAGGGTACTTGAGCATATTGTAGAGAAATATTCTACCAACATATGTTTCATGGTGAAGAAGGATGAGACTCTCATGGAAGTAGTTAAGCCCCAGAAGATTTGGGTTGAAGAAATGGGCTATGAGGTAGATGCACAGATTCTTGATGCCTACACAAAAATGCTAATTGATGCACCAATTGATGAGGCAGAGAAGCCCTGTGGAACTACTCAATAGAAAATTGAAGAGGTTGAAACAGAGTTCAATCGGAAGAAAAGGGAGAAACAAGAAGGAAAAGATAGTAAATTTGTACAAAAGGTCTCAAAGGACATCAAGGAATTAATTGATGTTGTCCCAAAGAAAGGTAGAAAGAGGAAGGATCCAGAAGTTCATATAGAACCTGTTACTATAGAATCTAAATCAAAAGATGACACACCATTAGCATTCAAGAGGGTTGTTAGGAAGAAACCGAAGGAAACAAAGGTGGAAGAAAAGAAGCAACCAGTTAGGAAGGTCACAATCAAGCTCCTGGCGCAGAAGCAAGCACCTAAAGCTACACCTGCAACTGTATCCAGTACTCCCAAGAGGAAGAAGAAGAGTAACATTGACTTAGCACTTGAAACTGGTAATGTAACTATCATACAACCTTAGACTTGTGCAGAAATTTTAGATGAAATCACAAAAGATGGCATGTTGAAGAATGTTAAATTTTACTATAAAAACTTAGAGGATGATGAACAGAGAGAGGTAGAAGAAGCAATCCTATTATACTTGGATAACTATAAGAAATCCTTAATAGAGATAGAAAATCAAATACTCGTTGTGTTATATAACATGTTAGATGCTAGAAGATTATCTGCTATGCAATAGGATAAACACATGAAAATGCAAGAACTATTAGCTATCTGTGTTACTATAACTCTAGATGAAATGGATAAGACAATTGAGGCGGCAGATAGAAAAGTCTTCAATAGAAAACATAGGATAACTAGTTTGATGCTAGGGAGAGTGAATGAAGTAATAAAGGAAACTCAAAAAGCATGGATTAAATTTTTGGGAGAACATAGAGGATTTTTTACTTCATCGGAAACCAAGATAGATACTGTAGATACCTTGGTTGAAGGAAAAGGAAAGGGGATTATGGGTACTTCACCCTTAGTTTTGAAAAATATCAAGATACTAAAAATTGAGCCACCTGTAAATACAAATGTACAGACAAATACTGAGAATGAACAAGCTAACATTGTACAGGATACTAATATTGAGGAAAATTGTCCTCTGGATACAAATGTACAAGTTGAGGATATTGTTCCTACAAGGAACTGATAGTTACATAGACTGCCCCAAGTGGTGAAGCCACTGGTGCAAGTGAGGAGGTTATAAAGGATAAAACATCAGAGGACAAAACAGGGGAATCTGGTAGGGAACTAGTTGTTGGCCCATCATTAGTGTCAATTGACACTTCTTAGTTAGAAAAGAAAACCATCATAGAAATGAGTCCCACTGAACTGATGATGATGGCTGCTCAAAAACTGATGAAGGAGGGAACCATAGACAAGGGGATTATAGATCAATCAATCACTATTCTACACAAATTGGTCCCGGAGTGTAAGATTGAAAATGAAGCGAGCCCTTCTGACAAGCTTAAGGTAATCACTAAGAAAATATCAAAAGACTTTCAATCCTTATAGCAAATCTCAAACCAGCAAGCACTAGAAAGATTTACTCAGGCTAAGAGAGTCGCTTTTGATAAGGTAATTGAAACAGAGAAGAAAAATATTGAGGAGAAGGGTATATGCACCAAGTTGTGGTACCAAAAGGGGGTCTTAAGATGCCACTTTTTTTCTGAAATCAACAAAGTCTGAACTTCAACAATGAATTGAACCTAATTACACTCCAAATTTTAAGATGCAACAAGAACAAGAGTCGAAGTGCTTTGAGTCTACTTTCTAAACTACTAATTTATTTTGAAAATGGTGGAGATTAAGGGCTTCAAAAAGGGGGGCCACAAAAAGTGGTCCTATTTTTATGCAAAAAACATAACATAGCGTCTATTGTGGCCCCCCTAAAATGTTAACTTTTTTTTGAATTTTTAAAATTGCTTCAGTGAGAAATTAGCTAACACCTTTTAGTTTATGCCAGATTTTTCAGCTAATTTTTTAATGAGTATATGATTTTTTACTAATTTTCGAAGTGGACACATCTTGAAAAATAGAAATTTGAGTGTACTCCACCCTAAAATCGTTGAAAACTAATCAAAAATCAAATTTTTTTTTTTAAATTGTGTAGAATGGAGTATAGTTTCTAAAAATGTAAGTTTTTTCAAAATCTGATGAATGTGTAAAAATCTATACCCAAAATAGTGCATGTTGGTTTTTGACAAAAAATGGACACACTGAGAAAACAAATTATAGATGAAAGACTTAACAAAATCAAAATTTGAAATAAATTACATTGTTGGTTACCTAAGAGGGAGCTCAAGTTTACCATGGTATTTTTGTTTTAACTTCATTGAATCATGTGCAAACCTGACGGAGAGCACAACCAAAAATATGTCAAAATTTTCAATGTTTTGATAAAAACACGTCTCTAGCCTAAAATGGTCATCTAAACCTTTGGGTTGGATGCCCAAATAAAATCCAACCCATAGGCTTAGTGTTTACCAAAGCGTGTCATTTGGCATGTGCCAAATATGGTGCTCTCCCTATTTGGCATGCGCCAAATATGATCAATGGGTTTTCCCATTTGGCACACTCCAAATGTGGTTCATATTCCACATTTGGTGCACGCCAAATAAGGAGACCACCAAATGTGTACATAGAAACTCCCATCTCACCTCTCCCTTCTTTATCTCCCTTCCCTCGTAGTTCCATCTCTCTCTATGAACTAGATCTCATATTCTCTCTCTCCTCTTACCTCTTCTCGGGCTCTTCATTCTTATAGATACATACTCTTCTTTGTCCCTCCCCTCTCTAGCTCTCACAATTCCCTTATTCCCCTATCCCTTGACCTATCTCCCTCTCCATCTTTACACCCATATAATTCCTTCTCTCACATTTTTCCCTCAGTTTCTTCCTCACTCCCTCCTCTCTTTAGGTCCTAAGGGGTCATAGGACACCATATGACCCCTTAGGACACCATGCGACCCATAATGACACCATATTGTGGCCTAAGGGGTCATAGGACACCATTTGACCCCTTAGGACACCATACAACCCATAACGACACCATATTGTGTCCTAAGGGGTCATATGGTGTGCTAAGGGGTCATAGGACACAATATGACCCCTTACGACACTATGACCCTTAACAACCCCAGATTGTGTCCTAAGGGGTCATATGGTGTCCTAAAGGGTCATAGGACACAATATGACCCCTCACGACATTATGACCCTTAACAACCCCATATTGTGTCCTAAGGGGTCATATGGTGTCCTAAAGGGTCATATGGTGTCCTAAGGGGTCATAGGACACCAGATGACCCCTTAGGACACCATGTGACCCCTTAGAACACCATATAGTGTCATTATGGGTCATATGGTGTCCTAAGGGGTCATATGGTGTCCTAATGGATCATATAGTATCCTATGACCCCTTAGGACACCATATAACCCCTTATGTGTCGTCAAGGTTCACATTGAGTCCCAAGGGGTCATATGGTGTCCTATGACCCCTTAGGACACTATATGACCCCTTAGGACACCATATGATGTCATTATGGGTCGTATGGTGTCCTAAGCAGTCATTAGGTGTCTTATGATCCCTTAGAACACCATATGACCCCTTAGGACACCATACGACCCATAATGACAACATAAGGTGTCCTAAGGGATCATATTGTGTCTTAAGGGGTCATAACACACCATATGACCCGTTAAGACACAATATGATCCCTAACGACACCTAAGGGGTCATATGGTGTCCTAAGGGGTAATATGACACTATATGACCCCTTAGGACACCATATGACCCATAACAACACCATATTGTGTCCTGAGGGGTCATATGGTGTCCTAAGGGGTCATAGGACACCATATGACCCCTTACGACACCATAAAACCCATAACGACACCATATTGTGTCCTAAGGCATCATATGGTGTCCTAATGGGTCATAAGACACCATATGACCCCTTAGGACATGACCACTAACGATACCCAAGGGGTCATATGGTGTCCTAATGGGTCATAGGACACCATATGACCTCTTAGGTTACCATAGGAAACATAACCACCCCATATGGTGTCCTAAGTAGTGATAGGACACCATATGACCCCTTAGGACACCATACAATCCATAATGACACCATATGGTGTCTTAATGGTTCATAGGACACCATATGACCCCTAAGGTGTCGTTAGGGGTCATATTGTGTCCTAAGGGATCATATAGTGTCCTATGACCCCTTAGTACACCATCAGGTGTCGGTATGGTTCGTATGGTGTCCTATGACCCCTTAGGACACCATATCACCCCCTAGTACACCATATGGTGTCAGTATGGTCCTATGGTATCTAATGATCCCTTAGGACACAATATGACCCCTTAGGACACCATACAACCCATAATGACAACATAAGGTGTCCTAAGTGGTCATATGGTGTCTTAAGGGGTCATAACACACCATATGACCCGTTAAGACACAATATGATCCCTAACAACACCTCAGGGATCATATGGTGTCCTAAGGGGTCATGGGACACCATATGATCCCTTAGGACACCATACGACCTATAATGACACCATATTGTGTCCTAAGGGGTCATATCATGTCCTAAGGGGTCATAGGACACTATATGACCCCTTAGGACACCATACAACCCATAACGACATTGTATTGTGTCCTAAGGGGTCATATGGTGTCCTAAGGGGTTACAAGACATCATATGACCCCTTAGGACACCATATGACCCATAACGACAACATATTGTATCATAAGGGGTCATATAGTGTCATAAGGGGTCATTGGACACAATATGACCCCTTACGACACTATGACCCTTAACAAACCTATATTGTGTCCTAAGAGGTCATATGGTGTCCTAAGGGGTCTTAGGACACAATATGACCCATCATGACACTATGACCCTTAACAACCCCATATTGAGTCCTAAGTGATCATATGGTGTCCTAAGGGGTCATAGGACACCAGATGACCCCTTAAGACACCATGTGACCCCTTAGAACACCATATAGTGTCATTATGGGTCATATGGTGTCCTAAGGGGTCATATGGTGTCCTAATGGGTCATATAGTGTCTTATGACCCCTTCGGACACCATATAAGCCCTTACATGTTGTTAGGGTTCATATTATGTCCTAAGGGGTCATATGGTGTCCTATGACCCCTTAGGACACTATATGACCCCTTAGGACACCATATGGTGTCATTATGGGTCATATGGTTTCCTAAGTGGTCATTAGGTGTCTTAGGATCCCTTAGGACACCATATGACCCCTTAGGACACCAGACAACCCATAATGACAACATAAGGTGTGCTTAGGGGTCATATTGTGTCTTAAGGGGTCATAACACACTATATGACCTGTTAAGACACAATATGATCCCTAACAACACCTAAGGGGTCATCTAGTGGCCTAAGGGGTCATAAGACACCATATGACCCCTTAGGACACCATACAACCCATAACGACACCATATTGTGTCTTAAGGGGTCATATGGTGTCTAAAGGGGTCATAGAACACCATATGAGCCCTTATGACACCATACAACCCATAACAACACCGTATTATGTCCTAAAGGGTCATATGGTGTCCTAAGGGGTCATAGGACACCATATGACACCTTAGGAAACAAGATGACCCCTAACAACACCTAAGGGGTCATATGGTGTCCTAATGGGTCATAGGACACCATATGACCTCTTAGGTTACCATAGGACCCATAACGACACCATATGGTGTCCTAAGTGGTCATAGGACACCATATGACCCCTTAGGACACCATACAACCCATAACTACACCATATGGTGTCTTAATGGGTCATAGGACACCATATGACCCCTTAGGTTTCGTTAGGGGTCATATTGTGTCCTAAGGGGTCATATGGTGTACTCTAACCCCTTAGGACACCATATGACCCCTTAGTACACCATATGGTGTCTGTATGGTTTGTATGGTGTCCTATGACCCCTTAGGACACCATATGACTCCCTAGTACACCATATGGTGTCACTATGGTCCTATGGTGTTTAATGATCCCTTAGGACACCATATGACCCCTTAGGACACCATACGACCCATAATGACAACATAAGGTGTCCTAAGGGGTCATATGGTGTCTTAATGGGTCATAACACACCATATGATCCATTAAGACACAATATGATCCCTAACAACACCTAATGGATCATATGGTGTCCTAAGGGGTCATGGGACACCATATAACCCCTTAAGACACCATATGACCTATAACAACACCATATTGTGTCCTAAGGGGTCATATGGTGTCCTAAGGGGTTATAGGACACCATATGACCCCTTAGGACACCATATGACCCATAACGACAACATATTGTATCATAAGGGGTCATATGGTGTCCTTAGGGGTCATAGGACACAATATGACCCCTTACGACACTATGACCCTTAACAACCCCATATTGTGTCCTAACGGGTCGTATGGTGTCCTAAGGGGTCATAGGACACAATATGACCCCTCATGACACTATGACCCTTAACAACCCCATATTGTGTCCTAAGGGGTCATATGGTGTCCTAAGGGGTCATAAGACACCAGATGACCCCTTAGGACACCATGTGACCTCTTAGAACACCATATAGTGTTGTTATGGGTCATATGTTGTCCTAAGGGGTCATATGGTGTCCTAACGGGTCATATAGTGTCCTATGACCCCTTAGAACACCATATAACCCCTTATGTGTCGTTAGGGCTCACATTGTGTCCTAATGGGTCATATCATGGTGTCCTATGACCCCTTGGGACACTATATGACCGCTTAGGACACCATATGGTGTCATTATGGGTCGTATGGTTTCCTAAGTGATCATTAGGTATCTAATGATCTCTTAGAACACCATATGTCCCCTTAGGACACCATAAGACCCATAATGACAACATAAGGTGTCCTAAGGGGTCATATTGTGTCTTAAGGGGTTATAACACACCATATGACCCGTTAAGACACAATATGATCCCTAACAACACTTAAGGGGTCATATGGTGTCCTAAGGGGTCATAGGACACCATATGACCCCTTAGGACACCATACGACCCATAAAGACACCATATTGTGTCCTAAAGGGTCATATGGTGTCCTAAGGGGTCATAGGACACCATATGACCCCTTACAACACCATACAACCCATAACAACACCATATTGTGTCCTAAGGCATCATATGGTGTCCTAAGGGGTCATAAGACACCATATGACCCCTTAGGACATGACCTAACGACACCTAAGGGGTCATATGTTGGCCTAATGGGTCACAAGACACCATATGACCTCTTAGGTTACCATAGGACCCATAACAACACCATATGGTGTCCTAAGTGGTCATAGGACACCATATGACCCCTTAGGACACCATACAACCCATAATGACACCTTATGGTGTCTTAATGGGTCATAGGACACCATATGACCCCTAAGGTATTGTTAGGGGTCATATTGTGTCCTAAGGGGTCATATGGTGTCTTATGACCCCTTAGGACACCATATGACCCCTTAGTACACCATATGGTGTTGATATGGTGCATATGGTTTCTTATGACCCCTTAGGACACCATATCACCCCTAGTACACCATATGGTGTTAGTATGGTCCTATGGTATCTGATGATCCCTTAAGACACCATATGACTTGCTAGGACACCATACGACTCATAATGACACCATAAGGTGTCCTAAGGGGTCATATGGTGTCTTAAGGGGTCATAACACACCATATGACATGTTAAGACAAAATATGATTCCTAACAACACCTAAGGTATCATATTGTGTCCTAAGGGGTCATGGGACACCATATGACCCCTTAGGACAACATACAACCCATAATGACACCATATTGTGTCCTAAGGGGTCATATGGTGTCCTAAGGGGTCATAGGACAGCATATGACCCCTTTGGACACCATACAACCCATAATGACACCCTATTGTCTCCTAAGGGGTAATATGGTGTCCTAAGGGATTATAGGACACCATATGACCCCTTAGAACACCATACGACCCATAACGATAACATATTATATCATAAAGGGTCATATGGTGCCCTAAGGGGTCATAGGACACAATATGACCCCTTACGACACTATGACCCTTAACAACCCCATATTGTGTCCTAAGGGGTCATACGATGTCCTAAGGGGTCATAGGACACAATATGACCCCTCACGACATTATGACCCTTAAGAACCCCATATTGTTTCCTAAGGGGTCATATGGTGTCCTAAGGGGTCATAGGACACCAAATGACCCCTTAGGACACCATGTGACCCCTTAGAACACCATATAGTGTCGTTATGGGTCATATGGTGTCCTAAGGGGTCATATGGTGTCCTAACAGGCCATATAGTGTTCTATGACCCCTTAGGACACTATATAACCCCTTATGTGTTGTAAGGGTTCACATTTTGTCCTAATGGGTCGTATGGTGTTCTATGACCCATTAGGATACTATATGACCCCTTAGTACACCACATGGTGTCATTATGGGTTGTATGGTGTCCTAAGTGGTCATTAGGTGTCTTATGATCCCTTAGGACACCATATGACCCCTTAAGACACCATACGGCCCATAATGACAACAAACAGTATCCTAAGGGGTCATATTGTGTCTTAAGGGGTCATAACACACCATATGACCTGTTAAGACACAATATGATCCCTAATGATACCTAAGGGGTCATAAGACACCATATGACCCCTTAGGACACCATACGACTCATAACAACACCATATTGTGTCCTAAGGGGTCATATGGTGTCCTAATGGGTCATAGGACACCGTATGACCCCTTACGACACCATACAACCCATAATGACACCATATTGTGTCCTAAGGGGTCATATGGTGTCCTAAGGGGTCGTAGGACACCATATAACCCCTTAGGACACAACATGACCCCTAACGACACCTAAAGGGTCATATGGTGTCCTAATGGGTCATAGGACACCATATGACCTCTTAGGTTACCATAGGACCCATAACGACACCATATGGTGTCCTAAGTGGTCATTGGACACCATATAACCCCTTAGGACACCATTTAACTCATAACGACACCATATGGTGTCTTAATAGGTCATAGGACACCATATGACCCCTTAGGTTTTGTTAGGGGTCATATTGTGTCCTAAGGGGTCATATGGTGTACTATGACCCTTTAGGACACCATATGACCCCTTAGTACACCATATGGTGTCGGTATGGTTCGCATTGTGTCTTATGACCCCTTAGGACACCATATGACCCCCTAGTACACCATATGGTGTCAGTATGGTCCTATGGTGTTTGATGATCCCTTAGGACCTCATATTACCCCTTAGGACACCATATGAACCATAATGACAACATAAGGTGTCCTAAGGTGTCATATGGTGTCTTAATGGGTCATAACATACCATATGACCCATTAAGACACAATATGATCCCTAACAACACCTAAGGGATCATATGGTGTCCTAAGGGGTCATGGGACACCATATGACCCCTTAGGACACCATATGACCCATAACAACACCATATTGTGTCCTAAGGGGTCATATGGTGTCCTAAGGGGACATAAGACACCACATGACCCCTTAGGACACCATATAACCCATAACGACACCATATTGTGTCCTAAGGGGTCATAGAACACCATATGACCCCTTAGGACACCATACGACCCATAACGACAACATATTGTATCCTAAGGGGTCATAGGACACAATATGACCCCTTATGACACTATGACCCTTAACAACCCCATATTGTGTCCTAAGGGGTCATATAGTGTCCAAAGGGGTCATAGGACACAATATGACCCCTCACGACACTATGACCCTTAACAACCCCATATTGTGTCCTAAGGGGTCATAGGACACAATCTGACCCCTTAGGACACCATGTGACCCCTTAGAACACCATATAGTGTTGTTATGAGTCATATAATGTCCTAAAGGGTCATATGGTGTTCTAAAGGGTCATATGGTGTCTTAATGAGTCATATAGTGTCCTAATGGGTCATATAGTGTCCTATGACCCCTTAGGACACCATATTCCCCCCTCCCTCCATATCTCACCCTCCATCCTTACCTCATATGGTTTAGTATATTGGGTTATAGGGTCTATGGTTATTGTATAGGGTCAAGGATTTAGCATATTGGGTCATACGATCTAGGGTATTTGTTATAGGTTTTAAATGGTTTAATTTTTATGGTCGTGGCTATCAAACTATAGGGTATAGAGTATAAATTATAGGGTATAAAATAGAAATTTATCAAAGGTTAAAAAATTTCAATGGAAGTCATTTGGCGCTAGCCAAATGAGCTGCACTAAAAAATGGTTATATGGGACCCTTGACCCTTGACCCGTGATCCAAGCCCACATTCTCTCATTTTTTTTGCTTTTTGTGCATGATTAGACAAAAAATTGCTTTTTGCATGGTGTTGACATTTTATGCAAGGTTATTTTATACATTCCATCAGCTCTCCACCACCTTTTTTTTCATTTGGCAACATCAAAGAGGAAGAACATAGTTTTTTTTATCAAATTTGAATAATTGAGGTAATATTTTCTTGTTTTTAGAATTCAAATACTTATTAAGTGTTATTTTGTTTAAATGTTAGAATAAAAGTGTTTTGTCAAAATTGATTATAATCCTATTAGATTAACATTAGTTTTAACAATGCATTTGAAGGAAGTTGCATAAGAAAATTATTTGTTTAGTGGTTTAAAACAAAATTTGCAGTTTCATACATCCTTTTTAAGATCTTATGAAATAATTTTAAAAAGGAATACATGAAATA
Organism: Cryptomeria japonica; assembly: GCF_030272615.1. NCBI lineage: Eukaryota > Viridiplantae > Streptophyta > Pinopsida > Cupressales > Cupressaceae > Cryptomeria > Cryptomeria japonica. The sequence continues at coordinate 605,309,177 of NC_081405.1, forward strand.
ATTTTAATTTCATATATCCATTTTAACATATGCATAATTAGGACAATCATAGATGCATTAGGATTGTCCTAACATAATTAGGGCAGTCATAGATGCATTAGGACTGCCCCTTACGCCTCTTGAAATCTCTTTATGAATTAAATTTATTCTCTTTTATGTGCATGTACATGTAGAAATCATCATCATGTCGAGGAAATGACCAAAAAATGTAACACCAGAAGAGCGTGAAGCTAAGAATGCAAAAAAAAGAGAAGGAATGAAGCAACTTCATGAAGCAAGGAAATTGAATACCATAGAAGAAGAGGTGTCAATTGAAGAGGAACATGAAATATCCATCCAATCTAAGAGAGAGACAGAATTGGCCACACAAAGGCAACAGATGCAAAACCTTTGTGCAATGAGACAATTGAATCCTGAGGTTGAGAGCATGTCTACCACAATTCAAGTTGAAGGAAACCCATATCTTACATCTCAAGTTGAAGGGACACCATCTCTTATTGGCACACCGTTGGCATCTACAACATCTCATATTGAATGCACTCCCTCTATGACATTTGACATTGCAAGTACTTCATTATTGACATCAAGTATTGGAGCTACACCAGCTTGTACACCTCAATTTCAAGGTATGTCATCATTTTCATCTTTGGTTGAAGGTATGCCACCTATCCCTAATGTTGTTGAAATTCCTAATCTTGAGGTAACTCAAATTTTCAGAACACCTCCTAGAGTTTTGCATAGAAAGCCTAAGTATTTAATTGATATTGATGCTAATTTTTTGAAACCAATGGTTGACAAGATTCTGAAGCATACTTGTCAAAGACATGCTAACCAGATATGGAAAATATTTTTTGAGCCTTTAAATGAGACAAGAAGATGTCAAATATTTGTTGAAATGATGAGAAATCTGAAATTTAGGCCCATAATTAATATTCTTAGGCTAAGAACATCGATTGAATCAAGCGACAAATCAATTGTGAAGAATCTGATGAATGCATATGGTACTATTGGTTCTAACTCATGCACAAAAGATAGTAATGCCACATGACATGTCATTTGATGAATACTAAGAGGGGGGGTGAATTAGCATACCAAAAAATACTGAACTCAAACACTTTATCAGTCTAGTAGTAAACCGGTATAACTATTTAACTAACAAACCAGTTAACACAAATGCAAACCAAATAGCAAGTAAGGCATTCACCCACAGAAGCACAATCACCATAACACAAGAGATTTTGATGTGGAAACCCAAATGGGAAAACCCACGGTGAGATGAAACTCACAAGTAACTATCTACATAATAGTAACCAGACCGATTAAGGTCAGACCGGTTAAGGTCATACAATGTTCTTCACCAGAATAGATCCTGTTAGGAATCTCAATCTCTATTAGGAGATAAGTCCAATTAAAGACTACCTTGTGAGAGGATTTTAGATCCACAGATGTGAATCACTTTGTTAGAGGATTTACAAAGGCTTTTCTGGGCCTACCCAGTTAAGGGTTTCTGACTTGTCAAAGATGTGAGTAATCAACAAGTGAATGATCTAGCAAATGGCACAGTCTGCTTGATTAGATCCATGGTAGCTCATTGCTAATGCATTTCAGCATTACTTCAGTCTTCAGTAAATTCACACTTTTTTACAGCACACAGACTTGATCTTCTCTGTTAAGATCGCACATACAAGAACTCATCAACCACCAAAAATAAACCTAACAGCTCTCTCTAAAACCCTAGACATGATGTCCTTAAAAGGAATCTCATTTCATGTCGGTCCAATAGGATTACATTGCAATTTCCTAGGTTCATTGTATCTAGACACATTTGGTAACATGACACAAAATCACCATCAAAGTGTCGGTGGATGGTAACTCATCATAAAAATATACCGGTTGGTAACTCATCGCAGAGTATTACCGGTTTATAGAACTTTACCGATTACCAGTTGATAAGTCAGAGTAATACTGGTTTAACTATTAAACAGATTACCGGTTTGACAAAAATGAAGACTGGGAAAATAATAACTACTGCTCTTAGTTGCTTTGCTATGTTTCACTTGAGATCCTCGAACTGCTTGAGGTCATCATGCCGCTTGAGATCTTTATGCCACTTGAGATCAGTAAACACTTTCTGCAAAACACTGATAGTCTAAAGACTAAACATAATACCGGTTTGGAATAAATACCGGTTGAGCATAATTCATACATTCAAAAAGTGATCTCATAGCAAGTGTGTGTCCATCAATGACAATCACAACATAATCATCAAAAATGCCAACAATCTCCCCCTTTGGCATTGATGGCAACACTTAGGAAAAATTTTGACATCTAAGTGTTTTACAAAAATAATATGCCATAATAAAAAATACTCCCCCTAAGTATATACACTATCCTTTTGCAGAAAATACAATGTATACTACTTCCTTACAGAGATAAACATGAGAGTATACATAGCATGCATAAAAATTTTAAATGCCAGTATACCAGAATACTTCTCCCCCTTTACCAACAATGACAAACTACAGCTGAATAACCCCTGTTTCTATTAGCTGAATAAATGTTTATGACAATAAAGAGTGAAACTTGTCAAAAACAAATTTAAAGTCCTGCATAAATTGCTTCATGGATAATGACCATGACTCAAGTAATGAGGTAGCAACCTCACTCTCCATTTGCATCTGGGATACTTGTTCCTCCATGGCGTCCAAGGTACTCATCACTTGAGTAACCATCAAGGCATCTAGATTGAGATAGCACTTTTGAAGTATTTGCAGTCTTAGTAGTAGAACCCGTTGTAGTTCCTGCAAATCCTTGGTCTAGTTGCTAATCTCCAAATCAATTCTTGCAGCCTGAAGTTGAAACCGGTGAATGGTTTGCCCATAAGCGGTAAAGGAATCACATGGCATCTTGAAGGTTCTTATGAATGTCTGCAAATCAGTTTGTAGTTTGTCTTTCTAGGCAAGCACATCATCACAAAATATATGGGGTTGACATATCTTACTGAGTAGTAATTTCCCCTCATCCATTGCATCTCTGATGTCCTTCTGTGCCTTCTGCAAATCAGATCAGAGCTCATGTAAATTTTTCACCAAGGCAGTGTTCAAAGCCTTTTGATGCTCCTTCTTGGCATTCGCTTTAGCAACCTCTTCCAGGCTTTGTACCTGGTCCTCCACAACTGTGCATAAGAGTTTCAACTGAGCCAGAGAGGAATCAGTACTAGGGAGGTTGGTACCGAGTATCAAACTGGTAAGAGTGTCCACCGCAGCTTGGATCACATCTTGCTCCTTCTTCCTCCTTATCACCTCCAGGCATTCTTGAGAAAGCTTAATGCTCTGCAATAGCTCCAATTCGTTTGCAGATTAGAGATCAATGGGACTAGTAATATCAGCCAGTTTGGCTTGACTACCGGTTGCCTTTGGAGTCTCCACTTGAGTTCTTTGCGTTGCTTCCTCCTTCTCTTTTTCTCTTAGCTTGTCTTCTTTTGCCTTCTTTTTCTCCTCTTCCTCTATTTTTCTTTTCTCTTCTTCTTCTTTCCACTTCACTTCATCCTCATCCTTCTTCTTCTTCTCCTCTTCTTTCTTCCTCTTCTCCTCTTCCTTTCTCTTCTCCTCTGCCTATTTCTTTTCTTCTTCCTTCTCCACTTCCTTCTTCTTTTTCTCTTCCTCTTGTCTCTTTTCTTCTTCCTTCCATTTCTTTTCCACTTCCTTCTCTTGTATCTTATTTTCCTCTTTTTTCCTCATGTCCTCTTCCTATTTCCTCTTTTCTTCTTCTTTTCTCTTTGCCTCTTCATCTGCTTGTTTCTTCTTTCCTTCTTCCTATTGCTTCTTCTCTTCTCAGCATCATTAAAATCATCAAAGCACTCTTTCAAATCACCAAGAACTTTTCTTCTAATACTCTTAATGTGTGAAAGGTTTGTAGGAGGAAATATCAATATTTACTAGTGTAGATGTTGTTGGTTCATTCTTTGTCTTTTTCCTCGTTTGCCTAGTCTTCTTAGGCTGTTCTTTAGACACAGTCTGGTGTGTTGTCTTTTGTCTTCTTCTTTCTCTCAAAGACTTTGGTAGGAGCAGCTTTCAATTTCTTCTTTGTTGGTGACCGCTTGGCCACTTTGGGACTTGTTGCGGTAGCTGGTATCGATACTGAAGGCACTGCCTTTCCCTTCTTTACTGAAGGTTCTTCAACCAGTGCAACCCTTTCCAAATAGGTGCCAGTTTTCTTTGCCTTTGGATCAAGGGGCAAGGCGAGTAGGGTAGAGGCCTACCCATCTAGCATGTCATCCATTACCTCATATCCCATCAGTTCCACTTCTTCCTGTCTAGGCTCAACCGCCTCCATTATGCACTCATCAACTTTGATGGTGAAGCATATGTCATCTTCATATTTCTTGACAATATCACCTGATATTCTCACTCTTTGGCTCATTTTGCATTTGAAATCATTAAAGTATTTGTTCATAACTTCTGGATAACCGGTTCCAACCGCTTGAAGGCTTTCCTTGATTTACTTTGTAACCAGTTGGTCGGTAGACCACTGAATATCTCTGACTTCTGGGAAGTAACCTTGGAAGTAGAAGAACAACCCAACCAATAGTTGTCCAAACTTAAATCTCAAGGAATTGTCATGTTTAATCGACTTCATGTTCACCAGAAGTTGCCTTTGCATACAGGTGCATAAGTCAAGTGATGCATCTTCCATGATCATCCTATAGGCAACATTTATTGCTGTAGCAGAGACAGAGTTGATCCTTCTAGCATAAAATATTTGGTAACCTATTACCATGCAGGCATATTTGACCAGATCGTCCTTGATGGGATTGATGGTCATTCCCCATTGGTCACTCACAGAACCGGTGAGCTTGGTCATTTCCGTCTTATTGATCTTCCTTAGGGCTGGCACTTCACCGACATTACAGAAACTGGTGACGACATGAATCGCTTCTAGTGTGATGTCATGTGTCCACTCTAAGTACATTTTATCACCATGCACTTTGCTCAGAATGATGCAGATGTGATCATCTGAAAACTCTTCAAGGAAATAGACTGCATTGTGAAGCTTCTTCTTTTTCAGGATGATAAATTTCAATTTAATCTTCTTGTCCTTCCCAAAGAACAAACTCAACTGAGAATGGATTACAAGAGACCCTAAGTCTTCAATTTTACAGTCAATGTAATAGGAAATGCCTTCCTCCACTATAACACTAGTGGGTATTTGAGATAGGGCATTGTATTTTGCCTTCCGTTGGATGAAGTCTACTGAATCAATGGGTGCACTAGAGCTAGAGTGTAAATAGAGAAATTTGAGAAATACCTTCGTAATTAGAAATTTAGGGCTTGCAAATTACACTTCGCCACACACTCCTTCGGTTGCTGAAATACCGCTTTGTGTTCTACACTTGATCGATTGATATTAGCTTCATATTCTTCTTCAAGGTTTTGAAAATTCTTCGAATTGCAATCCAAATCACTTTTTGTTGCTCAGTATGTAAAAAATTCTTCGCTCGAGAACTGATAGGTGAAAAATGACTTAAAAAATCCTTTTAAACAAGTTCTCCACCTACCATAACAAATGCTCCACTATTAGCATGTAAACCCTAATTTGCCTTTTACCATTTCCGGTTTTCTACTAGTTGACAAATATCACATATAGGTTAAGGTCTTTTACCAGTGTAAACCAGGGGTTCGAAACATTTCACCGTTTGCTACCCCTAAGCTTTTTTGATGCTTAGTTTTCCGGTTCAGTGACTTCCACACTAGGTGCAGAAACCAGTTCTTCTTGAATCACTTCTTCTGGCTTCTTCTTCCAGGTTTTCTTCATATCTTCTTGACCAATCTTAAAATCAATCTTTCCTTCCGGAGTGACCGGTATATCATCCGATATATTCTTTCTCATTCTACAGAATCTTGCTGTATGACTCAGTTTGTTGCAATGATAGCAAATCATTCCAGGTGCTCTCCAAGGTCCATTGTTCATGTTTCCATTCTTCCTTCCGCATGTTGCAGCAGTGTGACCACTACCATGATAGATTAAACAGGTTGCTCTCTATCCGGTTGCCGCTTGATAGCCACTGCTTCCTAACTGATGATTATAGGTATTAGACCGGTTTGGGTTCCGGTTCCCAGAGGGTTCAGGAAAAACTCCTTGACTCCTTTGAGGATACCTTTCGGTGTTGTGCATGATAGAATTGCAATCAAATGCTTTATGCCCAAACTTTTTGCATGCATAACAATTACCATTGAATCTATTGGGTCTAGGCTTATCATTTAGAAAATAAGGAAAATTATTGTAAGCCTTACTTCTACATACATTAGCAGTGTGTCCTTCCTTGAGACAATTAAAGCAAACAGGTTTGAACTTTTGCTTGCCTTTATCCTTTGGTGCTGGTTGTTTCTTTGATGCTCCATCTTTTGTTCCGGAGGTCTCACCTTCCTCATAATCAGAGAAACCAAGTCCATTGGTATTCTTTACCGGTTTAGCTGATTCAAGCTTCTGTTCTAGCTTGATAGTGCTCTTATTGAATTTGGCAAGTGTTTCCTTTGACTTAGTAAGTTCTTTGGTAATAATAGCATTGGATTCCTTTAAGGTTGCATTCTTAGAAACAACCATGTGTAGTTCACCTTGCATTTCTTCCTTTTTCATTTTATTTTCATGAAGATGAGAGGTAAGTGCACTGATCTCTTTCTTTAGCTTGGAGATCTCATGATCTTTGTCTTTTACCAGATCTTCAGCTTTTCTTCAGTTCTCAAGCTCTTGACACATTTTGATAGTTAGTCCTTCAAGTTCCCTTTTTAAGTTGGCATTGGAATCATTCAGTTTTTCAACTTCTTGAACTAGGGCTTCCATGTCCACTTCATCAGAAGAACTATTTTCATTTAGCTCCATCAGTTTTTCAGCATGCTCTCTTCTTTTTGCCTAAGAGGCCTTATATTTGACTTTAAGTTCATCATAGGCTTGCTCAGTCTGAGTGAGCCGATGAGTAAGTTCTCTCACAGTGTATTCCCCCATATCTCTTTCCAAGTGGTTAGACTTATAGAAAGGTTGGCTTTGATACCAATTGATGAATACTAAGAGGGGGGGTGAATTAGTATACCAAAAAATACTGAACTCAAACACTTTATCAGTCTAGCAATAAACTAGTATAACTGTTTAACTAACAAACCGGTTAACACAAATGCAAACCAAATAGCAAGTAAGAAATTCACCCACAGAAGCATAATCACCATAACATGAGATTTTGACATGGAAACCCAAATGGGAAAAACCATGGTGAGATGAAACTCACAAGTAACTATCTACAAAATAGTAACCAGACTGGTTAAGGTCATACAATGTTCTTTACCAGAATAGATCCTGTTAAGAATCTCAATCTCTGTTAGGAGATAAGTTTGATTAAAGACTACCTTGTGAGAGGATTTCAGATCCACAGATGTGAATCACCTTGTTAGAGGATTTACAAAGGCTTTTCTAGGCCTACCCGGTTAAGGGTTTCTGACTTGTCAAAGATGTGAGTAATCAACAAGTGAATGATCTAGCAAATGGCACAATCTGCTTGATTAGATCCATGGTAGCTCATTGCTAATGCATTTCAACATTACTTTAGTCTTCAATAAATCCACACTCTATTACAACACATAGACTTGATATTCTCTGTTAAGATCGCACATACAAGAACTCATCAACCACCAAAAAAAAAACCTAACAGCTCTCTCTAAAACCCTAGACATGATGTCCTTAAAAGGAATCTCATTTCATGTCATTCCAATAGGATTACATTTCAATTTCCTAGGTTCATTGTATCTAGACACATTTGGTAACACAACACAAAATCACCGTCAAAGTGTCGGTGGATGGTAACTCATCACAAAAATATACCGGTCGGTAACTCATCATAGAGTATTACTGGTTTATACAACTTTACTGATTACCAGTTGATAACTCAGAGTAATACCAGTTTAACTATTAAATAGATTACCAGTTTGACAAAAATGAAGATTGGGAAAATGATAACTGCTACTCTTAGTTCCTTTGCTACATTCCGCTTGATATCCTTGAACTGCTTGAGGTCATCATGCCTCTTGAGATCTTCATGCCGCTAGAGATTGGTAAACACTTTCTGCAAAACATTGATAGTCTAAAGACTACAACATAATATCGGTTTGGAACAAATACCAGATCATACATTCAAAAAGTGATCTCATAGCAAGTGTGTGTCCATCAATGACAATCACAACATAATCATCAAAAATGTCAACAATTGTAAGCACTCAAACTAAGAAATCTTGACTCATTAGAAAGACAAGTAAACAATTGAAGATAACTAGACAAACTCTAATGAGATCTATGGGAAGGCGATAAAGAGCGGAGGATCCATATAACAATAAGTTATGGGAATTTTCCACTAGATTACCACGAAAAGATAAAGCAAGTGTTGAAGCCTTGAGATCCCTAACTGAAGATTTTTGGAAGAATAACACAAGGGTCTCTCCAAATCAAAGAGATGTTGTAAGGAGGATTGGTAGTAAAATCCGCGATCTACATCTGAAACGCTTTTTGGATACGACTCAAACATAATTTTTTGCCAAGTTTCAATGTATGTATCCTCAAATTAAAATTAGTCAAAGATTTTTTGAAATGGTAAAGCCTTTTATGTCAAAATAAATCACACACGCACAACTTGTTCTTGTAGAGTACATATCAAATTTTCTAACCATTATGATGTTTATCAACACATATGTATAGATTTGCATGCTAACAATGTTTTGTAGGAATGCAACATAAATGGTCCACCAACATCTTAGGGAATTCATATCTATCATCTTATGTGAAAGAGTAGATGGTCAAGTATATTACAATAAGTGTTGCTTGGATGGCACATGTGTTCATTATGGTGGATTGTGACATTTACAAATTTGTCAACATATGGATATTGGACAAGAAATTGGTAATGAATTAGTTGAATTTGGAAAATATAAGACAATGGCCTACATGCTAAAAGATGGAAAAGAAGCAAAAAGGTGTGAATTGGTTAGTGAGAAGATTCCAGTGTATCAGTTTATGGGCATCTTTCATGAGCATATAGTGTATGAATATGAAAGGCACAACCATCGAGCTTGTTGGTTGGACTCACAATTTAAGTTATGCAAGGACACATTTCCACTTCATACAATCGTTTCAATTGTTGACTTTGCAGAGACACACTACAACCGCAAAATGAGGTGAAATTGCAATATTACAACTCCACACAAGTTGCTATATTTGTGCATATAGAATTCATTCATGCACATGAAAGTATGGAAGAGGATAGGAAGATATTGAGGGAGTATAATGTTTACATCAGTGATGATCGCTCACACTCTATAGAGTTTGTGCAAGGTTGTTTTAAGATATTCTATGATGATTTGGCTAGCTGAGGCATATCATTCCCTCAACATATCATATGGTTAGATAATTGTGCATCGCAATTTAAGAACTCTCAGTTGTTTTATTGGTTGAGTAGGATGCATAAGTTGACTTCTATTCAACATATGTGGAATTTATCTGAGGCTAGGCATGGAAAAGGGGACCATGATGGTGTAGGTGCATGTATTAAAAGAGATTTAGCATGAGAAGAGTTACAGTACAAAGGATATGCAAACTTGAAAGATGCAAAATCAATTTTACAGTGGTGCAATGGTACAATTATCTAGGTAATCAAGGTAAGTCTTCAATTCACAGATTTTTTTAGTTGATAAATGATACTAACATTGCAAAATTTAAAGATTGTTGTACATTGACAGGATCGAGTGAGCTACACTCTTTAAAAAGCTCTAATCCAGGTTCATGGACTATCCATACACGACAGATGGCATGTTATTGTTATTCATGTAGAGATGGTGCCTATAATGAGTGTGAGTCAGAGGAGTGGGTGGACGAATGGTGTATGATGTAATGCCCGCCAAAATACCCTAAAGAAACTAAACAATAATACATAAATGGAGATAATTTTTTTCTTAATTAACATCTAATAACAACTAATGCAACATATTTCATCTCCATCTATTTACATTTATTAACCAAATAACCAATATGAACATACATCATTGTTCATTTCATAAATTAACACAAGCGAAAATAACACAACATCAATAATCTTTCTCTAGGGTACTTTAACATCATTACTTAATTCATTTCCACCATAGCATATGACACACATGATAGGTATATTCCATCTTCATTAATGCATCATATTCTAATTCTTCAACCATGAGATACGCAACCTACAACATTACTTATTCTTCATGATATGCATAATTTCCTTTCTACCAATGCATCTGTGTGAATCATTCCTATTTACTAAATCAAATTAACATCTTCTATCATATTCACTTTTTAATCTATGAATATTCCTCTTTCAAGATTATTTAATATTCTAACTAGCATATAAACATTCCATGCAATAATACAACTAATCCATAAAGCAATTCTATTCTATTCTAACTATATTCCACTTTATTTCCATGATTCATAAAATCACATCTCTACAATAGTACAAATACAATATGCCTAAATTCCAATTTCCAACTACAATTCATCTTACAAATATAAGTACATTAAATACATCATGAGCGTAGCTCTTTCTACTAAAATATTCCATCTACTATATACAAGGAAATTGCATTACATGCATTCCATCTTATCTATTACATAAATCTACTACAAGGTATATCCATAGTACATCATGAAGAAGAATCTAAGAGAACATCCCAATGACTAAAAAGCACCAACCACTTGACCATGTGGAACCAAAGGAACCACCCCCCATGCTAGGAGATGACACAAGGTCCCAACACATACTCTAAACCTAAGTTGGCACCTATAACCAAGGAGACTAACCACACAAGGACTCTCAAGAAAGAACTCACACATACAACAAGAATGAACTCCCAGAGGCATAAAACTCATCAAGACATAAATGCATCCAATAAGCATATTCATAAATCATAAAGGGGAAACACATGTAGGAGTGGAGTGTCATCACAAGCCATCCTCATAACATAATAGCATAATAACACAAGGCACTAGCTTGATGGACATGTGGAGCCATCTCAACCTATGAGAGACTAAGGGAGATTAGCTTACCATCTTCACGACCTTCTCATGCTTATCCCAAAACATCCTCCCTAGGAATAAGTCATGAGGCACAAATCAATTTTCATCTTAATTATTAATCTAACTACCCAACCCATCAATTATTAGGTTATCATTTATTTACAAATCACGGAAAAACTCCAATGTGCCCTAGTGGTCTAGACCTCATGCATCCTTACAAGGAACCTCATGCAAGCCTATCTCTCATGACCCCAGTCATCACAAGGAATCCCACTCCTCCTAACATGGCCCAACAATAAAACACAAGAGGCTCTACCAACATAATTACATGAAAATAATACACAATGTAGCCAAAAACTTACACACATACTCTTACAACACAAACAAGGCTAAAACAACATCAATATAGAAAAAGGAGCCTCTTGGCTAGCAATAAACAAAGGCATATAAAGCCATCAAATGCTGCCATCAAATAAAGAATAACATCACAACAAGGCCAACTCACTTGCTGGTCCAAAACAACATAGAAATCATCTCAATCATTCATGGCCTATCCACATGGAAGAGAGTCTAAAATGACTATAATACATAGAGAAACAAATATACTCAAAACCATCAATATGCTCCAAAATTGGGACATACTCACAGACCTCAAATAAAGCCTCTGGTACAAAAATCATTTTGGGAAAATACTTCAAAAATGACCAAAACTGGGAAAATACAAAACACAGTTAGGTTAGTGCTTTTGCCCTGCAAGACAGTGCTTATGCCACAAAGAACAATACAAATGTAACACAGGACAATGCTTTTGCATTTTAGAATCGTGCATATGCATTCTGAAACAATGCTTATGTTTCTAGAGTTAGGTTATGCATCCTAAGACAACACTTATGTTGCGCAGAGCAGCACAAATGCAATACAGAACAACGCAAATGCATTATAGAACAACGATTTTGCAGAAACAATGCATTTGCACAAAACTTACGGAAAACTCAGATAACTTTTGGGTAAAATAATAAAATCCAAACTTTACAAAAAGGCTCGAAAAACATATGCAAAGAGATGCCTAGAAACAAAGTTTACTTTGGTATAAACACAGTAAAATATCTCCAACTATAGATCAAGATTAAATCAAATAACTTCACGACATAAAATGAACTGAACCACTGCAAAACTTCACAGAGATTCAAATGAAGATAGTCCCAAACAATCACAACTGAAGGACTCACAAAGGAAGACCAATCTCATCTCCTATAGGAGAGGATTAATCAACCAAATATTTTCACAAAAAATTCACAAAGCCGTGAAATGCCATTCACAGGAAACCAAAAACATATATTCCAGCAACTATACAATACCCAAATAATATAAAGCTTTCCTTCCCAAATATTAACCTTCAGCAATAATAAAACTATAGAGTAAAATAACTTCTCATCCCGAACCCAAAACATTGCAAGACACAAAGCATACACGGAGAAACCATTAAAAGAAAATACAAAGTGAAAGAAGTCCAACCTGCAACTTGAAGTAATGAAAATGAAGCTGAAGAAGAGCTCCCACAAGCCAAACCAAATCCCAACCAAGCTTCAACCAAAACCAAGAGAGAAGAAACCCAAATCCAAGAAGAAGCTTGCGGAAATTTTTTCCAGAGAAGAGCCAACCAACCCGAAAAAACTCACAGGAAAGAAAATAAAAAGCAACAATAATCCAAAACCCTAGCCTTAATTTCGGCCAATCAAAATATTCCATTTTGGAGTATATTTTACCAACCCACCATATAATATAATTTATTCACCCATTTTGAATTCGGCCAATGAGAGTGAAGGGTAGGTAAGGTAAATGAAATATTCTTATCCAGCTAAGTGGGAATGTTTTATTTCTTTATTTAAATTTAATGTGTTCATACACCCCACTTTAGGAATAAAAGTCAAACTATTAAATAAATATAAGTTGTAAATAAATAATCCAAATGGGGATTAAAATCAAATAAACCAAAAGCTAATAAAATAAATTAAAGAGCCAAATAAATATAAGATATCAATTAAATATTAAACCATAGAAAATCAAATAAATAATTAAATAGTCAAATACCATTAAAGATTAAATCACAAATATTAAATAAATATTACACAACACTAAGGCTCATCAAATATTAAATAATCATAAAATAAATAAACATTAATTATCAAATAAATATAAATACCAAATAATTAAATATTCAAAACTTATAAATTAAATACACTAAAATGAACATTACCAAATATAGAACTACACATCAAGACCCACATAATTACTCTAACATAATCAAGTAAATCAACCGGCATAAACTAAACTCACAATACCAAAAGACCAAGCTTACTAACCGACATGGCAAATTATGCCAAGACACTGACTACTCACGGTGAACAACTTAGACCTAGAGTATGTGAGGGGAAACTCATGTCATCTTCGAACCACATAAGCCATTGGAACTAAGACACACTCAGACCTATGAAGCCAAGTGGAGTCGATATTCTGGTACCTGCAAAATTCTGCAACCACAAAATGACAATACAAAATATACATGTAGTCACATAAATCTGTCCATTTTAATTAAATGAATATTTCGTATTTATTTGATTAAAAATCCACTAGCCATCAGTTAATTAAATTAATATTTAATTAATTCATCCCCAAACATTCTTCTATTAATTAAATAAATTATTCAATTTATTTTTATTAATTCATTAAAATCAAATTCCAATCAATTAAATAAATAAAATCTATTTATTTAATTAAAATCCCCCTATTCCTCTTTTAAATAAATTAACATTTATTTAAATCATTATCCCCCACCCCACTTGCATTTTCCTACAAATGCAACTTGCACATATTTATTGAAATAAAAGAATTTTTATTTTAAATAAAATCCTATTTTCCCTCACCCACCAAATCCACTTGCAAAAATCTAATCCCCTTCTAGATTCTTCTAACCCCTTCCTAATTAGCCTAATCCATCTCCTAAATATTGTCACATTCCTAAGCAAAATGGAGTCACTTCTCAAAGTCTAAAAGTCTTTGATAACCATTAAAGGCTTTCAACCTTCAACCACTTAATTCCTCAAAGTCTTTGATAACCATTGAAGGCTTCCAACTTTCAACCACTTAATCCCCAAAGTCTCCAAAAACCATTAATGGTTAATTCAACCCTCCCACATGGTTAAAACATTTGTTTTGACTCAACCTCTACCCAACCCAAGGGTCTCATCAAGCCTTTAATGCTTTGACCATGATTATCTCTTAATCATTTGCACAAAGGTTTAATCCTTGGATTAACTCCTAATCCAGTGGGTAATCCTAATTTAGGCTTGACCCTTAGCCTTTAGATAACCATGAGGTCTTCTCAGGCCTTTAATGCCTCCAACCTCTTCTCTCAACCCAATCCTGTGTTGACACTTGTCACTATTTTATTGGTGTCAATTGTGCACATGGATTCCCAACTTTCAAGCTTGACCCTTGATTAAATCATTCAATCCTGGCCATCCATTGCTCCATTTTTCCTATAAATAGAGCCCATTCCTTCATAATCCACATCCTGAAAACTTGTATGCATCTAAGCTATAGACATTTTAGAGAGCATTTTAGCATAAGCAATCTAACATCTTGTCTTTTTGGTTAAAATACATCATTTTAGCATTAGTATTAACTTTTTATTTCACATTTAGAGCTATACTACAATCTCAATCCTCCATAAGCATCCATAGTGCAAAAAGCTGCTGAGAGCTACACTATTTTGGAACTTGGAGAGGAGAGGAACAAGGGAGAAGAAGCTAAGGCCATGCTAAGAGGCAGTTGGAGATATCTCATTGTCTTACTTCTTTAGTTAGATTCATTAGCATGTTTTTAGTGTCTCCTTTGGAATGCCTTCATATGTTTTAGTTTTTGATTGATTAACTCTAATGCTTTGTGTGTTTTGGTGTTCTTTGATCTTAGACTAACTTTGTGCCATTTAGGAGGGCATCATTTGGTGAACCCGACGTGAATCGAACACGCAACCTTCTGATCATTTTTTTTGAAATTAACATTTTGCTTGTTGAAATTGCCACACAGGTCGCGCTTCGGCGCTATTGAACGCGTTTTAGCGCTATTGCAAAAATTTCTTTTAGCGCTATTGACCCTACGATAGCACTATTGAAAATGTTTCAGCGCTATTGACAACATTCCAGCGCTATTGTCACAGTTTCAGCGCTATTGACACACTTCCAGCGCCTTTGTCTTCTCGGATTTTTCTCTTCTTTGAGCGCTACCGTTTAAATTAGCGCTTCTGCTCACGCAGAATAGCGCTATTGTATGAATCAGTGCTTCTGAAAAAACACAGAATAGCGCTATTGCGACAGAGTGTCGCCCAAATTGACTTGTAACCAAAAAATCAAAATTTAGGCTTGTGGAAGCCCCCCCCTTTGAGCATTGATTTTATTAACTTGTTTCTTTTCTTTGTGCAGGTTAACAACACAACAAAAATCACAAAAAAAAATTTCATTTAGTGCTTAAAAAGAACTTAAAACCACAAAAAAAAAAAAAAAAACAATTTTTCATTGTTTTCTAGTTAGGCCTCATTTTCTTTGGTGCTTAAAATCAACAACACAAATTTGATTTCCTTGCATCAATTCGGACCTAAAATTTACAAACCACACTTCAAATTTTGGTGCAAATAAAATACACAATCCACTTGTTTTGATTTTTGCAAGCTATTTTTACTTCATGCAAACGTGTTTTCCATTAAGTTGACCAGGATTTCAAATTCTAGAATACAAAAACACATTGCTTTTTGAAGTTAAAAAGAACACCATGACTGTTGGAGCAACATCTCCAAATAGTTAGATCACATTTGCAAATGCTGGATTAAAAAGAACAAGTGTTTTACATGTTTGGCACGCTTGTGCACAAAAGTCAGTCGAGTGGTCCTACCTCTAACACACACTATCCTCTCCCTTGGCTCTCGTGGTCCTATGTGCAAGAGAAAAGTGTTAGTAACACTCAAATTTTATCTTTTTAAGAGAGGCCTGCCAAGGGATCGATACTCTTGGGAATGACCTCGAGCGGTAAATCCTTCGAGCCGCTATAGAAATCAGGTGAGAGCGAAAGCTGTAGCCTTGGGTATAGTTGTTCCTACAGTGTAACTGGCCGAAAGGACAAATGGGCCCCACCACCAGTTACAAGGCTCTTAAGTGAGTCACTCCAGAATGAACTTATGTCCAAAAACATCGAACATGACTAAACACCTTTAAGTAGTAGCCCACCTGTTCTATTGATTGAGGATATTTGAGGTATAATTTAGTGCAAGAGCATAGATGGTTTTGCTCCCAAGATACTCACCATACATATTTCCTTGAGTAGAAACATAGCTTTTTGAAAAGTCACTTGTGGCTTGATAAAAGTGGTGACTCCCCCATCATAGGGATCATCTATTTGTTATGCTCGTGCAAGACTTAGTATATCACATCCTTACCTGCCACGGCGGGATTCATAAGGTATGTAGTACCAAAGTCGAAGAAATATCAAGATGTGGGCTAAATTTATCACAACTGGCCATTTGACCTTAGGGATAAAAAGTGTTTGAAGTGTGTTCGTTTTACAGACCTAGTGCGAATTGAGCCGACTTCAGGCTTTGGAAATACACCTTAAAATAAATCTAAAGGAAAGGTCAAAAACAAGTCCAAGAATTGGGTTGATCTAGACCCATACTCATTTGTGCCTTTGAGGCTACAATCTTGTGTTTGTGTGCTTTGCTTTGTTTTCTTGTCAAAGAAAAATCAGAAAATCAATCCCAAAAACAAAGTATTCATCCAACATCTGTCAACACAACCAAAAATACCAAAAACAAAGTGCAAACAAACAAAGAGTCAAAAATTTATGACCATTCTTCACATCTTGCGAAAGAAGAAGTGTCATCAGAATATCACCTTGAAAAAGAGACCACTAAGCTCAAAGGCTTTAATCAAAAGGAGGAAATTCTTCTATCTCAATAGACAAATCTTTGTCTCACATAGAGTCTTTCTACATCGCATGCGTCTATACCTTCAAGGTAAAACAAACGAGTTTGATTCAGAATCATTGAACCGCAGAGCTTTTATGCAATATAGAGCTCTGAGTTATCACAAAAATCAAGGAGGAAAGATTAATCCCAACTTCTTCCCAAACATCTGTATCACCTACAACACAGCTCGAGAAGTGCCACCAACGCCTGAAAGGGAAGAGATAGAGTTTGTCCCATTTGTAACACAAAGTTTTTATTGAAGTTGAAAACATTTTCATCCATCATCTCACTCATACATCATCACTTCATCATCAATCCGTCCCAACTCTCAAAACATTAAGAGGTTCTTGTCCCAAGATTCCTTTTTAGATATTGCTTGAAATCAAACACATCACATCACTTTTTAGATTGTTTCTACATCTAGGATAAGCTCATCCTAAGAGACACATCTACGCAGGTTAAAACTAGTTCATGAGTGAATCCTCTCATTACTAGGTAGTTAAATCTGTAACACATCTCAGATTTCTCTGCACCTTATCACATCAAATCTTATCAAAACAAACAAGCAATTCAAAGAAAGAATTTTGGTTACATCTACCTTAAAGTGCTAGAGATCCCCATACAACACAAATCACCAACCATCAATCTTTCATTTCATCACCAACTCATCATCATCTTCAATCAACTTCAAAACAAACTTGCAAACAAAATGGCTCAAACCCGATCACGATCAAGGCAACGAGAAATAGAAATTGAGGAAGAAGAAGATGAAAATCTCAATGAATTTCAAGAAGCACTTGGAGGAAATGCAGATGACGAAAACCTGAGTACTCCCACTCCTGCAACAATAGAAAGGGCTCAGCATAACCCTCTCTTTAACAGACTGTTTGACGAAATACTCAGGAGTAATGCGGATGCTCACTTCTTAAAACTCGCTCAAGAAGGAGCCAAACTCCCCTCTGACTTTGATCTTGCCCAATTAAGACAAGCATCAGAAAGACAAAGTCGCCATGAGGAGGAAAGAGGTAGAAATCACATCAGATATAACATTCCTCGAGGTAACCCACCACCTCCTCCTCCAAATGAAATGGAGATGTTGCGGCAACAAGTTGAGAATCTCGCCCAACAACTTCATAGTGGTGTTAAGACCAATCAATTCTCACTCAATGACATCTGTCCCTATCCTTTTGATAGGAATCTTTATATGCCACCCTTTCCACGTGGGTTCGAAACACCCAAATTTGAAAAATATAGAGGAAAGGGGGATCCCCGTGATCATGTCCGAGAATTTCATTCCGCTTGTCTTGAAGTGGCATATGAAGACACCTACCTAATGCACCTTTTTCCCCAAAGCTTGGGAGGAACAACCACATCATGGTTTTCCCGACTACCAGGTGGCATTAGAACATTTGAGGAACTCATCCAGAAGTTCCTATCTCATTACTCTTATAACATTGAACGCGACATCACCATGGCTGATCTATGCAATACCAAACAAAAACCAGGTGAACTATTCTCAGTATTCCTGCAACGATGGCGCCAAATGTCTAGCAGACGTTCTCTTCAGTTACCTGAACGAGAACTAGTGGAAATTTTCATTTCCAACTTAAACGAAGAAATAGAATTTCACTTGGATGTCAAAGACACAGACTCTTTTAACGATATGATCACCAAGGGTTTAAAATGTGAAAGGGCACTCATCAAGAAAGGACTCATCAAAATCTTTAATGAACCAAAAGATGGTCCTCGCCCGCGCTTCAATAGTGATAAACCAAACTTCTGGAACAAAAATAAGAATATTGTCAACGATGGGGTTGTGGATGCTCGAACTATCCAAAATGCACAACCTGTGGTTCGGTTTGCAGGACAAAATCCTCCACCTCAGAATAACACAAATGTTCCTTCCAATCAAGGTTGCATCACGTCTCATGATGAACCAAGACCTCGTCAGCAAAAACAAAAACGAACATACACTCCCTTAGGGGAACCCATTGAAACAGTGTTACGACAACTCATTTCTCAAAATTTGATCACTCTACCTAAGCTATCAAACTATGAGCCTCAGGTCAAACCGGCATGGTGGAGAGATACTGAACACTGTGAGTTCCATCAAGGAAGAGGACACAAGACAAGTAATTGTCACCGATTGAAAGATCTCATTCAGGATCTTATTGATCGAGGAGAAATTGAAATTGAAGGACATGACCCAAAAACAACCAATAATGATCATCTGATGTTCAAAAATCCACTTCCATCACAAGATCAAAGGGATCCTTCCACTTCCAGACGAGGCACTGATACCACTGATTATACGCAGGCTGTGTATAACTACACTGTAAATCACCTGTATGATGCCAGTGAACAAATTGCAACTATCACCTTCAAAAATCCCACCTCAAATTGCAATGTTGTTACACGTCGTGGCAAGGTCACCATAAAGGCAGCTCCACAAGGCACCACCTCCATCCCAAAGCAATACAATCTTGTGGAACAATTAGACAAAACCCCTGCACTTATATCCATTTTGGAGCTTTTGCGTCTGTCACCCTCTCATAAAACAATCTTGGATCAAGCACTCCAAGAGGCGTCAGTCCCTGCAAACCTGAACATGGACCAATTTCAAGCCATGGTTGGAAATTTAAAGTCATCACCTTGTCTCACTTTTTCCGAAAGTGACAACTCTTCTTTCCAACAACCTCATAATGCTTCGCTACACATTGAAGGCTTTATCAACCAACACAGGATCAAGCAAGTCTTGATCGATAATGGAGCAGGCCTAAACATTTGCACACTACAGGTTGTCACAGCATTGGGATATGCAATAGAATCAGTGGATCCTCGCAAGAAGATCACCATCAAGGCCTATGATGATGCAAAGCGTTCATCCAAAGGAGCTGTGGTACTACCAATCCGAGTCGGTCCTGTGGTAAAGCACATAATTTGTCAGGTTCTGGACCTTCCTCTGCCATATAATCTATTATTAGGGAGACCTTGGATACATGCCATGCAAGCTGTTCCATCTACCTACCATCAATGTATCAAGTTCCCACATAACAGTGTAGAGATCACAATCTTGGGTGATGCAAATCCCTTTGCATTTTGCCATAATATCAGCCATCAACCAAAGATTACCGTTCCTAATAATAGAGAAGCCATTTCCTCCACATCATATATAAATCCCGCCTCTCTTGCCAATTCAAACACCACTATACCGAAGCAAGAAAAGCTTAAGATGAAGATCACAGAGGAAGGTCCTGGGGAATACAACTTGAGTCAACTCTTTTGTGTGGGACAAATGCCCACTTCTCCTAGAACACATGGTAAACCACAACAGTTACTCCAAAAACCCATAATCACGCTAGCATGTGCCTTGATGCCTTTCGTCCTTGGAAAGAGTCAAGAGGAAGAAACACAAGATGAGGACCTAGCGGACTGGATCTATAAAGATCCCATCACCACTGACAAACCGCAAGTTACACTTCCTACGGAACAATATGGCAAAGGCCTCCTCATTATGCAAAGAATGGGATATGATGGTCAGAGTGCTTTGGGATACTGCAAACAAGGACGACATGAACCTCTGCTACCAGAATTCAAGCCCAAAGGTAATACAAGCCTAGGTTTTGAAAAAGAGATCCTTCCTAAACTCAGATTCAAAGGAAAACCTAGCAAACCATTTTGCCCGCCTACTGCAAAGAGGACACCTTTCATAATCAAAGCACCATCAAACACTATCCCCACTGCCCCATCGAGGCTCACAAACCCACCACAACCATCTACAATACCAATCATCCCACCAAACGAACCAGTAATCCCATCAATAACACCAATAGCAGCAGCAACTATATCAGAACCCGCAGCAGCATCTATGGCACCAGCCATTCCAACAGAAGTCACTAAATCAACACTGCCGATACTTCCAGTGACAAATCCTTTAAACCCCATCACGGTTCCTGTAGCACCGATCACTACAAAGATACATAAACCAATCACACTTGCCGTGTTTAACTCCAAAGACATCCTAGTATGGTATAGCAATCGGATGCTGGAGAGTGATTCAGAGACCAACTCACATGAGTGGGAATTTGATTCTGTATAGCTTAACACTTCAGATGAGAAAGACACATCACCACCTCCGCCCCGCAAAGACATCCCTATTTACAGAGAAGCACAGATAAAGACCACTTGGGTACCTGAGCTGGAAACATCTTCCACAGACCCTACGTCTCATCCTATGCCTGATTCTGACAGGGAGAGTACCATCAACGACCTTCACCACACTGTCTTAACCCTCACTGATACATCTAACGAACTTAACCTGATCGATGATGTAATGCCCATTATCCACCCTGAACTTATCAAATGGAACCAATCAAATCCTCCATGTCTTGACCTCTTCCAAAACGATGAGGCTATCATTGACTTTTTGGAATTAAGGGATAATCTACCAAGCGGGGATCACAAAGCTGGATTCGCCATTCAACTTAATAGTGCAACATACTTCGGGGCGGATGCCAAACCTTTCAGCTGCAAAAACATAACAATAAAACATGGATCTTCCAGTGAAAACCACACTATGGCGCTGTTTGATCCGACAAAAGTAAAAAGAAAGAGCGTATCCAACGGTGAAAACCTCTCTGAGGTGCCTGAGGATGAAGGGTTTGACATTCTCCCTGCTAGTACACAACAGGAACGATCCACAATTCTTATCGAGGAAACCAATGAATACAATGTGGGGACTCTTGAAAATCCTCATATTATACATCTGGCATCTCTTCTCACTCCAGAGGAACAACCTAAATTTATAGAGTTCTTCCAGCAGCGTCAGATTCAACCCTCCCACATGGTTAAAACATTTGTTTTGACTCAACCTCTACCCAACCCAAGGGTCTCATCAAGCCTTTAATGCTTTGACCATGATTATCTCTTAATCATTTGCACAAAGGTTTAATCCTTGGATTAACTCCTAATCCAGTGGGTAATCCTAATTTAGGCTTGACCCTTAGCCTTTAGATAACCATGAGGTCTTCTCAGGCCTTTAATGCCTCCAACCTCTTCTCTCAACCCAATCTTGTGTTGACACTTGTCACTATTTTATTGGTGTCAATTGTGCACATGGATTCCCAACTTTCAAGCTTGACCCTTGATTAAATCATTCAATCCTGGCCATCCATTGCTCCATTTTTCCTATAAATAGAGCCCATTCCTTCATAATCCACATCCTGAAAACTTGTATGCATCTAAGCTATAGACATTTTAGAGAGCATTTTAGCATAAGCAATCTAACATCTTGTCTTTTTGGTTAAAATACATCATTTTAGCATTAGTATTAGCTTTTTATTTCACATTTAGAGCTATACTACAATCTCAATCCTCCATAAGCATCCATAGTGCAAAAAGCTACTGAGAGCTACACTATTTTGGAACTTGGAGAGGAGAGGAACAAGGGAGAAGAAGCTAAGGCCATGCTAAGAGGCAGTTGGAGATATCTCATTGTCTTACTTCTTTAGTTAGATTCATTAGCATGTTTTTAGTGTCTCCTTTGGAATGCCTTCATATGTTTTAGTTTTTGATTGATTAACTCTAATGCTTTGTGTGTTTTGGTGTTCTTTGATCTTAGACTAACTTTGTGCCATTTAGGAGGGCATCAATACATATACATATATAGAACAAGCAAGTGATAGAGAATCGCGATGACACATCCCACTCACAATGAGTGATGTGGAATCATCTCTATCATGAAGACAGTCAAACAATAGTCAAACACATCTCATAAACATCTCATCATATGTAATCATGAAGTCGGGTTAGCATAATCATAAACATCATCAAAACCATGATAAATCTTATCTATTAATAATCCATCACATAGTGAGCATATAAAATGCATCGAGTACATATATCATCAAATTCACATGATCAATCATGATAGTACCAACATCCATATAGATAATCAAAATAGCATATGTCCAATATTGTCTAACATAAATCATAAGTCACTGAAGCATATGAGTAATCATCATCCAAATCATCAAAATATAGTCTAGATAAGTCTATCAAGCATAATATGAAAGTCAACTCTAGTCAGAATAAGTCAAATCAAGGGTGGACACTACATCCTCCCCCCCTTTGCCTAGGCTTACTCCTGGAATCCTAAGAACAAATAGGGATATAGCTCTCTCATCTGCACTACATCCTTCCAAGTAGCCAAAGAATCATCAATCGCATCCCACTAGACCCTTACCTGCTCTACGCTCTGACCTCTGAGAGATATCTCTTTGTGCTAAAGAATGCGCACGGGCTCCATAGAAAGTTGCCTGTCATCGACCTGTAAAGCATTCCAATCCAACACATGCGAAATATCAAGATGATATAACCTCAAAACTGAAACATGAAAGACATCATGGATGTGGGACAAGCTAGGCGGCAAGGCAAGATGATAAGTAACATGACCAATCCGCTCCAAAATCTTGAAAGGTCCAACAAACTGAGGTGCCAACTTAGAGCCTTTTCCATAACGGATCGGACTCTTTCACAGGCGAACTCTCAGAAATACCCCGTCACCAATAGAAAACTTCCTGTCCACTCGATGGGCATCCACATATTTCTTCTATCTATCCTGAGCAGCCAACAAATGCTCTCTAATGCGAGCCACCTTCTCCTCCATATCCTACAACATCTTTGATCCAATACACACTCTATCCTCTAAATGATCCCAACTCAAAGGCATGCAACATGGTCTACCATATAATGCCTGATAAGGAGACATACCAATAGAGCTATGTTAACCATTATTGTATGCAAAATCAACCAAATAGAGATAATCCTCCCAACGAGATTGTTGATCCATCACGTACATCCTCAACATATCCTCCAAAACCTGATTCACCCTCTTTGTCTATCCATCTATCTCGGGGTGATAAGCTGAACTAAAGTTCAACTGCATACCCAGATCATGCTGAAGAGCTGTCCAAAATGCTGATGTGAACACTAGATCGCGATATGATATGATCCACCGAGGAATACCATGCAACCCCACAACTCCGTCGAAGAAAACTCGAGCTACTGTTGCTGCTGTATACAAAGACCTGATCGGAGAAAAGTGCACTACTTTGGTCAATCTGTCTATAGTGACCATAATAGCATCATGACAAAATGAAGACATGGGCAATCCAACTATAAAATCCATAGATATAATATCCCATTTCCATCCTGGAACCAAATGTGACTGTAATAATCCTGCGGGATGTTGATGCTCTGCCTTCACTTGCTGACACTCTAGGCAACATGCCACAAAATCTGCAATATCTCTCCTCATACCAGACCAATGATATATCTGTCTCAAATCCGCGTGCATCTTCTTGACACCTGGATGTGCCGAGTAAGGTGCAAGATGTGCCTCTGACATGATCAAATCTCAAAGACCATCTGATGATGGAACATAAATACGTCCTAAATGTCTAAGAAGTCCATCTGATTCCATTGAGTAACCTGCATATCTTCCCTCAAGAGCTCTACCTGCAGAAACCTCTGCAATAATCTCCTGATACCATACATCTAAAGGAAGGGCACTAAGAATATAGCTCCTCAAATCCACACTAAGAGACAATTCTGAAATCTCATGCCTCCTGCGACTCAATGCATCTACTACCACATTCTCCTTACCTTGAATATATCTCACCTCAAAGTCGTACTCACATAAGAACTCCATCCAACACCTCTGCCTAGCATTAAAATTTGGTTGCATGAAGATATACTGCAAACTGTGATGATCACTGTGCAACTCGAGTCTATGTCCAAGAAGGAAGTGCCTCCATATAACCAAAGCATGAACCACTGTTGCTAACTCAAGATCATGGGTGGGATAATTTTGCTCATGATTCTTAAGTTTATGTGACTCATATGTAATCACATGACCATCCTGCATCAACACTACTCCTAGACCTTCCAAAGAAGCATCTGTGCACACCACAAAATTCCCCAAAGGATTTGGTGCTGCTAAAATAGGTGCACCAGTCAAATGCTCCGTAAGGATCTGAAATGCTATCTCACACTACACTGACCAAACAAACTTCTTCCCTTTTCTCTGAAGAGAAGCGATAGGATGAGCTATCCTAGAGAAATCCTAAACATATCTATGATAATATCCTGCTAAACCCATGAAACTATGCACCTCTCCCACATTAGTGGGTGATGGCCAATCAACAATCGCCTGAATCTTCGAGGGATCAACTACAGTACCCTCTCCAGAAATCACATGACCAAGATACCTCACCTCTATCTGGAAGAACTCACACTAAGCCAAATTGGCGTATAGCTAATTCTCCCTAAGACACTACAAAACCTGCCTCACATGATCCTCATGTTCCTCAACTAATCTTGAATAAATCAAAATATCATCCAAAAATACTAATACAAATCTGTCCAAATACAACCTGAATACACCATTCATCAAGCTCATGAAAACCGAAGGTGCATTCGTGAGACCAAAAGGTACCACTGTGAACTCATAATGACCATATCTAGTGCGAAAAGTTGTGTGATGAATGTCCATCTTCTGAATCCTGAATTGGTGATACCCGGACTTAAGGTCAATCTTAGAGAAAATTTTGGCATCCTTAATTTGGTCAAATAAATCATCTATCCAAGGCAAGGGATATCAGTTCTTCACTGTCACCTTATTAAGCTGTCTGTAATCAATGCATAGTCGAAGAGATACGTCATTCTTCTTCACAAATAACACAGGTGCACCCCAAGGGGACACACTAGGACGAATAAACCCCTTTGCCAACAAATCCTCCAACTGAACCCTCAACTCATTCAACTCCTGCGTGGTCATCTGATAGGGAGCTCTAGAAATAGGCTCAACTCCTGGCACCAAATCAATCCTGAAATCTATATCGCACCGAGGGGGAATACCTGGAATCTCACTAGGAAAAAAATCTCCAAACTCTTGAAGAATGGGATGCTACAGTAATAAATCCTCTAAGCTAACTCCCTCATCCACATCCTTCACTCTAACCGCAAACAACTGGAAACCCTTACGCGCACACCTCTTCATCTACATAGCAGAAATCATGCAAAGAGAGATAGGTCTTTGAATACCTACAATCTCCACACTCTTCCCACTATCATCCTTCCACTGCACTCTCTTACCTCTACAATCTATCTGTGCTTGGTGAGATCCAAGCCAATCCATACCAAGAACCACATCATAAGATCCCAAAGACATAACACAAAGATCCACAAAAGTATGGCAATCTCTTAAAACTAAAGGACAATTAAGCACAAGAGAATCCACTACCACTTTGGATCTTGAAGCTAACTCTACCTGCCACCTATCATCTTGTTTTGCCATAGCAAGCTCGCATCGCTCTACTAGAAAAGGAGAAATAAAAGAGTCTGACGCTCTAGAATCAAATAACACTGAACAAGAGATACCACCTATCACACTTGATGTCTCTACAATAGTGGCCTAATGCTCAGCCTGATGGTTATCAACTACCACAAAAATGCAATGAGACCTACCTGTATCTCAAACTATAGGCTCAAAAGTAGCTGGCTTCTGCTACCCTGACATCTAAGAAGTATGCTGAGGAGAATGAACGATAATGTGACCTGGCTGTCCACATATGAAGTAATCTCTCTCGACAAATACTCTGCTACCTGGTGTTGTACTCGACTGCTGAACACTACCTATACTAGAAGCTGGCTGCGAACTTTGCGCTGGCTGAGAAGGAGTATGTCTCCTATCACGCTAACGATTGTAACTCTTATCAAGCAAAGCTCTTCCCCTTAGAAAACCTCTTCTTAAACCGCTAACCACTACGGAAAGAAGAAGGATGGCTCCTAGCATATCCTAATGACTATTGTTGTGGTCCTCTCACTATAGATCCTCTAACAAGTGCACTAACTATCTATCCTCCAGTCGCTCCTCCTGAAGCTAATGAAAGATTCTCCTTCCCTAGTCTTGCCTTCTCCACAGCTGCCTCCAGGGTCTTGGGTCCGTGCATTTGAACCTCTCCACCAATACGATCATTAAGACCTCTAACAAAGTGTTGAATCAACATCATCTCATCATTTGCATATCTAGCATACTATTGAAGCTCAAAGAATCTGCACTCATACTGCTCCACAGTCATCCTCTACTATCTCAAATCGTGGAACTCATCGGCCTTCCTCTACCTCCAATGATCTGAAATAAATCTAGCACGAAATCGCTCCAAGAATAACTCCCATGATATCATCGCTATGTCCAAATGCAACTTTTGTTCCTCCATGTGCCACCATGTCATTGCAAAATTACGAAGATGCAAAATCGCACATCTCACCTTGGTGTTACTGCTACACTGATGCATAGCAAAACACCTACCTAGGTCTAATAACCATGTCTCTGCCTCCATGCCACTGCCTAAGCCATCAAAAGTAGGAGGATGAGTCTTATTCAGATCTTTGATGTGACTAGCTCCAAGCGCCTCCTAATCCACCTCCATTCTCCTCCTAGGAGAATGCAAACACTCTCTCTCCCGATGCTCTGAATGATGAGATCCCTCCTGCTAGTTCTTCACCTGTCTCAGTCCTAGGCGACCAAGAAGCTCCTGAAGCACTTTCACCAACTATGGAACTAGATCATCTCTAGGCTGCTCCTGCTCCTATTCCTCATGGTGTGACTCTTCAGAAACCACAGGGTGAGGGTTCCTACGAGTACCCATGCGACTAGCACGATGACGATCTCTACCCCTAACAGGCATCTTATCTAAGAAAGTGCAAAGGAAACTATAAGCTAAACATCTATGGGAACTTTAACAAGAAAATAAATAGTAGGGATAAAACCATTGGGCTACCCCATGCCAAATGCTAAAATGCACAATGGGCTCAATTGAAACCAGAGTACCTAGTGTTGAACATGGGCTTTGATACCAAGTTGTAATGCCCGCCAAAATACCCTAAAGAAACTAAACAATAATACACAAATGGAGATAATTTTTTTCTTAATTAACATCTAATAAAAACTAATGCAACATATCACATCTCTATCTATTTACATTTATTAACCAAATAAACAATATGAACATACATCATTTTTCATTTCATAAATTAACGCAAGCAAAAATAACACAACATCAATAATCTTTCTCTAGGGTACTTTAACATTATTACTTAATTCATTTCCACCATAACAGACTACACACATGATAGGTATATTCCATCTTCATTAATGCGTCATATTCTTATTCTTTAACCATAAGATATGCAACCTACAACATTACTTATTCCTCATGATATGCATAATTTCCTTTCTACCAATGCATCTGTGTGAATCATTCCTATTTACTAAATCAAATTAACATCTTTTATCATATTCACTTATTAATCTACAAATATTCCTCTTTCAAGATTATTTAACATTCTAACTAGCATATAAACATTCCATTCAATAATACAACTAATCCATAAAGCAATTCTATTCTATTCCAACTATATTCCACTTTATTTCCATGATTCATAAAATCACATCTCTACAATAGTACAAATACAATATGCCTAAATTCCAATTTCCAACTACAATTCATCTTACAAATATAAGTACATTAAATGCATCATGAGCGTAGCTCTTTCTACTAAAATATTCCATCTACAATATACAAAGAAATTACATTACATGCATTCCATCTTATCTATTACATAAATCTGCTACAAGGTACATCCGTAGTACATCATGAAGAAGAATCCACATCCACGCAAGAAGAATCCAAGAGAACATCTCAATGGCTAAAAAGCACCAACCACCCAACCATGTGGAACCAAAGGAACCACCCCCCATGCTAGAAGATGACATAAGGTCCCAACACATACTCTAAACCTAAGTTGGCACCTATAACCAAGGAGACTAACCACACAAGGACTCTCAAGCAAGAACTCACACATACAACAAGAATGAACTCCCAGAGGAATAAAACTCATCAAGACATAAATGCATCCAATAAGAATATTCATAAATCATAAAGGGGAAACACATGTAGGAGTGGAGTGTCATCACATGCCATCCTCATAACATAATAACATAATAACACAAGGCACTAGCCTAATGGACATGTGGAGCCATCTCAACCTATGAGAGACTAAGGGAGATTAGCTTACCGTCTTCACGACCTTCTCATGCTTATCCCAAAACATCCTCCCTAGGACTAAGTCTTGAGGCACAAATCAATTTTTCATCTTATTAATTAATCTAACTACCCAATCCATCAATTATTACGTTATCACCTATTTACAAATCACGAAAAAACTCCAATGTGACCTGGTGGTCTAGACCTCATGCATCCTTACAAGGAACCTCATGGAAGCCTATCTCTCATGACCCTAGTCATCACAAGGAAGCCCACTCCTCCTAACATGGCCCAACAATAAAACACAAGAGGCTCTACCAACATAATTACATTAAAATAATACACAATGCAACCAACAACTTACACATATACTCTTACAACACAAACAAGGCTACAACAACATCAATATAGCAAAAGGAGCCTCTTGGCTAGCAATAAACAAAGGTATATAAAGCCATCAAATAAAGAATAACATCATAGCAAGGCCTACTCACTTGCTGGTCAAAAATAGCATAGAAATCATCTCAATCATCCATGGCCTATCCACATTGAAGAGAGTCTAAAATGACCATAATACATAGAGAAACAAATATACTCAAAACCATCAATATGCTCCAAAATTGATCAAACCCAATACTGGGACATACTCACAAACCTCAAATAAAGCCTCTGGTACAAAAATCATTTTGGGAAAATACTTCAAAAATGACCAAAACTGGGAAAATACAAAACACAGTTAGGTTAGTGCTTTTGCCCCGCAGGACAACGCTTATGCCACAAAGAACAACGCAAATGCAACACAAGACAATACTTTTGCATTCCAGAATCACGCATATGCATTCCAAAACAGTGCTTATGTTTCCAGATTCATGCTTATGCATTCTAAGACAATGCTTATGCTGCGCAGAGCAGCGCAAATGCAATACAGAACAATGCAAATGCATTATAGAACATCGCTTTTGCAGAAACAACACTTTTGCACAAAACCAACGAAAAACTCAGATAACTTTCGGGTAAAATAATAAAATCCAGACTTTACAAAAAGAGTCAAAAAACATATGGAGACGCCTAGAAACAAAGTTTACTTGGGTATAAACACAGTAATATGTCTCCAGCTATAGATCAAGATTAAATCAAATAACTTCACGACATAAAATGAACTGAACCACTGCAAAACTTCACAGAGCATCAAATGAAGATAGTCCCAAACAATCACAACTGAAGGACTCACAAAGGAAGACCAATCTCATCTCATACAGGAGACGATTAATCAACCAAATATTTTCACAGCAAATTCACAGAGTCATGAAATGCCATTCATAGGAAACCAAAAATATATATTCCAACAACTATACAAAACCCAAAAAATATAAAGCTTTCCTTCCCAAATATTAACCTTCACCAATAATAAAACTATAGAGTAAAATAACTTCTCATCTCGAACCCAAAACATTGCAAATACAAAGCATACACGGAAAAGCCATTAAAAGAAAATGCAAAGTGAAAGAACTCCAACTTCCAACTTGAAGTAATGGAAATGAAGTTGAAGAAGAGCTCCCACAAGCCAAACCAAATCCCAACCAAGCTTTTCAACCAAATCCAAGAGAGAAGAAATCCAAAGCCAAGAAGAAGCTTGCTGAATTTTTTTCTAGAGAAGAGCCAACCAACCCGAAAAACCTCACGGGAAAGAAAATAAAAAGCAACAATAATCCAAAACCCTAGCCTTAATTTCAGCCAATCAAAATATTCCATTTTGGAGTATGTTTTACCAACCCACCATATAATATAATTTATTCACCCATTTTGAATTCGGCCAATGAGAGTGAAGGGTAGGTAAGGTAAATGAAATATTCTTATCTAGCTAAGTGGGAATGTTTTATTTCTTTATTTAAATTTAATGTGTTCATACACCCCACTTTAGGAATAAAAGTCAAACTATTAAATATATATAAGGTGTAAATAAATAATCCAAATGGGGATTAAAATCAAATTAACCAAAAGCTAATAAAATAAATTAAAGAGCCAAATAAATATAAGATCAATTAAATATTAAACCATAGAAAGTCAAATAAATAATTAAATAGTCAAATACCATTAAAGATTAAATCACAAATATTAAATAAATATTACACAACACTAAGGCTCATCAAATATTAAATAATCACAAAATCAATAAACATTAATTATCAAATAAATATAAATTTCAAATAATTAAATATTCAAAACTTATAAATTAAATACACTAAAATGAACATTACCAAATATAGAACTACACATCAAGAGCCACATAATTACTCTAACATAATCAAGTAAATCGACCAGCATAAACTGAACTCACAATACCAAAAGACCAAGCTTACTAACTGACATGGCGAATTATGCCAAGACATTGACTACTCATGATGAACAACTTAGACCTATAGTATGTGAGGGGAAACTCATGTCATCTTCGAACCACATAAGCCATTGGAATTAAGACACACTCAGACATGTGAAGCCAGGTGGAGTCGATGTCTAGTAGTTGCAAAATTCTGCAACCACAAAATGACAATACAACATATACATATACATATATAGAACAAGAAAGTGATAGAGAATCGCAACGACACATCCTGCTCGCAATGAGTGATGTGGAATTGTCTCTATCACAAAGACAATAAAACAATAGTCAAACACATCTCATCATATGTAATCATGAAGTAGGGTTAGCGTAATCATAATCATCATCAAAATCATGATAAATCTTATCTATTAATAATCCATCACATAGTGAGCATATAAAATCCATCGAGTACATATATCATCAAATCACATGATCAATCATGATAGTACCAACATCCATATAAATAATAAAAATAGCATATGTCCAATATTATCTAACATAAATCATAAGTCACTGAAGCATATGAGTAATCATCATCCAAATTATCAAAATATAGTCTAGATAAGTCTATCAAGCATAATATGATAGTCAACTTTAGTCAAAATAAGTGAAATCAAGGGTGGACACTACATATGAGGCCTCTAATTTCACTTGAGACATATCGACCTCTGAGTGCACTACAACTAACACAGATGGAAGCATCAGTTGACTTTGACCATGTGTCAGATTTGGTCCAACTAGGTAAATTATCCACATGCAAATTTTTTTACTTTAATATTTTACCTTAGTTGTTTGCTAAATTCTTCTCACTTTATCATTGCAGGGCATGGTTATGCATTTATTGTAGCTCAAGAAAATGAAGAAGGAACAAATTATTACTTGTTTCATTATGTGGATGCAAAAAAGAAATTGGATGGCCTTGTGGTAGATGGAGAAAATATTGAGTACCCCACAGGATCAGTAGTTGTTACTAGTACATGGCTTAGAAGGTACTCAGTGAAGAAGTCTAACTTGTGGTTGTTCAAGGACTTCGAGACACATAGGAAGTTTCTTCATTATTCTAACCTTTTTGTAGCTTCAAATGTTCATTTGATCAGATATGGGGGTAGACCACTAAACAAGAACCTATGGAAGGTTCATGAGACTGACCATGAGGCCATACTAGACACAAAAAAGAGTAGAGCAGAGCCAGATGGTTCATTGGATTAAATGTAAATATAAATAATTATAATATCAATCATATTTGGATATATGTACATGACTTGTATTTTTTGACTACTCGAGGCATTGTAATATAAAAATTTGTGTTTTTGACTT
The DNA here is from genome assembly GCF_030272615.1 of Cryptomeria japonica. Classification (NCBI taxonomy): domain Eukaryota; kingdom Viridiplantae; phylum Streptophyta; class Pinopsida; order Cupressales; family Cupressaceae; genus Cryptomeria; species Cryptomeria japonica. Next base: position 605,342,088 of record NC_081405.1, read on the forward strand.
TTTTTGTGTGATTTTATGTAAATAATGTCATTTTGGACCATTAGAGATCACATGGGATCATTTCGTGAAGTTTTAGGCTAATATGGTAAAAGATGTAAAAATTGCTCATTTGTTGTCAATCACTCAAAGTGTGAAAAATTGTCAAAATTTGGCATCATTTTTCTTGATGTTAGTGACATGTAAGAAATATTCATCGTTCCTCTATCAAACTCACCCAATCGATGCAGGCCACACCCTAGCAGCGAAATCGCTTAAGTGCTCAAGTTGCTCAAAGTTGTCAATATTCGGCATCATTTTTCTTGGTGCCCGTTAATCATAAGAACTAGCCATCTAATCCTATGGGGTCGTGTTATGGCACTCTAAAAAAGCTTCTCTTGGTTTAGGTAGACTTGGATCCAATTGCTCATGGCGACACTTTCTTAGTTGCCACAAAAAGTGTCGAATGAGTTCAATGAAAAGTTTCACAATGCCCCATCTTTCAATCTACTTGTCGTGGAACCGAACCATCAGCTCGTACACGTCGAGGTGGATAGGTTTATGCTAGGAATGACTTCATTTTTCTCTCCAACTCATTTGATCATTGCGGGCCACACCCTAGTAGAGAAATTGCTCAAGTGCTCAAGTTGGTCAAAGTTGTCAACATTTGGAATCGCGTTTCTTAGTGCCTGTTAATCATAAGAATGAGCTGTCTGATCCTACGGGGTCATGTTATGGCACTCTAAAAAATCCTCTCTCGGTTTAGGTATACTCAGATCCAATTTCTTGTGGCGACACTTTCTCAGTTGCGATAAAAAGCGTCAGATGAATTCAATGAAAAGTTGCACAATGCCCAATCTTTCAATCCGCTCATTGCGGCATTGAACCATCAGCTCGTACATGTCCGAGTGGCCAAGTTTATTCTAGGAATGCCTTCATTTTTCTCTCCAACTCACTCGATCATTGCGGGCCACACCCTAGCAGCGAAATCGCTTAAGTGCTCAAGTTGCTCGAAGTTGTCAATATTTGGCATCGCGTTTCTCGGTGCTTGTTAATCATAAGAACAAGTAGTCTAATCTTATAGGGTCATGTTATGGAACTCTAAAAAATCCTCTCTCAGTTTAGGTAGACTCGGATCCAATTGATCGTGGCGACACTTTCTTGGTTGCGACAAAAAGTGTCAGATGAGTTCAATGAAAAGTTGCACAATGCCCCATCTTTCAATCTGCTCATCGCGGCACCAAACCGTCAGCTCGTACGCATCGGGGTGGATGGATTTATGCTAGGAATGCCTTCATTTTTCTCTCCAACTCGCCCAAACAATGCGAGCCATACCCTAGCAGTGAAATCACTTAAGTGCTCAAGTTGCTCAAAGTTGTCAATATTCGACATCACATTTCTCGACGCCTGTTAATCATAAGAACAAGTCATCTGATCCTACGGAGTTGTGTTATGGCACTCTAAAAAATTGTCTCTTGGTTTAGGTAGAATGGGATCCAATTGCTCATGGCGACACTTTCTCGGTTGCGATAAAAAGCGTCAGATGAGTTTAATGAAAAGTTGCACAGTGCCCCATCTTTCAATCCGCTCATCACGGTACCAAACCATCAGCTTTTATGTGTTGAGGTGACCAAGTTTACACTAGGAATGTCTTCTTCTTTCTCTCCAACTCGTCCAATCGTTGCGGGCCATAGCCTAGCAATGAAATCGCTTAAGTGCTCAAGTTGTTCAAAGTTGTCAATATTTGACATCGCTTTTCTCGGTGCCTATTAATCATAAGAATGAGTCATCTAATCCAATGGGCTAGTTTTATGGCACTCTAGAAAAGCCTCTCTCAGTTTAGGTAGACTCAGATCCAATTTCTCGTGGCGACACTTTCTCAGTTGCAACAAAAAGCATCAGATGAGTTCACTGAAAAGTTGCACAATGCCCCATTTTCAATCCATTCATCGTGGTATCAAACTGTTAGCTCGTATGCATCAAGGTGGCCATTTTTACTCTAAGAATGCCTTCGTTTTTCTCTCCAACTCGTCTGATCATTGCGGGGCACACCTTAGCAGCGAAATCGCTTAAGTGCTCAAGTTGCTCAAAAGTTGTCAATATTCAGCATCGCGTTTCTCGGTGCCCATTAATCATAAAACAAGCAGTCTGATCCTACGGGGTCATGGTATGGCACTCTAAAAAAACCTCTCTCAGTTTAGGTAGACTCGAATCCAATTTCTCATGGTGACACTTTCTCAGTTGTGACAAAAAGTGTTAGATGAGTTCAATGAAAAGTTGCACAATGCCCATCTTTCCATCCGCTTGTCGCAGCACCAAACCGTCAGCTTGTACGCATTTGGGTGGCCAAGTTTACACTAGGAATTCCTTCATTTTTCTCTCCAACTTGCCCGATCGATGCAAGCCACACCCTAGCAGCGAAATCGCCTAAGTGCTCAAGTTGCTCGAAGTTATCAATATTCGGCATCGTGTTTCTTGGCGCCTATTAATCATAAGAATGATCTATCTAATCCTATGGGGTTGTGTTATGGCACTCTAAAAAATCCTCTCTTGGTTTAGGTAGACTCAAATCCAATTGCTCGTGGCGACACTTTCTCGGTTGCGACAAACAACATCAGATGAGTTCAATGAAAAGTTGCACAATGCCCCATCTTTCAATCTACTCGTCGCGACACCAAACCATCAGCTCGTATACATCGGGGTGGTCAGGTTTACACTAGGAATGCCTTCATTTTTCTCTCCAACTCACCCAATCATTGTGGGCCACACCCTAGCAGCGAAATTGCTTAAGTGCTCAAGGTGCTCAAAGTTGTCAATATTTGGTATCACGTTTCTCAGCGCCCATTAATCATAATAATGATTCATCTAATCCTACAGGGTCATGTTATAGAACTCTAAAAAATCCTCTCTCGGTTTAGGTAGACTCAGATCCAATTGCTCGTGGCGACACTTTCTTAGTTGCGACAAAAAGTGTCAGATTAGTTCAATGAAAAGTTGCACAATGCCCCATCTTTCAATCCACTCATCACGGCACCGAACCGTTAGCTCGTACATGTTGGGGTGGTTGTGTTTATGCTAGGAATACCTTTTTTTTCTCTCCAACTCACCCGAATGATGCGGGCCACACCCTAGCAGTGAAATCGCTTAAGTGCTCAAGTTGCACAAAGCTGTCAATATTCGGTAGCCCGTTTCTTGGCGCCTATTAATCATAAGATCTAGTCGTCTGATCCTACAGTGTCATGTTATGGAACTCTAAAAAATCCTCTCTTGGTTTAGGTATACTGGCATCCAATTGCTCGTGGTGACACTTTCTCGGTTGCGATAAAAAGCGTCAGATAAGTTCAATGAAAAGTTGCACAGTGCCCCATCTTTCAATCCGCTCGTCGCGGCACTGAACCGTCAGCTCATACATGTCGGGGTGGTTGGGTTTACACTAGGAATTTCTTTGTCTTTCTCTCCAACTCACCCGATCATTGTGGGCCACACCCTAGCAGTGAAATCGCTTAAGTGCTCAAGTTGTTCAAAGTTGTCAATATTCGGCATCGCGTTTCTCGATGCCCATTAATCATAAGAATGAGTCATCTGATCCTATGGGGTTGTGTTATGGCACTCTAAAAAATCCTCTCTTGGTTTAGGTAGAAGATCTAATTGCTCGTGGTGACACTTTCTCAGTTGCGACAAAAAGCATCAGATGAGTTCAATGAAAAGTTGCACAATGCCCCATCTTTCAATCCGCTCATCACAGTACTGAACCGTCAACTCGTACACATCAGGGTGGCCATTTTTACTCTAAGAATGCCTTCTTTTTTCTCTCCAACTCGTCTAATCATTGCAAGCCACACCCTAGTAGCGAAATCGCTTAAGTGCTCAAGTTGCTCAAAGTTGTCAATATTCGGCATCGTATTTCTCGTTGCCCGTTAATCATAAGAACGAGCCATTTTATCCTACGGGGTCATGTTATGGCACTCTAAAAAATCCTCTCTCAGTTTAGGTAGACTCAGATCCAATTGCTCATGGTGACACTTTCTCAGTTGCGACAAAAAGCGTCAGATGAGTTCAATGAAAAGTTAGATAATGCCCCATCTTTTAATCCACTCGTCGCGGCACCTAACTGTCAGCTCATAGGCGTCAGAGTGGCCAAGTTTATGCTAGGAATGCATTTGTTTTTCTCTCCAACTCACCTGATCGTTGCGGGCCACACCCACGAAATTGCTTAAGTGCTCAAGTTTCTCAAAGTTGTCAATATTCGGCATCGTGTTTCTTGATGCCTATTTATTATAAGAATGAGTCGTCTGATCCTACAAGGTCGTGTTATGGAACTCTAAAAAATCCTCTCTTGGTTTAGGTAGACTCAGATCCAATTTCTCATGGTGACACTTTCTCGGTTGCGACAAAAAGCGTCAAATGAGTTCAATCAAAAGTTGCACAATGCCCCATCTTTCAATCCGCTCATCGTGGCACCAAACCATCAGCTCATATGCATCGGGGTGGCTGTTTTTACACTAGTAATGCCTTCATTTTTCTCTCCAATTTGCCCAATCGATGTGGGCCACACCCTAGCAGTGAAATTGCTTAAGTGCTCAAGTTGCTCAAAGTTGTCAATATTCGGCATCGTGTTTCTTAGCACCCGTTAATCATAAGAATGAGTGTCTGATCCTATGGGGTCGTGTTATGGCACTCTAAAAAAACCTCTCTTAGTTTAGGTAGACTTAGATCCAATTGCTCGTGGGGACACTTTCTTGGTTGCGACAAAAAGCATCAGATGAGTTCAATAAAATGTTGCACAATGCCCCATCTTTCAATCCACTCGTCGCGGCACCGAACCATTAAATCATACGCATTGGGGTGGTCGAGTTTACACTAGGAATGCCTTCCTTTTTCTCTCCAACTCTTTTGATCGTTACGGGCCACACCCTAGCAGCAAAATCACCCTAGGGTATGCATTAGATGAATAGAAGTGTATGGGCTATGCAATTTTTTTAGAATGGGTATTGGTACAATGGTGTCTTACATTGTCTAATTTTGGTTCTTTCCATGTTTCCTTTGTATAGTCTTATTTCAACTATAACTATTGAATTTGTGTTGATCTCCATAAGCTTGTGTCTTGGATTACAAACACATATTTAGGTTCAAAGCTTAAGTAACAATAAACTTTGTGCAATTATTCATTTAATCATTTGTACTACAATTATGGATAACCATGATAAATGATTTGCATTAACCAAAAAGCTACAAATCCTTACAACATTGTATACCATTAAAACTATCAAATATATCCAATATAGACAAATAGGCTTGCCAAAAGCCATATGGACATAGAATGTCACGTATTCATAAAACAAAACATATGTTCGAAATTGCTATAAAGGCATACAAAATGATATCCAATAAAGTCAAATAGGAGCTTGCCAAAAGCCATATGGACATAGAATGTCACATATTCGTAATACAAAACATATGTTCAAAATTGCCATATAGGCATATAACATGGTATCCAATAAAGTCAAATAGGAGCTTGCCAAAAGCCATATGGACATAGAATGTCACATATTCGTAATACAAAACATATGTTCAAAATTGCCATATAGGCATACAACATAGGACCCTATTCTATTCATTTCCCTCTAGGGGAAGGAAACAGATCAGGAGATATCTTTGCCTATCGAGGGGATGGAGATGTATATTATGCAGGTGTCTTTCGAGTACGCCCACTCGACCTCCTTTCCAAACTTTTTTGTAACTCCACCTGATACAATGAAAAGAATGATGTTAGCATATACAAAAAATGAATTTTACAATGACATATAATAGAATAGTCACTTACCGCATACAAATAATCATGATGTTCATCCACAACAGGTGCACGTTCATGATCTGGAGTGACAAGCCCCTCTTGTAAGCATCACAATATAAATTAAACTAAATACAAGTGTCTTTAAAATTTTCAATAACATTTTATTAAGATAACAAATGTAATGCTAAATTTACTAAATTTACAAATATGTCTCATACTTCTGTCAAAGCAGTTGAACTTGCTACTGCTGCAACAACACCACGCTCCATTGACGTGTGAACAACTGGAGGAGTCTCTAATGTCAACATCTGAAAATTAAACAAAGTATATTGATTAATCGTCAAAACTATCTATATTATTTAGTAACAACATTAAAGATAAATTGCTTACCTAGGTGAAAGATTGTTGATGAAATACACTGCAAGGTGTTGATGTTGAAGCTCTAGCATCAAACTATTTGACATCCAAAATGAGTAATTAGAAAATCATTCACATAAGGTTCAACTATCTACATATAATAATTATATTTCTTCACTCGTTTTATACCTATGGAGTCGATGAAGTCATGAAAAAGGATGTTGTAGGAATGTTGCTAGTATTGTGAACACTTTGGCCCTGATTTTTTATCATAATAATTTACTAATTTAGATATATTCTCAAATTTCCATATAAGATTTAATAAAAATAATGAAATGAACTTGTAATAAAATTCACCTGGGTATCAATGCCAAATGTTTTGTTCAACAAGGATTTTGTCATGACAATGTTCTTTGTAGAAAACTCTGCTCGTGCACGTGCATTCTCAGAACTATTAGGATCATAAGTGCAAAGAGAACCACAAGATCGACAAAAATGAGCTAGAACTCAATGCCTAGAAGAATCACCATCATCACTCTCATCACCCTCTACTAGAGGCCTAGCATACTGTATAAGGGTCTGAGTGAGTGAGCTAATGGAGTCTAGAGTTTCGACCTCAATACTCTCCTTCACAATGGAAGGAATAATAACATGCTCTACCATAGGTCTGGCCAAGGGTCTTGGTGGGAGATTTGGGTCACGCTGTGCACCCTCTCTATCATGTGAGGAACCCCCACCTCTACCTTGGAAATCTAGAAAATCAAAATAGTTTGGGATCTCATTAAGGACAAACTCATAGTACAGTTTTCTCAAAATCTATTGGGGTACCTCATGATTATTGCATGGGGCTGGTCAAATACCATCCACCACCTATCCCAAAAATTGTTCTTAATCCCTTCATGATGACACCAATGAATAGGGAATCTCCTACATCCATGGTGTAAAGGTTGATTCGTTCGGGGGTCCGTAATAAGAGCACACAAGTCAAATTTATTAATTTTCTTTTTCTTCACTACCACATATGATAATTTGTCAACATAAAATTGCTTTTGTTCTTCCTTCTTACTGGACCAAAATTTTATTTTCCCACTCACAGATTGTATGTGAGATACAATAGATTGCAAAGAACTGGCAAGGTTTGTCCTATGGGAGTTTGTTCCAGTGGGATCTTTTAGCCTTGTGATTAAACCTTCAAGCTCTTTTTGGCTATTTTCTATTTGACCTAATAGGTTTTCTTGTGTACCTATGGGATGTCTAGGGATTGTAGGACATTCTTGATGTGCTTCTTCTTCAATATGGTCTTCATGAGAAGGTGATTGAGTGTTTTCAACATTTTCTTGTCTAATCTCATTTCCAGATAATGAAAATAAATTTAAATAAATAAACCTAGTTTAATCTTCAAATTAATTAAAAAATGACAATAAGAAAACAAAAATACATACCTCTTCAAGCTCTTCGAGCTCTTCGATGGCGTGGCAGCATTTTGATGAGAGATGGACAACTTAGTGCCCAATATCAAGCTTCTACAAAGGGCGAGCGTAAGAAAATGGCACTCCAAATCCCCAAAATGCAGGTTTGGGAATGCATCCAAAATGCAGACTTGGGTTTTTTTAAAGTTTGAAAAGGTCATAAGGCGCGCGCCTTATGACCATTTTTTATTTTTTTGAAGTGTGGCACCTTTTTGGTACCACAACTTCGTACATATGCCCAAAAGCTAATTCTAATAGAAAATTCTTTGAAACAATGCACAAATACAAATAGGGTATGTTGCAATACTGAAATACAACAAATGTAAATAAAAAGATAAAAGAGGTTCATGAGAAAATTGCAAGTATTGCTAACTCTTTTGATGGATTAATTTCACTGACAACATCAATTGATGGTCAAATTTTGATTTTGGAGAATCAAATTTATGCTCTTGAAAAGGAAAGAGACAAAATTGTTAGGAATCCCACAGCTACTAAGAGGGGGGGTGAATTAGTATCTAACTGGTAACAAGTATTTCTTAACTTAAAACATGCAGAACATATTATAACAGTGTATCGGTATGCAAGAAATAATGTAATAAACAGAATTAAGAACATCCACATGAAAAGAACACCATAACACAAGGATTTAACAAGGAAACCCGATGTGGGAAAAACCTCAGTGGGATTTGTGACCCACAATATTCACTCACTGGCCAATAAGAAAATATTACTTACAATAGGGGCCTGCACATGCAGGAAAGCCAACTGCCTAGAGCTCATTGCTCAATGGGAAGTCTCACTGACTTACAATGTGGATTATACAAATCCAATATCTTGTACTACTTTACAATAACATCTATAATGCCTGATCCAGTACCGGTTGTTGCTCTGTTTCTTACATAAACCCTTCAACCTATATTTCACATAATAGGTCTGCCTTAATATTTCGCATACATCACTTTCTTTTCTTACTACCTTTTTTTTCAAAATGTCTACAATGATCTCTTTTATATATAAGAGTCATTTTACAACATGCCAAGTCAGCTTACAAAGTTTTTACAATAATAAACAAAATATAATATAACAAAATCCTATCAGCCTCTATGCCGGTATACTTCCTTTCTTTGTGCCAGTGTAGAGTGTGATCTGCTGATGCCAGTGCACTAACTTGCCGGTGTAATGCCTTGTTGGTATAATGCCTTGCCGATGCCATAGGATTGCAAGGTTGCCATCAATGACAAAACCTTCAATCACCTACAATGTCTCATTGGAGTGTGCATATGCCAACAATCTCCCCCTTTGGCATTGATGGTAACACTCATGAGAAATTTCAAAAGTGTGTCAAAAAATTATCCAAAAATGTGAAGTCCAAAATTGTTACCAAAAATGTGTGCCAAAAATGTGTGTGCTCCCCCTAAGCATATGATTTCGTGATGTTGAATTTTCTCATCCCACTACTCCCCCTTTGGCATCAATGACAAAGGTTGTCAAGATGTTAGTAGAGTTTGTAGTTTCAACCTTGTAACTAGGTAGTTACAATTTGAAATAGATCCGCCAAAATCAAGTTTATACTCTCCATAAACTTTTTACTATCTCTTATTGTTGTCTCTGTTCTCTTAAATGTACTGGTGAGATGTTGCAAATGCTCTGCCGGTGTTTTCTGTCCCTATATTAGTGCCTCAGATACTTCCTTCCATAGTGATGCTAAATAGTCCAATCTTGGACTCAGTTTTAATCTCAGATGCTTTGCCTTATTTACTATTCTCTCCTTTTCCCTTTCCAATTTAAGTAAATCTTCCTCAAAATTTGTTATCTTTTGTTCAAAAACTGATAGTGTATCAGGTGAGTTGACAAAATTATCTGCAAGTTTATTGATTTCATCCTATACCTTGCTCATCTTCTTATCTATATCTATAGTCAAAAGGTTTGTCTTACAGGTGTCTTTGTACAAAGTCTTGTACTCTTTCAATAAATTACACAATTTCGGTAGAAGTGTGTCAAAATCTCTGTTACACTTCTTTATTTGCTCATAAAAGAATTTTTACTTTATCCTTCAATGTCTCTTCCTTTATTTTCTCAATGTTTTCTGTGATATATTTACACAAGGTATCAAGTTGTCCTAAAGAATCTTTATTGTCTATATTACAGTTAGGAGCAATTACCTTCAAAATTTGTATGGTATCATCTATTTCCTTATAGGCTTGTGAGCTGCAGTCTATTATCTTTTTAATTGAATCTAATAGTACCTCAGTCACATTAGTTGATTTGTAGCCTGATGATGAACCTATATTTTGAGTATCACCAGTGGAAGTAACCAAGCTTGTATTGACCTCTGGTAGGTCTGTTTGTGTTTGCATTTCCCTAAGCAATGGTTTTTCTACTTCTCCAGTTGCCGGTGGCACTGTTTCCTTATGAACCTATTCTTGTTTCTGTTGTTGTTCCTGTTCAGGAGCCTTTTGCTCTGTTGGTTTCTCTATTTTTTGCATTGTCTCAGTCTGAGTCCAAGTCTCTACCTTTTGTTCTTTGTCATCTGTCAATTTCTCTCGTGTGTTATTAGTTTGCTCAGCTATCGAAGGCTCACTAGCCATGTCAGTCTTATCAGTTGTATCTTTGTCTACCATAATGTTGATCTTTTGAGTATCAACATCCATAGTATATAAGACTTCAGGATTAGGATTACCATCTTCTACATCCATACTTTCAGCCACCGATTGATCTTTTGTAGCTGTTGTTTTTGCCGGTGGAGTAATCAAAGGAGGTGGGGGTAAGTTGTCTTTAACCTTGATACTAGGTGGTCCACCAACTTTACCTTTACCCTTGTCTCTTTCTTTCTGATATACATTTATAGGTTTGTGACTCATGTATTCTTCTTGTTTTTCTTTTTCCACTAGGAAAATGTCCCATGCATGTTTTGTCTCCTCAGTCACCTCATTAATTCTTCCAACCATTAAAGCAATGTGTCGGTGTGCAGTAGAAAATACTCACCGGTTGGATTGAGCAATTAAGTCATCAATTTCTTTGGGTGAATTCACCGGATATACAACAAGTAGTTTTTCAATCTTTATTTTCTTGTCCAGTTCTATTACTGCTTGTCTCCTTGCTTCCAATCTCTTAAATAGTTCATCTGGAACTTCATTTACTACTTCCATCAAAAATTTCTTATACATATTCATATGCAATATAACATTGTTTTCTACTTGTTCTTTTTCATCAGTTGTTAGAGTATCATATAGTTTCTCTATATTCTTCAATTTGCCTTCCTCTGTAATTTCATTCAACAGTATGTCAAAAGGGGTCAAGTCCTTGTTTGTCCTCTTCTTCTTCTTGGGTGTCAGTTTCTTCTTCTTTGGTGTAGCCTTTCTTACCAGAGATCTCACTGCTTGTTGTTTTTGTCTTGTCCTCCTAGGTGAGGGTGTGGTTTTCGATGAGGGATCTCTTTTGCTTACAACTCTTTTGAAAGTTGCAGGCATGTCGCTCTCCGAAGAAGTACCTACCGGTAATAGGTGAGTTTCAGGTTGTGGAGCTGCTAACTCATCCTCTGTTATACCGGTTTGCTTTAACACATCTTCTTTAATAGCCTTTGCCTGTCTGGAACCTTTTCTTACAACTGCCTCAACCTTTTTCACTCTTTTCTTAGATTGTATTTGGCTTTCAATAGTTTCTGCACTACCAAATACTTCTTCCTTAGGTTCTTTGGGGGCTTCCAGAAGTGCTTTAGCATATGTTTCAATTATATGATCATCTATTTCATAGCCCATCTCAGTTACCCAAACTATCCTAGGGATGACTGCTTCCATCCAGATCTCATCCTTCTTGATTACAAAGCATATTTCATCCTTATATTTGTCAACAATCTTTTGTGATAGTCGGATTCTTTTCTTCATTTTGACTTTTAGTGCTTGAGAGAAATCATGGATATTGTTTTCCTTATCTTCTCCCATATTATTGAATAGTTCTATTAACTATTTGCCTACTGGTATATCATATCCAAGTTCTTTGTAGCCTATACCAGGAACCTATTTGGTTATATGTAGCATCAGACATACTAGCAGATTTCCAAACCTGAAGGTTCCTTTCTTGTCCTTCTTAATCTTGCCTAAGTTGTCAATTAATTTGTCCTTTAACCACTCACATACATCAAGCTTTGCATTATCTGTGACCATATCATAAGCACTCTTAATGCATAAACTTTAAACTAAATTAAGTCTATTTGCATGAGTAGCTTTATACCCTAATATCATGCTGATAAATATCACATTAATGTTTGTTACATCATTTACTCTTAATGACCTTTTATCAGATGTGGCACCAGTTAACTGAGTAACTAGGTCATTGGATACCTTCTTAGTTGGGCCTTTTACCAGTGGTCGGTAACCCTGTGACAGCTTTCATAGCTTCCTTGGTGATTTTGTGAATTGCATCTAGCCAGAAAAATTGACCATGTACCCTGCTTAAGACTATCCTAATCACATCCTTGGGGAATTTAGGAATGCTAAGGATCTCTATAAATCCTAGGGTTTCAATGATCTTATGTTCATCTTTTACATTGCCGGATTCATCACATATGACAATTTTAAACATGGTTTTAATCTCTTCATCTCCTAGTTCTTCAATGTTATAGTGAATGTAAATTCTGGGGTTTTCGGCATAAACAACTCCCTTAGGAATTTGAGAAAAAGCACCTAAGGTATCATCTTTCTTTTCTACCTCGGGAACTAATTGAAATATGGGCCTATGTCTTTTTATAACTTCGACAATAGTAGGGTTTGCTATATATTCAATTGCAGAGGTGGATGCCATGATAAAATACCTTTTACTGCCTTTAGGATGGATGATTGTTTGAAGTGTTCTTGCCTCTTGTTCGAAATGCCTTAGCTCAGAATCTTCACGCTCTTCGTAGGTTTGAAATCTCGGTGAAATGAAATGGAGCCAAAACCTCAAATTTATAGCGTCTTTTTGCCATCTACCACATTAAATGCATGCTGGTTAAGTATTCACATAACATTGTCTGCCGGTAACAAGTAATTTCCAACTTCTTATCTCTAACCGAGGGAATAATAGCACATGTGTCATTAGATTGCCAAACCCTCAAGGAAACTTTCTTCAATTAGATGAAGAACTTCCTGCCGGTGGAGCACTGCTTTGTCCTGCTGGTGAAGCATTGACTGGTTCTACTGGTGGAGGAGTATTCCCAATATTTAGATCAGCTTTTCTAATCCATTGTTTTGAGAATTCTTGTTTAACCTCTTCAACTTTTTCTTTACCTTTCAAGCTAGAACTTTTGTTGTCTACCAGTGATCCTTTACTTCTACAGAATTTTGCAATATGCCCAATCTTGTTACATGCATAACAAGTTACATTATTCTTCTGAATAGCTTTCCCATAACCTATGCATGTTTGTGTTCTACATTGATTAGATAAATGTCCAAACCTTCCACAAACATAACATCTCACATTCATTTTGCAATTTTCAGAGTTGTGACCAACTTTGTTGCATTTTGAACATTGACAGGTGGGTGTGTTGATATTCTAATAATTTCTAGATCTACATTCATTTTCTCTATGACCATACTTATTATAGTTAAAACATTTTCCATTGAATTTATAAGCATTAGGTTGTCTTACCGGTTTGCTGTGATCCTGAGTATTTGTAGTACCGGAGCTTTCACCAACTTCAAAGACAATTCCAGAAGTGTCACCTTTAGGTTTTTGATTCTTTAGCAAGGTGCCAAGTTCCTCTGAGCTTTTCTTGAATTTGTATTTATGTTGATTTGCAGTTTCTAGTTCTCTTTCTAAGACCTCTTTCTATCTCATTAGTTCATTGGAGTCATTTTGAGTGTGCATCAGATTTGTCTTCAACATGTCATTTTCATAGATAAGTCTTGTATTCTCATTTGCTGCATCACTTAGTCTTCTGGTCAATTCTTATTCATTCTTCTTCCTATCCTCAATTTCTTTACCAAATCTCATAGTCATATCCTGCATCTCATTCTTTGTTGTCATGTTCTCTTGTTTCAGCTTGCTTATCTGATCATTAAGTGATTCCTTTTCATCATTCTCATTTTGCAATTTTTCACAAAGTTCTCTTCTCTTATTTCTTGCAACAGTAAGATTCTCTTGAAGTGCCTGAATGATATCCCGAGCTTCCCTTAAATCATCTTCTAGTTTGATATTTTTCAATTTCTCTGCATCATAGTCTGAAAGAGCTCCTTCAAGTTGCTTCATCAGATTTTCCATCTTTACCAGTGTCAAGATCTTCCTCAAGCTGTTAGGCTTCTGAAAATAGAGGACCAGGCTCTAATACCAATTGTTAGGAATCCCACAGATACTGAGAGAGGGGGTGAATCAGTATCTAACCGGTAACAAGTATTTCTTAACTTAAAACATGCAAAACATATTATAATAGTGTACCGATATGCAAGAAATAATGTAATAAATAGAATTAAGAACATCCACATGAAAACCACACCATAACACAAGGATTTAACGAGGAAACCCGGTGTGGGAAAAACCTCGGTGGGATTTGTGACCCACAATATTCACTCACTGGCCAATAAGAGAATATTACTTACAATAGGGGCCTGCACATGTAGGAAGGCCAACTGCCTAGAGCTCACTGCTCAATGGGAAGTCTCACTGACTTACAATGTGGATTATACAAATCCAATATCTTGTACTGATTTACAATAGTATCTATAATGCCTGATCCAGTACCGGTGCTGCTCTGCTTCTTACATAAACCCTTCAACCTAAATTTCGTATAATAGGTCTGCCTTAATATTTCGCATACATCACTTTCTTTTCTTACTACCTTTTTTTTCAAAATGTCTACAATGATCTCTTTTATATATAAGAGTCATTTTACAACATGCCAAGTCGGCTTACAAAGTTTTTACAATAATAAACAAAATATAATATAACAAAATCCTGTCGGCCTCTGTGCCAGTATACTTCTTTTCTTTGTGCCGATGTAGAGTGTGATTTGTTGATGCCGGTGCACTAACTCGCCGATGTAATGCCTTGTCAGTATAATGCCTTGTCGGTGCCATAGGATTGCAAGGTTGCCATCAATGATAAAACCTTCAATCACCTACAATGTCTCATTGGAGTGTGCATATGCCAACAAAAATAATTCAAAGAGCCAGAAGTATGAGAGGCTTGGTGAGTCCAAGATTGGATTCACTCTGTGTACATAAGAAAGAATGCATGGATATGGTGGGAAATCCCACACTGGTAGAGGTAAATGAAAAAGAATCTTTTACACATTTATTGAGTGGTCTTGTATCTATTTCCAGCACATTCAAAACCGACTGGAATACTTATGTGGAGTAATTGGAGAAAGATTATCGAGAAATTTTGAAATCAGTCAAGCTCTGGTAAGACATTTTTGGAGGTATTCAGTGTACAATTCTTATTCTTTGACATTCTTTTTACAATTTTTGGGCATTGATTTCAAAGGGGGAGTAGTATAGATGTGAAAAAGAATAAAAAGTTGCATACATTAGGGGGGAGTTACAGAGTTTTTAGATTTTTTGGAGATATGGAGTAATTTGCTTATTCAGCTCAGGGGGAGCAGGGCAAGATGAAACCGACAAATGAAACCTTGACCATTTTTCACATGAGTGTTGCCATCAATGCCAAACGGGGAGATTGTTGGCAATTGACACTCTATTGGTTGGTTTCTCTATGTTCTCATTGATGGAAACATGATTTTGTGTTCCAACTTCATATGGTGTATCGGCAGGCACTTCACAGATTCTACACTGACACTGGCACTGGCACCGATGGGTCAGAAGGATTTCTTTGATCACCATCAATGTAGGCCGACATGGTATAGTAAAGGTTATCGGTATTGGAGGCCAACACATCTTGGATCCAGCATTGACAATTTGTTTTAATGTTTATACATTTATGTTATCTGGTCGACATGTAATCTGATATTGTATATATCTTTGTAAGCCGACATAAGGCATAAAAGTTGTATAGGGTATATAGGCCAGTTTGATAAGATCATTTTGATATAGGGAGATAGACATGAGTTAAGATGTGTGATGGATATGCGAATATAATATAATGTGAAATATATTAGAGAGATTATGTAGGTGAGGAATTTATTGTAAGGGTTATTTCAGTAAAGGGGTTTAGGGTTTCTAACCGGAACAAACAGAGCTTAGACCAGAACTTTATTCTGGCATAGAAGTTGTTATCTTAGAAATTCACACTTCTTCGGATTATTTTCTGGAATTTTATGTAGTCAGTGAGGCTCCTATTGTGATTGAGCAGTGTGCTCTAGGTTGTAAGCCTTCCTACGCGTGCAGGCCCATCATATATTGTAATATCTCTTCATATGGCTAGTGGATTGATATTGTGGGTCACAAATCCCACAGTTGTTTTTTCTCATTTCAAGGTTTTCCACATATAAATTTGTGTTATAATTCTCATTTATGTGTTTGGCTTATTGGTTGCTTTACTTCTTTCAATTATATTTATACTGGTATATCAGTTGGTGTATAAATGTTTTGTTAAGGCTAAAAGCTACTATTCCGGTATAACACTGATTCACCCCCCTTCTCAGTGTTATTGGTCTCTAATATTTTTGTGCCTGCTGAAGTTCTTCCTTTGTCTAGTTGTCTTCTTCTCTCTATTACAACTTCACCTTGCAGAATACTATGTTCTTGCTCTCTCTACTTCTATAGATTTTTCTATTTTCTCTCGGTAGCAACAACACACTTTCTACGCTTCTTCTCTCAACACTCTACTGTAGTCTAGTTGAGACATCTTTATTTTCACCTCTATCTCCATCTCAAACAATTCAACTACATTAGTCAAATCATATTTGCTACCTTGCATAGTCAACTCTACATCAAAGAATGTTTTCCACCAAATTGTTTTGTTTCTCAAAGATCTGGTCTATAGTTGATTGGATTCTTTGTATATTCTTTTCCATCAGATAGTCATCATTCATAAATGCATCCTCTTGGCATCCTTCTAGATCAAATTATTATCTGTACTTAGATTACTAAATTTAGTAATCTTCCTCTGATGAATACTAAGGGGGGGGGTGAATTAGTATGCCAAAAATATTTGCACTTAAACACTTAAACAGTCTGAAGATAAACTGGTAAAATAGTTTAACAGACAGACTAGTTATCACACATGCAAACCAAAATGTAAATAAAGTATTCACCCACAAAAGCAATACAACCATAACACAAGATATTTGACGTGGAAACCCAAATGGGAAAAACCACAGTGAGATGGAACTCACAAGTTACTATCTATAGAATAGAAACCAGACCGGTTAAGGTCAGACCAGTTAAGGTCTTACAATGTTCTTCACCAGAACAGATCCTATTAGGAATCTCAATCTCTGTTAGGAGATAAGTCCTATTAAAGACTACCTTGCTAGAGGATTTTAGATTCATAGAGGTGAACCACCTTGTTAGAGGATTTTACAAAAGGCTTTTGGGCCTACCCGGTTAAGGGCTACAGACTTGTCAAAGATGTGAGTAATCAACAAGTGTTTGATCTATCTAATAGCACAAACTGCTTGGTTAGATCCAGTATTGCTCACAGTTAATGCATTCTAGCATTACTTCAATCTTCTCAGTCTCTCACTCAGTTACAACT
This sequence comes from Cryptomeria japonica, assembly GCF_030272615.1. Classification (NCBI taxonomy): domain Eukaryota; kingdom Viridiplantae; phylum Streptophyta; class Pinopsida; order Cupressales; family Cupressaceae; genus Cryptomeria; species Cryptomeria japonica. The sequence continues at coordinate 605,359,314 of NC_081405.1, forward strand.
TGATCTTCTCAGATAAGATCGCTCTTTCAATAACTCATCAACCACCTTAAACCCTAGCACAACATAAACCCTTTTAGCAACAACCTAAAACCCTAGACATGATGTCCTTTTAAAGGAATCTGATTTCATGTCGGTCCAAGTACATTACAATTTCCTAGGTTCAATGAATCTAGACATACTCAGTAACACGACACAAGAAGCACTGTCAGTGTGTCGGCACCGTCAAACAATCGGTGGATTGGTAACTTATCACAAAAATGTCGATTGGTAACTCATCACAGAGTATTACTGGTTCATACAAAATACCGGTTGCCAGTTTGACAAATGAACACTGGTAAGAATGTGTTGTGCTGCTTAGCTCCCTCGTACCGCTTGAGATCTACGAACTGCTTGGGGTCGACATGCCGCTTCAGACCGGGAAACACATTCTGCAAAATCATCAATAGTCTAAAGACTAGAATACAACATACCGGTTGGAACAGATACCGGTTGAGCTCTAGCTCATACATATAAAGTGGATCTCAATGCAAGTGTGTGTCCATCAATGACAATCACAAAATAAACATCAAAAATGCCAACAATCTCCCCCTTTGGCATTGATGGCAACACTTAGGATAATAAAATTTTGACATCTAAGTGTTTTACAACAAAAACATGCCATTAGCAAAATTGCTCCCCCTAAGCATATACACTATCCCTTAATCAATACAATGTATAGCAATTTTGCATACAGAGCATAAACATTGAGATATTAGAGCATAAAGCATATATCAAAATTTTAAAGCCAGATACTTCTCCCTATTCTTCTCCAAAATAGATAGAGTACTTCTCCCCCTTTGCCAACAATGACAAAGTACCACTGAACAACCCTGTTTCCATTTGATATTAAAATAATAAGAGTTTATGACAACAAGGAATAATACTTGTTAAAAACCAATTTATAGTCTTGCAAAAATTGTTTCATGGATAGAGACCAGGACTCAAGTAGGGAGGTGACCACTTCTTTCTCTGTTTACATCTGGGATACCTATTCCTCCATGGCATCAACTGTGCTCATCTCCTGCGTAACTGTCAAGGCATCCAGGTTCAGATAACACTTCTGAAGAATTTGCAGACATGGAAGTAAAACTAGTTGTAGCTCCTGCAAATCTCTAGACCGTGTACTGATATCTTCTTCCATTTTGGCTGACTGGATCTGAAACCGATGAACGGTTTGCCCATAAGTTGCAAAGGAATCATAAGGTGGCTTAAATGTGCTTAAGTAAGACTGTAAGTCCATTTGAAGCTTTTGCTTCTGGGCTAGCACATCATCGCAGAATAGATGGGGTTGACAGATTTTTCTTAGTAGCAGGTTTCCCTCATCCAAAGCGTCCCTTATATCCTTTTGGTCTTTCAGAAGCTCAGACCGGAGTTCATTCAACTTTTTCACCAGAGCAATGTTAAGATCCTTTTGATGCTCTTTCTTGACATTTGCCTCAGCTGCTTCTTCCAGACTCTGCACCTGATCATCCACTACAGTACATAGTAGCTTAAGTTGTGCTAGTGATGATTTAGTGTTGGGAAGATTGGTACTGGGGATCAATCTAGTAAGGGTGTCTACAGCTGCTTGAATTATATCTTGCTCCTTTTTCCTTCGTATGATTTCAAGGCACTCTTGAGCAGCTTTGATGCTCTGCATAAGCTCCGATTCACTTGCAGACTGGAGATCGATAGGACTGGAGATGTCAGCCGGTTTGGCTTGACTCTCGGTTGCCTTTAGAGTCTCCATCTGTGTGCTCTTCACCGCTTCCGCTGCCCTATCCACTGCTTCCTTCTTCTTTTTCTCTGCTTCCTTCTTCTTTTCTTGTTCCTTGTCTTTCTCTTCTTTATTTTTCTTCTTAGCTTCCTTCCTCTTCTCCTCTTCTTTCTCTTCCTCTTCCTTCTTCTTCTTTTCTTCTTCCTTCTACTTTTCCTTTTCTTTATCCTCCTCTTCCTTCTTCTTCTTTTCCTCTTCCTTCTTCTTCTTTTCCTCTTCCTTCTTCTTCTTTTCTTCCTTATCCTCTTCTTCTTTCTTTTTCCTCTCATCTTCTTGCTTCTTTTTCTCTTCATCTTTTCTTTTCTCCTATTCCTCTTTTCTCTTCTCTTCCTCTTTCTGCTTTTTCTCATCTTCATCCCTCTTCTTCTTCTCTTCCTGTTCCTTAGCCACTTCCTGTCTATCCTTGGCTTGCTCACTACCCTGTTCTGCATGTTGCCCCTGTTCTGTTCCCTCAGACGGTATGTTCTAAGTGACATCTTCTATGTCCAGGGCATCGACATCAATAGTATCGATTGGTTCTTCAACCGGGTTTCCTTCTTCATCAAAAACTTCATTCAGTTTGGATATGACCAGTTCTTTTTCTGCTTGCAAGTTGACCATTCATGCTTTATGAGCTTGAATAGCATGATTCATATGCTGATGAGTGTCTTTTTCAACATCATCAATTCTTCCCTCTAACAGCCAGAGTCTTCTTCTCCTTGTGAAGAAGAGTCCTTTATTTTGGTCCAAAACATCAAATAATTCTGAGTTTGAGAGGTCGGGAAAGTACTGTGCAAAGACTTTCTCCCTAATCTCTTGTTCTTTTTCTATGGCAATGCGTTATTTATTATCTAATGCCTTATATAATAAATCCGGTGTCTGAGATTTAATCTCTCATGGCGACCGGTCATTCTTACACAAATAAATAATAATTTCCTGTAGTACTTCATCTTTCTCCTCATCACTAAAATCATCATAGTAATCTACTAAATCATGAAGTAATTTTCTCCTAATATTCTTTACTGTTCTTTGACAATGTGTCAAAGGTTTATATGAGGAGATATCGATATTTACCGGTGCAGACGCTGTCGGTTCATTCTTCTTCATCTTCTTTGTCTATTTGGCCTTCTTTGGCATTTCATCAGACTCAGTCTCCTCAGAGTTTGGTTCATTTGACTTAGTCTTCCTTTTTCTTTCAAAGACTTTTGTCGGCGCCACTACCAGTTTCTTCTTTGCAGGTGGCTGCTTGGTCACTCTTGGAGTTGCAGTAGTAGCTAGTGCCGATGCTACAAGCACTGCCTTTGCTTTCTTTGTTGCCGGTTCTTTTCCTTTCTTAACAAAGGGTTCCTCGGCTAGTCCAATCCTCTCCAAATGGGTTTTGGTCCTCTTAGCCTTAGGATCAAGAGGCAAGGCAATAAGGGTTGAGGCATACCCTTCTAGCATATCATACATTACCTCATAGCCCATTGGCTCCACTTCTTCCATTCTAGGCTCAACAGCCTCCATTAAGCATTTGTCCACCTGGATGGTGAAACAGATGTCATCTTCATATTTCTTAACAATATCACCTGAGATCCTCACCCTTTGACTCAACTTCCTTCTGAACTCATTAAAATACTTGTTCAGTACATCAGGGTAACCAGTTCTGATAGCTTGAATGCTTTCCTTGATCTGTTTGGTTACTGGTTGGTCAGGGGCCACTGGACATCTCCTACTCCAGGAAAGTAGCCTTGGAAATAGAAGAACAACCCAACTAATAGTTGTCCAAACTTGAATCTCAGTGCATTATCCTATTTAATCGACTTTAGAATAGATAGGAGTTGCCTCTGCATACCGGTGCATAGGTCAAATGATGCATCCTCTTTAATCATCCAGTAAGCGGCATTTACCACTGCAACAGATACAAAATTAATCATGCTAGCTGAGAATGTTCTGTAGCATATCACCATGCAGGCATACTTCACCAGATCATCCTTGATAGGATTAACTGTCATACCTCGTGAGTCGCTTGTTGAACCAATGAGCTTGGCCATTTCTATTTTTCTTACCGTTCGTAGGGCTGGCACTTCCCCTGTGTTGCAGAAACCGGTGACTGCATGAATTGCCTGCGGCATGATATCATGCTTCCTCTCTAGGTACATCTTGTCACCATGGACTCTGCTCAAAATGATCCTAATATGATCCTCTGTAAAGTCTTCCAGAAAGTATACTGCATTATGGAGTTTCTTCTTCTCTAGGATACTAAATTCTGGTTTGATTTTCTTGTCCTTGCCGCAAAATAAACCTAACTAGGTGTGAATAGCTATAGACCCTAGGTCTTCAATTTTGCAATCAATATAGTCAGAAATTCCCTCTTCTACTATTAATCCAGCCGGAACTTGTGATAAGGCATTATACTTTGACTTCCTTTGAATGAAACTTTCCGACTCAATGGATGTACTAGAACTGGTATGAGATACGGAAGCCATTGTAGAGTATTTTAAGAGCATGAAAAATACCTTTAAAACACGAACTTAGGGCTTCCTGATTCTCCTTCACTCCACACTCCATCGGTTGCCAAATCACTGCTTTGTGTTCTCCACTTGACCATTTGCAAACTGAATTTGAATCTCCTTCAACATTATTCAATTCCTTGAAATCTCAGCTCAAATCGCCTTTTCTTCGCTCTGCACTTTGAAAATCTTTTCTTCGCTCGAAAACAGATAGTGAGAAATGATTTGAAATAAGCTTTTATACATGTCTCTCACCTACCACCATTAATGCTCCTCTATTGGGGCGTAAACCCTAATTTGCCTTTTTACCATTTTCGGTCTTCTGCCAAGCGACATGTATCGCATATTGGTTAAGGTCTTTTACCAGTGTAAACCAAGGGTTCGAAAACATTTCGCCGTTTGCTCCCCCTAAGCCTTTTGAAGCTTAGTTTGCCAGTTCCGATATTTCCACACTAGGTGCCGAAACTAGTTCCTCTTCCAACATTGTTGGTTTCTTCCTCCAAGTTTTGTTCATGTCCGCTTGAACTATTTCAACATCAATTTCTCCTCCTGAGTGACTGGTATATCATCAGATATACTCTTTCTGCTTCTGCAGAATCTTGCAATGTGACCCAGTTTGTTGCAGTGATAGAAAACCAATCCAGGTGCTCTCCAAGGTCCATTGTTCATGTTTCCATTCTTCCTTCTGCATGTAGCAGCAGTGTGACCATGACCATGACAAATCCAATAGTTTGCTCTCCATCCGGTTGCCGCTTGATGGTCACCGCTTCTTGACTCATGATTGAAGACATTAAACCGGTTGTAGTTCTGGTTTACAAAAGGTTCAGGACCAACTCCTTGGGTCCTCTGAGGATATCTTTCGGTGTTGTTCATCACAGACCTGCCTTCAAATGCTCTATGCCCAAACTTGTTGCATGCATAACAATGACATTGAACTTATTGGATCTAGGTACATTGTTGATAAAGTAAGGAAAATTATTGTAGGCTTTGCTCCTACATACATTGGTAGTATGTCCTTCTTTAAGACAGTTAAAGAAAACAGGTTTGAATTTTGCTTACCTTTTCCTTTGAGTGTCGGTTGCTTCTTTGATGCTTCAGCATTTGTTCCTGAGGATTCTCCTTCCTCATGTTCAGAGAAACCTTGTCCATTGGTATTCTTTACCGGTCTAGATGACTCAAACTTTTGCTCTAGCTTAACAATACTTTTGCTAAACTTAGCAAGTATTTCCTTTGACTCAAAGAGTTCTTTGGAAATAACAGTATTTGTCTCCATTAGGCTTGAATTTTCAGAGATGGCTATGTTTAGTTCATCTTGTACTCCTTCTTTTTCCATTCTGCTCTCATGAAGGCGAGCAGTCAGTGCACTAATCTCTTGTTTCAACTTGGAGATCTCATGATCTTTGTCCTTTACTAGATCTTCAGCTTTCCTTTGGTTCTCAAGCTCTTGACTAAACCGGATAGTCAGTCCTTCCAACTCCTTTCTCAGATTGGAGTTTGAATCATTCAGCTTATTTACTTCTGTAATCATGGCTTCCATATTTGCTTCATCTTCAGAACTATTTTCAGATAGCTCCATCAGCTTCTCTGCATGTTCTCTCCTTTTTGCTTGAGATTCCTTGTATTTGACCATAAGATCATCATAGGCTTTCTCAGACTGAGTGAGCCGTTGAGTAAGTTCCCTCAAGATGTATTCACCCATATCTCTTTCCAAGTGGTTAAACTTATAGAAAGGTAGGCTCTGATACCAATTGATGAATACTAAGAGGGGGGGTGAATTAGTATCCCAAAAATCTTTGTACTTAAACATTTAAACAGTCTGAAGATAAACTGGTAAAATAGTTTAACAGACAGACCGGTTATCACACATGCAAATCAAAATGCAAATAAAGCATTCACCCACAAAAGCAATACAACCATAACACAAGATATTTGACGTGGAAACCCAAATGGGAAAAACCACAGTGAGATGGAACTCACAAGTTACTATCTGCAGAATAGAAACCAGACCAGTTAAGGTCAGACCAGTTAAGGTCTTACAATGTTCTTCACCAGAACATATCCTGTTAGGAATCTCAATCTCTATTAGGAGATAAGTCCGATTAAAGACTACCTTGCTAGAGGATTTTAGATTCACAGAGGTGAACCACCTTGTTAGAGGATTTTACAAAAGGCTTTTGGGCCTACCTAGTTAAGGGCTACAGACTTGTCAAAGATGTGAGTAATCAACAAGTGTTTGATCTATCTAATAGCACAAACTGCTTGGTTAGATCCAGTATTGCTCACAGTTAATGCATTCCAGCATTACTTCAATCTTCTCAGTCTCTCACTCAGTTACAACCTGATCTTCTCATATAAGATCGCTCTTTCAATAACTCATCAACCACCTTAAACCCTAGCACAACATAAACCCTTTCAGCAACAACCTAAAACCCTATACATGATGTCCTTTTACAGGAATCTGATTTCATGTCAGTCCAATTACATTACAATTTCCTAGGTTCAATGAATCTAGACATACTCAGTAACATGACACAAGAAGCACCATCAGTGTGTTGACACTGTCAAACAATTGGTGGATTGGTAACTTATCACAAAAATGCCGGTCGGTAACTCATCACAGAGTATTACTGGTTCATACAAAATACCGGTTGCCGGTTTGTCAAATGAAGACTGGTAAGAATGTGTTGTGCCACTTAGCTCCCTCGTACCACTTGAGATCTACGAACCGCTTGGGGTCGACATGTCGCTTCAGACCGGGAAACACATTCTACAAAATCATCAATAGTCTAAAGACTAGAATACAACATACCAGTTGGAACAGATACTGGTTGAGCTCTAGCTCATACATATAAAGTGGATCTCAATGCAAGTGTGTGTCCATCAATGACAATCACAACATAAACATAAAAAATGCCAACATCCTCTGCCCAAAGAGATTTGGTATCCTTCCTCGAGCGACACCAGCAGCCTATAGCATGATCACCATTAATGCATTCTCTATCCTCATTTTCTAAAATGATCAATCACAGCTACCTTCATTAAAGAAATCTTCATTTGGTAGTCGACAACAAGCTCTGGTAATAGATTAATTGGATTCTCATTCTCCCATGTGCACTCAGCTAGCACCACATCACAAATATGACATTCAAATCAGTCAGTCAAACATAGTCAACCTGCCAAATGTACATCTATGTCTATCGGGATGCCAATGAGTCGACTAAAACACCTCTAATGGTCACAATGACCTTAAACTTTGTCGATGCAGGATGGCAGGATGTGCATCATCTCCCATTCTTTGTTACCCCTCAAGATCATTTTTCAATCGCCTCTTGCATTGCGAGATGGTAGGAGACGCTAACATCTTTCTCTTCATTAGCCTGCATCATCGTTCTCCAACCCCTTTTACCTGTGCGGGCTGGCAGGATGCACTATTTTCAATTTGTCTTGCCCTACAAGAGTTCCATCCTCTAGTCTATTTGTATCGCGGGATAGCGGGGGACGTATCTCCTTCACTTGTGTTATCCGACAAGGTCATCTTCAAGTTTGTTTTACTCATGCGAGCTAGCGGGATATATTAACTATCCTACTTCTTGATGTCTCGCACACTCCTTTTTCGTCTATGCTTCCCAGCCGCGGGATAGTGGTGGCATCATTTACTTTGTTCTTATTTACCCCACATGACTTTTCGTGCTCAATATTATACAGTGTGGGATAGCGAGGGACCTAGTTTACTTTTGTCGATGTTATCTGGCACGGTCACAAATATCTTGGGGTTTGTCAATGTTATCCCGCATGGTCACAAATCTCTTGTTCATCACGTTGTGGGATAGCGAGATACTTTTGTCCTCTTTTATATTCTTATCCTGTAAGATCACTTTACTACCTTCCAATGTGTTGGGGGGTAACAAGACGTTAGCACACACACCGTGGGTCCCATACAAACACACCATAGCTAGAGAAAACCACTGAGTTGCAAACACATGTACATATGAGAACACCTAGACAGGTGGGGACTACTTGAATGCAATTCGGCCTAAATAAACCAAAATGCCACCTAGACATCTGCAGGCACATTTAGTCGAATGTGATGGGATGATAAGTAACAAAGGTCGTCGATTCAAACTGCCATTCGGGTTGAACTGCCATGAATTAACTTATTTCAATCTACAATCCTCAAGAATCAAACCCGATGGATCCAACTCCCTATGGGTCGAACACTGATTTTGCATTCTGCAGCCCATGTGATGTTTACTAACGACATAAAAAATATTGCCAATGTGGGACACACAAAATTAATTTAATTATGACCTTCAATCTATCTAATGAATATGCATATATCCTATTAAGGTGTATAAATGTCATATGAGGCAAGGTGTTACATTGCCCTCCCCTTATCTTCCATGACCACCATTAGACTGCATTTCTGTGAGATGCTAGCATGGCACATAGATGTATCTGTGATGCACATGTGTCTCTAAATAAGATAGTCAGCATGGTCAAGAAAATAGACAAAAAGGGATGACAAGGCAAGTCAAGCAAGCAAGTGAGATGGAAGTCAAGGTAATATCTTTGATTTGTTTTAAAGTGGAGGCTCTATGTGACACAAAATTGCACTAGGTTCCATTTATGATGTTACAACTTCTTACTTTAATACCACACATAAATCCTTTGAACATTTCAATAATTATTCATATTTTGATGAGGAACTTAAAACATTAAACCATATGCACATGCGAGATACATTTCGCAATTCAGTCATTCATAAGTCTTGAAGTTATTCACAATGTATATAGTATTAGCATAATCTACGCAAATATTTTCCTTGAAATTATAGATATGTTAAATTTTGAACCTATTTTCTCTAATCTTAAAAAAAATTAATTCAAATACAATAATATTTATTTGATAAATACATGCATCAATTTCTATAAGTTAAAAATATTTACACATATTCACAAAAAAATATAGGACACAAGGTGACTCATCAAAGTCACATGGGCAGTGTTGGGAAAGCAAGATAATAGAAATAAAAATAAAGCTGCTTAAGTGACGAGAGAAACACTAGTGGGAAGTGGAGGGTGGTCCCGGGTCATCTGGCTTTTCTCATACATTAGTGGGATTCGGGGTGACGTTAGGAACAAACCAGCCCTCGTTTATATTAGCTTCTCCCTCCTTGTTGGTGAAATTGCCAAAATCAATCAAGGGAGCCACCTAGATGAGTCTAGCCAATCACCACCACTAGTTATAGATAAAAAAAATAAAAATAAAAACCTTTGTTTAAAAAATAAAAATTAAAAACATCATTTAGATCAACTCCTATTGATATGTGTTAAATTATTTAATATTAGATATATATAATAAAAAAGCATTATAGTGATTAAAAAAAACTAAATTAATTGATAACAATAATGATGTGTTGTTTGATTAGATCAATTTAGTTTTTTTTCAAATGTATGATTAGACCCCATTTGATTTTTAATAATAATTTTGATGAATCCATTTTCATCACTTATAATAATTTAAATAAAAGACAAAGAAAACTAAAATTTATGATACCCACCTCCACTAAAATTTTAGTATACCTAAACAAAAACACTGAAATAATACCAATCAATTTCAGAATGATAATTTTGATGAATTCATATCAAGAAAATAAACTTTATGACACCACCTCTGCTTAAATTTTATTATTTCTAAATAAAAACAATAGAAAATAAAATATTAACAAGAAACACATTCCATACCAGACCAATCAATTCTCAATAAAAAAATATTTGAAAAAAATAAATTTTAAGGTATTCACCTCCACTTAAATTTTACAATATCTAAATAAAAACATTAAAAAATAAATAACAAATAATTTTGATGAATCTATTTAAAGAAAATAAATTTTATGATATTTATCTGATCTAAATCTTATGAATAATAAATTCATTCAATACATAACTTTTTTTCATTCATTAAGCTTCACTTCTTTAACTAAGAATCAAAGATTGAAAGATATCCATTCCAAAAAAATCACTAAAATGCATGTTAGTGGCACGTTTTACACGGTCGATTTTGCAATTAACGGCTGCGATTGACTAACCTATAGCTAACACGCTGTACAAAAGATCCATTTTAAAATCAGAATAAACACAGCAGTTGGTGGGTGGGCATGTTGATATATGATGATGGATTGAGACAGATCAACAACTACTTCGACTTACCAGTCACCGCAATGGATTCCTGAAATCTCCACCTTACACGAGCTGCTTTTAATCCACACAATAAGCGTACCACAATGCGGTGGAACGGTCATTGAAATAATCGTCACTCCCTTTCTAGAAGGCGGCCACGTTTCTTTTACAGGAATCCAAAATATTGGACGCCAAATTTGACGTTTCAGGGATTTCAGATTTTTCTATAGATAAACTCAAGTTTTCATAGATGATGTTAACATTTCCATAGAAAGTCTAGACATTTAAAAAATGTGATTTTTTTTCTTATATATACACAAACTACCTACTGATTCAGCATTCAACCTTCAATAGAATCTCTCTGTAGGCATAGATTGAGTAGTCATGGAGGCAGTAAATGGAACTGATCTTCCAGTTATCGATCTCTCTCTTTTTCCCTCACAAAATGTTGATCAAAACCTGCAAAGCCAAGAGTTTAATGAGCTGAGGAAGGCTTGCCAGGAGTTGGGTTTCTTCCGGGTGATCAACCATGGAATTAATCCAACTCTTATTCAAGCAGTAGAGAGCAGGATAAGAGATATTTTTGCAATGCCTTCTGAAATTAAGAACAGAGCTGTTTTCCCCATTTTCAACACTGGGTATGGCCCATCTGTAGTAGATGATGTCACAAAAGACTCCACGCCTGAGAACATGATCTTTCCATGGGATCACCTGCTTCCCAACTCGGTTGAGAAAATCTCAGCCAAACTATGGCCACAAGGAAACCCTGCATTCTGGTAATTCTATGGGTTGCAAATTCTTCTGATTTGAAAACCTCACTGCTTAGTATTTTTACATTGTTTCTTTATGTTTATGCAGCGAGGAGTTGAATGCGTACAAAACCCAAGTGAGGGAGCTTTCTCATAGGATTCTGAAGCTCCTTGTTTGGAGTCTGGGTGTGGACATTTCCAGCCAGTCTGCATCACAACTGTTTGAGAAATCCCATGGAAATCTTCGGATGAATTACTATGACAAGAGCACTGAAAAGGAGATGATCTCCAAAGCTCACACAGACGTTTCATGCCTCACAGTACTGTATCAAGATGATGTTGGAGGTCTCCAGATCAGAACTAAGCAAGGAAAATGGATGGATAGTAAGCCTATGCCTGGATCTTTCGTTATTAACATTGGTGACATTTTACAGGTAGATATTTTACACATGCCTTGTCGCTTTTATTATAAATTTTATTTTGATAGTTTTATAATGATATAGATATTTATATGTAAATAATTTACATTTAATTTTTAATAATATTTTAATTGTACAAATAGTATTGTTGATAGGAATTTACAAATTAATACATGTAATGGTGAAATTCATAAATTGATATTTTCTTATAATTTTCAAGTGATATGTATAACATAAATTATTGCAGATGTGGAGTAATGGGACATATCGTAGTGCTGAACATCGTGTAGTATATGGAAAATCAAACAAAAATAGGTTATCAATGGCCTATTTTCATGATTTTCTGGATGAATTTGAAATCCGTTGTCCAGAAGAGATGATTGACCAAGAGCGTCCACAATTGTATAAAGTAGTTACAAAAGGAGACATTGTGGCATATTATAAGAAAGCAGGTCCAAATTTGTACACTCCTCTACACTTTAAATTGCAGTAGAATAACTTATAATTAAATAAGATAGCTCCATCTAATATCATATTTGGAAGTTTGTAATAAGATGGTGTTTAAACATAAATAAATCTCAACTAGTTTGTTGAGTATGATTTATTAGTAAAATAATATTGTTATAGAAAAATAAAATACAACTTTTTTCTTATGACTACCATTTTGTCTTAATGGCCAAAGTAGATGTCATTTGCTTTGACCATGTTTTAAAATGTAATTTTTGTAACTACTATATGTGTTGGAACAATAATGATGAAATTTAAATTAGGTTTCTCTAAAAAAATTTCACATATTTATATGATTTATTATAAATTAACACATATTTATTTGATAGCTGAATTAACACATATTTATATGATTTATTATAAATTAATTATATTTAAAGCTATCAATTGCATTCATTTGATTATTTGATAACCATTTGCATAGTATTAACATTCAAATAGAAAAGCATTATAATGACAATTCTATTGGTACTCTAAAATGGGTCTAGGTTTAGATACTCATCTTAGAAGCATTTTCAAGGTTGAAGCCACTAATCATTTCTAATCTAGGATGCATAGCTAAGTGATAAGCCTTATGAAGAACTACTAGTATCATACTTGATTCATGTAGATTGATATATTTTGGACTCATAGACTAGAAACTCCCTCAAGAGAACCCTCTTTCTTCATTATACCTTCTTACCTTCGCCTATTTGGAGTTTGAAAACAACACCACCACTAACTATACACACAACATTGGCCACATGCAACTTTCAATCATATTATGTTCAATGGGCCTTTTTACTTCTACCTATATTATTCATAATTGGTTTGTTTTTCAATATTAAACCAATATTATGATAGTGCTAAAATTAGACACATTTCTATGTGAAGAGAAAAATCTAGCTATTTATCAAAACCATTATCTTGCTAATCATCCCATTAATATTTAATTCATGCAATGACTAGAAGATGGCTCTAGTGTATTTCTAAAATTGAAAAGCATGACCAAAAAACTAAAAGTGTCCATAGTGATGGTTGAATATTATTATATGCACATCCCCATTCCTTACATCTATCTGATGGTAGTCCAATCTCATAAATATTCAATAAATATTTGAAGAGTTTCCAATGGTAGCTAAAGGTTTATTTATGCTATATTCCCTTTTAATGGGCTAATATTAGTTTAGTTTTAATTTTGTTGATAAAATTATTAGAAGTATCATTTGATCGGCTATTTTTAAATATAATTAATTATGCATTTTAAAGCTAATTTGAAATTTTATCAATCTTATATACTTTTTTAATATTTTTAATTCAAGACCCACTTGTAAATTTTGATCTATATCCCTATCTTCCAAGTTTTCTAAACTATATATAATAGAAAATTCCCTTAAATGAAAACTCTTAAAAATTAAAGTTGAAAACTAAACTTGTGTCCCAAATTCAATTTTGAAATAATTTCTTTACTCCCACATCTATTTTCTTATTTCATGATCAAATGGTAAGTGAATTTTCCTGGAGATGTTTCACAATGTTTGATTTCATTGCATGAGTCATTCTCTACTTTGTGTTTCTTTGAAGCTTTCTTCTATTTATTTTATATTAGTTTAAGTAGAAGTGACATGTAATATATTGTTGAAGACTAATATTCTTAACCTTGAGTTTATATTAGTTTCTGCTTGCTAGAACTATTGCGAAGGCTTAAAACATTAAAAGGTGATTATAATTTTGTTGTCCCACAAATAACATCGCTAAGATTTGTTGGATTTATTTCATTTTGTCAATGTCCAATATAGAAGTTGCATATTTTTTATCCAAATTTTGCAACAAAACATTTTTTGTCACATTTGATTGGCATGGGAGATGACCTGCAGAAGAATTCAACTCTAGAGAACGCACGACAAATGAGGTCTCTGGCAGTGAGCTGGTCGAGAAGACAGATAAGATAAAGATAATTAATCGTTTCTACAGTTGGTGATTAGGATTTTAGAACGCCTGGCAAGTAATTATCAATCAAGTATATACTCTAACTTGTTTTCTCATCTGCATTTTGCATATGCGAAAAAATCAGGTTTCTCTCTTTTTTTCCCAATATACTTTTCCAAATAATTATGAATGAGTGTATAATTTAAGCAAACTCTTAAAAAACAAAACAAACAAAAACAAAAGGGTTCTTCCCTTCTTTAGCAGCACTTGTTGATAATAGCTATATAGGAATAATATATCACTTAGATTAAATATTTTTGAGATTCAAAATACCTATTTTTTCTATTTGGCAATAAAAATACTAAAAATACTATTAGGAAATTGCAAGCTAGGTCCCTTTTAGCTACCTTAAAGCTTACTGTTTTGACTCTCGAGCGAGTATTTGTTTTTATCAGCATAATCTATGTTAATAGGGCAGCAAGCTTCTGCCATTTAGACTTTAAGTTTTTTTATAAAAAGGGAATCCTCAGACTTACATATGTTAATTAGGAAGGACTCCTTATGCTTTCCATGGACCGCCTGATTGCATTCCTTCTCCTCTATTAGAAGGCATTTTGATGCTTCCATTTTGAATTTTGTTAGAAATCTATTTGCTATCTTAGCTCTATAAATTCTACATAATCAATATAATTATGGCTTTGCCTTTACCGATCAAAAAAAAAAATATACTAAAAATTGTCAAACATTTGTATTATTTTTTATAAATAAATGTAGATTTACATAATATATATTTTTCTTTTTTCATAAGCTACAATGCTATTTATGTGATGAAAATGTAATTAGCTCCAAAAGCATTAATATTAGAATATGGTAGACCTATTTATGCAGTATATAGATTGGTAATTTGTGAATTGTCATCATGTGGACATCAAAGTGAATATTATGGTATCTTTTACACATAAAAGAACTTGTGAACAACAAACATAACCAAATTAATGCTTAAAAAAAATATTTCTCATCAATCTTAATATCTATGTAGTACTTCTCACACGGTGCCCATGACTCTAAGGGGTGACCTTGTGTCTCTCTACTATTTTTTTTGGATATGTTTAGTATATTTATTTATTAATAATAACTATTGCACATAGTCATTGAAAAATAACATCTAATAAATTCAACAACTTTTTTAAAAATTGAGTGCCTATTAAATCTTTCTACAATTTCTTTTGAAAACATATTCATACTCTTGTATGAAATGTTCCAAAGATAAAGAATGAAACTATAATTGTATGCAAGTATCTAATAGATTCTACAATTTATTTTGAAAAATTTCTGAATGTTCTAAGGTAAAATCACTCAACAATGATAAATACTATAATTGCACACAAGACTCTACCAAATTCTGCAATTTAAAAAAAAAACACATTTGAATCCTTCAAAATAAAATATTTCGAAGACGACTAAAACTACATAACAAATTCAAGCATTTCTTTTGAAAATAAATCTTATTACTCAATAAAAAAATTGACTAGATACAAAGTTAAAAAGCACAAGGTTCTAACAACACTACAAGACTCAACTGGACACGTATAATGAGGAATTTGACACAATTCACAACAATACACAAGACTTTCCCAAACATAAAGAAAAGAAAAGTGTAGCCGCACATTCTCACAAAGACTTTTTGGCAAACCTTCAAACATAAAGACACCTTCATTCAAAAAAATATCTTTAATTGAATATTTTTTTTGAAATTATTTACTCTGAACCTATGCCAAGTTCTAATGTACCACAAGTTGGACATACTAAATATAAGTTTTCTTTTAAAAAAAATGATTATCATTAGTTGAGTTTTTAAATTTTAGAAGCCACATAAAAAAGAATTTGTGGCAGTTATACAATTTGTTAGAAAAATACTTAATCTCTACCATTTCTATTATCAATTCTCAATGACAACAACAATTTAAAAGGTTGCACTAATGTCAAATCACCTAGCATATCAAACTTTCTTGGGATATATGACCAATCTTCCAATAAAAAATTGAAGGCTTGTCAACTTGGATACTCATAATCCTTGCTGACCTTAGCACTTCCTAACTTCATTATCAACGATTGTCAATTTAAAATAGTAGAGTAAAAATTCAATTTTATAGAATCAATTTTTAAGAAAATCAATATAATTTACACAAAATAAAATAGTAATCATATTTTTAATAGATTATTGAAAGAGCTTTATGAATTATTTGTACCTCAACCAAATTACTTGAAATTTACAACTAGTTAGACTCATGTAATATTCTTCGTAGTTTCACACATCATCTATAAGTTTACCATTTCATATGACTCAAATCCATCACTTGTAGTAGAATACACAACTCATCATTTAATTCTCTTGTCAAGTAGCTTGTCATATATGTTGCATTTTCATGTTAAGGGTGATATCCCTCCTTTAGATATAAGCATTTAAGAAACTATGTTAATATATATTTTCAAATTAGAAATACATCTTTTATTCAAAAGAGATTATTGATACAAGTTGGGAGATAGAGATTGGTATAAACATCCTAAGTATGAATGAGAAGAACTAATTAGTATATGCTTAAGAGTTCAGTGTCAAGAAATTGAACTTAGGTCTTAATTTTAAAAAATAAAATATTTATTATTTTAGAATTAATATACTATTTTTTTGATAAAAGTGGATGAAACCACTAAAATTATATTAAATATTGAGTTTTTTTATAGGTGTCTGGTTCAAAGAGCACTGAAGGGAAAGAACTAGTAAGAATACCCTTCAGTATTGCTCAAGAAAACATAAGCCTATCTACCCATTACAAAAGCCCATAGGCACCCCAAATAAACCCCCCAGATACATAGCCAACCGCATTAGATATAAAGGAAGCTGTAAAATCCAGAATAGAAGAGAACATCTTCAAAATAGAGCCAGTGGTGTCCAACCATAACCAGTGCCAACAACCCATAGCCATCATGTCTACACAACACATGAGTCCAAATCTCTGAAAAGAACAAAACTCAGAACCAGAAGAGAACCATGAATAAGTGATCATGCCAACACAAAAATGGTGAGCAAACATATGCCAATCCAGATAAGAAGTAGAGAAAGATGATGAAAACCCTCAGGAAGTAGGATAAGACTGATCCATAAGATAATCCAAAGCAACAGCCAAAGAAATAACAGCAGGATAAGAAACCATCTGCAACACCATACATACTACTCTTTTCAATTCCTCAAAAAAAGCCACCGGTCGCCAATTTTGACAAGAACTCTCCACAACAAACATAGTATTTTGTGTTAGTAAAAATAAATGCATAGAAAGAATGGATACCATGACTGCATGTCACCAAGAATATAAAAGAGAAAGAGATAACTAGATCATGATTAACCTTCCACTACAAGAAAAGGTAGCGAGCAAGAAGTTGCTCAACAGATGATGAAATATACTCATGCCTCATAACACCCCCAATCATAAAATATGCAACTCCCAAGCGATAAGACCAAACACAATGCCAGATGATTAAAGAATGAAGGAGCCAACTCAATTCATCATGATACAAAAGCCCCGCCCGAAAGTCACCAAGCTTAGACCATGAAGGTTAATGATTACCAAATAATGCAGAGGATCGAACAGACATAATTATACTATTTTTTACTAAAATTTATAATAATTAATTTTATATTATTGAAGAAATATATTTGTAGTCTAATGTAAAGAAAAAAATTATTTTACTTATTTTAATATCTAATTTATTGATAAATTTATTTGTAGTCTAATGTAAAGAAAAAAATTCTTTTACTTATTTTAATATATAATTTATTGATAGAAAATTTTAAGAATACTTTTCTTAGTATTACAAATATGTCAAATCTTGAAACTATTTTCTCTTACCTGAAAATATATTTAATTCAAATACAATAATTTTATTGACATATTAAAGACAAAAAAAAAATGCTATTTAAAAAATGGAAAGTAAAAACATCATTTTGATCAACTCCCAATGATATCTAATAATTTATTTTATATTATATATATAATATAAAACATTCAAGTGATAAGGAATTGTAATTTAAGTGATGACAATGATGGCACGTTGTTTGATTAAATCATTTATTAAAGTTCAAGTTTTTCAAAGGTGTGATTAAACCCCAATCAATTTTTAATAATAATATTGATGTTCATCCATTTTCATCACTTATAATAATTTCACTAGAAGATAAAAGAAAATAAATTTTATCTTATCCAATTCCATTTAATTTTTACTATATGCAATTAAAAACATTGAATGATATATCGATTAGTTTTCAAACAATAATGATGATGAATCCACTACAAAACAAGGTTGCATTGCTACAACGTTCTTGTCAAATGTTGGCAACATAATTTATTTATTTTTGTTATGTAGAAAAATGAACAAGAAGGTATTCTAGATGAGACATTTCTCATCATCTCTCTCTCTCTCTCTCTCTCTCTCTCTCTCTCTCTCTCTCTCTCTCTCTCTCTCTCTCTCTCTACATACACACACACACACACCTTGCATTCCCTATTTTTAGTCAATCCCACAACACATGATTTAATCCTACATGCCACAAAACTCATCCCAAATTCAAAATTTCAAACTTCAAGTTGTCAATCCCACAACACATGATTTGATCCTAATCATTTGTGTGACTATTGATTATGTCTTAATATTTAAAAACATTCATTTGTGCATTTAAAGAAATCTTAGAACATCAAACAATATTTCATTACAATGAGAATTCATATTTAGGAACAATTCAATTGGAGCATTAAAAAGCATACATTCAAATCATAATTTGTATCTAGGTTATTACACAATTGTTTTTTATTTGCAACAATTCTACAAGACTATAAAACTAGTTTTTCAAAGGGATTGGCTAAGGGGAACTTAACCCTTGCAATATAGTAACTTCCTTTAGTACACATACATCAAGATTAATCTTACTAGTTACATAATTACTTTGAGCACGTCACTAGAACATCACAAAATGGGTGAAGTGGTAAAAAGGAAGTCAATGGGAGAATGGATGTATCTAAAATTATCTTACTCCAAATTGTCAAAAAATAGATACATATAATACATCTATGTAATCTAACCAGTTGGTCTAGCAAGGGTTCTTTCCAAAGATAATGTTTATTTATGAATAAAAATAGGGAAAAGGGATATATCAATGAAGTTCGAAGCATAGGTTGAAAGAAAAGAGGAAAGTAGAATATAATGCTAATACAATAGTCCAAAAGGACAAAGGAAAGAAGAATTTCAAAATTCAATGTACCCATTATGGAAAGAAAGGCATATGGAAGAGAAATATTCGAAGATACTTCTTAATTTGAAGCTATATGTTAAAAATAGGAAGAAGAAGGATATCTACTCTATAGAAATAAAGAAAGGGAAAGAGATTCAAGATAATTATGTATCGAACAACATAATCTCATATCTTGTGTGAAAAGATACATGCATGATAGATGAGAGTTCCAAGAAAAAGAGGTTGAAGAGATAACAAAAAAATTTCATATCAAAATCCACATCATTAAGGACAAAAATATATTGTTGATAGCTTGTTTCTGAGATCACAATGTAAGAGTTCCAAATTGCTAAAGTTACAAAATACCATGAGCTCCTAAGACATTTAAATATTATGTTATTCTATGACACAACCTTGGTTGTTTTCCTCCTAAATAAGTACACTAGAAGACTTTATGTCCCTGTAAACTGCACATTTATGGGTTCCATGATGTAGTGGCAGGTTGTGAAATCCCCTTGTCTGTAAGACATTTGTTTGTATCTCATTGGAGGCTACGTTTTTTTTCTGGCTTCTTATAGTTTTTCTGGTTATGATCACAGATCGTGAGACCCGTCTTTTTTACCTATGAACTGCTATATAAGAATTTGAACCTTTTGACAATTTACTTAAACAGAATATTAAAAAACAAATTATAGACAATAAATTCATTTTATACAAAACCTTAAAATTTCGTGAACCAATCAATCAATTTCCAATAATAACTTTGATGAATCTACCCACCTCTATCTAAATTTTACTATATGTATTGGAAGATAAATTATAAACAATAGACTCATTCCGTGCATAACTTTAAGGTGCGGTGAATTGGTTTGGTGGGCATGTTGAAATCTGATGATGGAGTTGTGACAGATCAACCACTCCTTAAAGAAAGATCAACCACTCCTTAAAGAATTCAGTATAGAAGCTCAAACTTCTTTACACGTCTCGAATTTTTAGTTCCTGAATCAGCGTACGTCAATGCAATCCTTTTCTAGAAGAGACGACCACGTTTCTTTTACTGGAATCCAAATTATTCAGCTGCCTTTCTTACATTGAATACCAAATTTGACGTTTCAGGGATTTTGGATTTTTATATAGAGAAGCACTAGTCCACTTCTAGATGATGTTAACTTTTCCATAGACATCTGAATATTGTGAATTTTTCTTATATAAACACAAACTGTGCTGTTTGAGCATTCAGCCTTCAATAAACTCATCTACGCGTAGATTGAGCAGTCATGGAGACAGCGAATAGAACTGATCTTAAAGTTATCCATCTCTCTCTCTCTTTCTTTCATGTTTATGCAGCGAGGAGTTGAATGCGTACAAAACCCTAGTGAGGGAGCTTTCTCATAGGATTCTGAAGCTCCTTGTTTGGAGTCTGGGCGTGGACATTTCCAGCCAGTCTGCATCAGAACTGTTTGAGAAATCGTATGGAAATCTTCGGATGAATTACTATGACAAGAGCACTGAAAAGGAAATCTTCGGATGAATTACTATATATACAAAACTTTTATAATCAGATCTAAGAGATTCTTGATCACAAATAGAAATTAGAAAAATATTTTATTTCTTATTAACACATTAGTAATAATATGCTATATATTAAATATAATCATGATATATTAGAATTTTATTTTTATTTTAAAATTAATTATAATACTTAGTATAAAGTAAATTTTGTTTAAATAGGTTTTATAACAATATATAAATAGATGTATGTCTTCATGAGGGCTTAATCAACAAAATATTTTATTTCTTATTAACACATTAGTAATAATATGCTATATATTAAATATAATCATGATATATTAGAATTTTTTTATTTATTTTAAAATTAACAATAATATTTAGTGTAAAGTAAATTTTGTTAAATAGGTTTTATAACAATATATAAATAGATGTCTCTGTGAGGGTTTAATCATGTTGATTATGGAGTATATGAAAGCCCTGCATGTTGAGAGGAACCCTATGGCTAAAATTGGTATTGAATTTCAGAAGAATGTATGTGTTCATTATGGGGACACCTCTTATGATGAGGAGGTGGAACCTGATGGGGACGAGGTCTTCAATATTTATGTTAAACAAGGCCCCTTGTCATCCATTTCTAAAAACCCTAACCCCACTAGTAGAAAATGTATTGTTTTATCTTATGAGGATGAGGACCCTAAATATGTTCCTAATTCGATGGACCCTAGTATGGATGTGAAGGGCAAAAGAGTGACTAGGGTTTCTGAGTTGAGTGCTAAGGGTAAATCCAAAATCTTTGGGCCCTCGATGGTCAATGTCACTAAGCAAATAAAGGCCTCTCAGATTGACTTGGATGGGCCTACGGAGGTTCAAGGTGTTAATGCTTTTATGCTTACTGATGTTGGCGGGGCTACCCCTAAGGAGATGAGATCCTCGGTCCCTGAGAACTCGATTTCTAATATCAATCTGATGAATTTATAGGATAATCAAAATGCCCTATTCTCCTAGATCTTTTAGGAGATCGATATTCTTAAGGAGAAGGGTAATCCGCCTAGCAGGGACTTGGACAATATTTTTGCTAATACAAGGTCCCTGGCTAATGGTATCAAAGACCTCAAGAAGGATCATGAAGAGCGCATTAAGGCCCTAGAAGATGATTATCACAAGCTTAAGCAGAGTTTGAGTGCAATGGTGATGGTGAGCAAGGTGGCCATGGACAATAATAGTGAGGATCTTTGTAGACTTAATGAGCAGGCCGAAGTTCTTCATGCTATCTCTCAAAGAAATTCCCCATCTAACAGCATGAAGTTGGTCAAGAAGGCTAAGGTGGTGGATGCAGGTACACGTAAAAATCATAGAAAATCATAGGGGTCCATTGGAGGACGTGGATGAGGACTTGGATGTGAACAGGATGCTCTAGCCATGCCCTGCTACGAGACTTCGCAGTAAAGATAAGGGTATGACCCTTGTTGATAGCATTAGTAAGAAAGTTATAATTATCAATGAAGAGATCATTCAAAAGAATGATAAATTGGGCAAATTACTATAGTTTTATTTAGGTGCTCTATCTAGTTCTCTACCTTGGTCTTTTGTGGGCTGGTTGCCATTTGTTTGGTTGTTGGGCCCCAGATGGTTGTTGTTTAAGATTGTTCTTTTGTTGACTTTAGGTTTACGGTCCCTGTATAACCAATTGTCGTTAGTTTTTTTACAATAAAAATGATATAAGAACAATATATATTGGGTATAAAATAAATTTATTTGAATAGTTTTATAATGATATAGATAATTATATTTATTTTTAATAATATTATATTTGTACAAATAGTACTAGCAGCTGCACGGTTTTGTCGTGCAACATGTGGTCATTAGGAATATATATATATATATATATATATATATATATATATATATATATATATATATATATATATATATCTATATATATGTATATATATATATATATATATATATATATATATATATATATATATATATATATATATATATATATATATATATTGTTATGAAGATGTAGTGAAAGTCGATGGGGAGCAATAAAGGAAATTTGAACCGATTATAACTTCATAGTAGGGATAAAAAAAAATTGGTTGTGAAAAGTGTTAAACAAAGGTATTCCCATTCACTATTATTTTTTAATTTTGCAAATTTTGAGTAAACACTAAAAATTTGAATCAAAATTAATAGGTTTTTTTTTTTTTTTTTAAATTGACATATTAGAAGGTATGTAAAAACAAAATTGAAAATAGATTTTACTACCATTTTTTGTAAAACAATCATTTACAAAACTTGTCTATATATGTTCATACATATAGACATGTTTATGTGTGACCATTGAAATATTGAAGAGCATTATGATAGAACACCAAGTATTGTATCATTCAAACTAAGAAAATCAACATAAGCTATGCAAATGAATAGAGAAATCATTTTATAAAGTTTCTATTTGACTTCCAATTACTAGTATATTGATACGATGTGTAAAAAATATTAAATTTTGTTATAGTATCTAGAAGAAGAGAAATAAAGATCAATATAAAATTAAAGGTGTGTATATGAGGATATACAAATTGAAATTTTAATTTAAATGGTTATAAAAATGCAATTCTAATTTGTAAATGGAAATACAACTACATTTATTTTAAGGAATTAGAGGTACACGTTTCTATAGGCCCATCTATTAGGACCAGGAGCATGATTCATGAAAAGTACCACGAGGACCATCATGGAGGAGCTGGAAAAAACCAATAAGGATGTTATTGAGAAAAATGTTGAGCTCTTAGGAGCTTTTGTTTAGCTTTTTGCTAGTTTGTCTGGGGCCTTAGTGTTGTTTGTTAGTTGGGCTTTGTGGGGTTTTGCTCCTATTTCTTTTGTTGTTTGGATGTTGGTTCTGGACTTTGTCATTGATATTTTTATTTCTCTGTACTTGGATTTG
This sequence comes from Cryptomeria japonica, assembly GCF_030272615.1. Lineage (NCBI taxonomy): Eukaryota > Viridiplantae > Streptophyta > Pinopsida > Cupressales > Cupressaceae > Cryptomeria > Cryptomeria japonica. The sequence goes on from NC_081405.1 coordinate 605,383,085, forward strand.
GGTTTCGGGTCTCTATAAAACCCATTTTATCTTAATCAAAATCATTTAGTTTAAACAAGATGAATATATACTTGTTTTTTTAAAATAGAAAATGTGAGCTACGAATTATCATCGGCACTCGCAACCATGTTGTTGGAGCCTAAAAAAATGGTGCAGTACCCCTCCCTTGATTAGACTTTTTTGATACTCATTTTGACCATGGTTGACTTTTCAGTGGTTTTGTGGATACATTGTGGTGATGTTTTTCTTCAAATATTATGCTATGGTGGACTATGCTTTGATGTGTGATTAAGTGAATGTTGATTATGCATTAGTTCCTTATGGATAATTAGATGTTAACTTTATTAATGTGTTATTGACCATGGACTAACACATTTACTTTATGTATGAGTTGCATTGAGTTGCTTTATGTATCTGTCTTCATGTATGTGTGGAGTCTGTATGCGGTGCAGGGAGATGATTTTTCGTCATTCACTTCGGTGAAACACAGAGCGTCACGATTCTCCTTCACTAGTGTGTTTACCATGTTTGAATATATATATATATATATATATATATATATAAATAAATAAATATATAAATAAATAAATAAATAAAATTGCATTATATTTAAATTTTTGATCAAAACAAAATATAATAAAGAATTGAATGAAACGTTTTATATTTTAATGAAAGAATAAATTATGTTTCACAAACTACTTACTACAGACTAATTATTCTATGACCAGATCAAATAATTGACTACGAAATCCTTTAACATAAATATAATTCTCCTAAAGTCAAGACATTATAATCTAATAAAATATTATAATCAAACAAATGTTTGGACTGGAAGGCAAAAATCCAAAACTAATTCCAGAATTCAAAAAAACTATAAAATATAATAAAGTATTTTGCAACCAAAACATTACAATATATTCATATATATATTGACTCTTCCAGAAAACATTATGATTTAATATATACACCTAAATTTGATACTCGCATCCAAAACATTATAACACAAAACAAAATATTAAGCAACCGAAAGACATTGCAGCATATATACATCTAAAAATATTGGCAGAGAACCCCAATATCTAATGACACAATAGAAAAACTATATAAAATATCAAAACTTGGAAACTAAAACCATAATCTAATGCTTCAAAACTAAATGAATGACCAAATACAGATTGGCATTGGCATGAGCGTGGCATTATGATCAAGTGCTGCACAGCAGCGAAGTTCCTGCCAGAGTGGAAGACTGATTATGCTTTTGTCAGTTTTGTCTAATTGAAAATTTTGTCAAGCTTTCAGACATTCTAATTAATGTGGACAATTAAACTTAAGCTTCACCAGCTTCAACATGGAAGAAGAGCACTTGTCTTGCTTTACTCTTGCAAAAGGATTTTTCATTTAGATACCTCGATCATAACAAAGAGATACTAATAGCTATATAGGAATGGGAGGAGCAGACAAATGAAGTGACAAAATATCATTGTCGTAATGCAATTTGGAAAGAACCAAAATTAACAACCAAAAACAAATATCAAATTAATATAATCTAATATAATTCAATTAATTAGTTTGAAATCTGTGAACTCCAATATAAACCTAAATCCAGATAACGACCTTTAAATGCCACTCAACAACAAATGTTTCTCAAACTATAGATGATACTCTTGGGCTACAAGATCGATGCTTATGCTTCAACAAGGTTATCAAACAGTTGCAGAGATCTCGAGTCAACAAACCATTTTAGCATTGCACCACTTCCACTTCCATTATGAGCAGTTGCAGCTCCTCAAATCTATTATGTTTAACACATTCAACAGCTGCCAAGCATGCCCAATTGGTACTGCCGTATTTTGGCAAATTTGGCAGGAGCTAAATCTGCCTCCTGTAGTTACAAATGTGAAGCCGGCATTGCTGAGACTTGCCTTGGCCATTCTAAGCTCCCCCTGGTCTAAAATGCACATATTTGTAGGTGCCAAATGTGCATTCTATTAACAGTACAAATTCAGCAGCTGACACTAAATGATTACCTTCACTAAAATTAAAGAGAAACAGAGTTCCAACTCAGCCATCTCCTTCCAGTAGTTCAATGGAGGTAAAAATGTTGGACAGCGACTTGGGAAATATGTCCACGTTCTTTATAAAAACTTTATAAACTGCACTTGCAGGCACACCAAGTTCGACTTCCCAACTGGTTTTGTGCACCATGATGTTTTGTTTCTGGGGAAAAAGAAAACTGCAGAGATAACATGGAAAGATATGAAGACCAGATTTGATTATATAACTTCTTTGCATTCCATGCAGGCATTTATTAAGAAAAGTTCAACGTCCATGTATTTCTTTTTTCTGTTCTGATCTAGATTTCACCTAGGCAATTTTAGCATAATTGGAAGACTTCTTTAAGGATGTACAAATCTCCAGGGATGGTTTGTCTTCTGAAGACGAGGAATTTTTACAGTGTAGAATATGGATGTCAAAAATCATGTTTAGATAGTACTTATATCTATGATATCCTCGAATTTTGGTCTACTATCTTATAGATTTTCTATGATCTCATTATGCATATAAAAGTCATACATGTCTAAAGCCATTGTTGACAAATGATTCAAGATATTCTTTTATGGCTCAAAATTGTAGTAGTTTTTACTCTATATCAATTCTTACGACATCATCTTACCTCTAACTTTGCTAAAAATTCCATTTGTTATTCTCCTCGGCCATAGTCCTCGTCAATCCTCAATGGTAGAATGTTATGTTTGCCCACACTTCGTTATAATTTGAAGGTGAAGTCAATTATTGGCAATGGCATGTATTCTAAGTAATATTTTCCTTGCGAAGAAGTATCCTATTAGTATTAGTATTAGTATTTATATATCAACATACAAGTTGTGCATTGTAACATGTTCATAAAATTATCCACCAAGGAACTTAAGTCACCAATGACGTAGGCATCTAGTTTGGTTGTCTCAAAAAAGACAAGACAAGTGATAGTTTGTTATTGATATTATTGAAGCAAACCATAAAATGTGGAAATGAATCTATTGTGAATAGTACCATAGGTTACGAGCCCATGAAATCTAGGCTATCCAAGATTGCTTTATCTTCCAAAGTCTGGTGGACTATAAATCAATGATGACATGTTCCAATCCAATGCACTTAGGGATGACAAAAACAAATTAGTACAATGCATCTTCTTGTTTAGCTGTTAATACAAATTATAGACTTGATTAGTGTTCAATAATTTTTTATAATCTGATTGAAAAAGTTAGTCCTAGTCTTATTTATTTTCTCATAACTTTTCTACGAAGGGTTCAATTGTAGTTGTTGATTTTACCATAGATTGTATATGGTCATTGATCTAGGGCAACATGTTCATTTCTTACTTAAGGATAAAAGTAGTGACAAGCATCTTGGTGTCTCTCTATTTTACACTTGGCCCTTGCTTGCCTTTAGCGGAAAATAGCAATGCTGGAGTTGGCATTCAGGTAATTGTAGTGCTGTGACATTTACATTTGTACAACAGTGAAAGGGCAGCAAATGGAGAAGTAAATGGGGCATAATGAAGCTTTGAGCTAAGATAAATTGTGGTGAAAAATATCTTTGACTACTGGGATGACAAAAGCAAATTGAATGAGACTCAAAGGATTTAGGATGCCTATATTTGTTCTCCAAAAATGAAAAGTTCTTCCTGTTTAGGAAAATTGATCCGTAAACTCGCTTATCAACCGTGGGAAAATTTGTGGGAGCAACAAGTGTCTCTTTGTATCCTTCAAGACATTGCATCTAGACATTCAACCACCTTGTTTCAACTGTAGTAGAACCATGGAGCAGATTATTTTCTCTTCATTTCATTTGAGTGAAACCAAAATGTGGAATTCTAGAAATCACAATTCTTTTTTACCCTTGAGGCATACCTGCATTTCACTATTTTAAATATGGTAGTACATCTATTACAATCCTAGAAATTGAATGATCAGATGGTGATACCATCCTTCATGAGGTATTCCATTGCCTTAGTAGACATGTATCTAAAATCTCAAACAATACATAGGCATATGAACTCTTTGACAAAATGACTAAAAAAGATGGAGCCTCGTGGAATGCAATTATCACAGGATGTGCACAGCTTAATTTGCTAAAAACGGTCTTGCAAGCTTATAAGAAAATGCACTTGGTAGGTATAAGGCCAGTCTCTACAACCTTTACTAGCATCCTTCCAATTTGTGCTAAAATGGGAGTTTTGCAACAAGGCATTGTCATACATCAGCGAATAGTTGAACGTGGATTTCCTCAGATGCAAGATTGTAGTATATGCAAAATATGTTTCTATTTTCACAATTTTTTACTGAATTTCGCTTGCCTTTGCAAGAATGGTATCTTTTCAAATACGATAGGGACATCTCTGAAAGGATAAATGAAGGGGAGTTTTTCAGATGTTACAGTTGCAACTACTGTGGTAGGAATCGATGCAAAATGAGGATGAATACACACGGCACATGCACTAATTGAGTTGCATATTTCAGCAATAGTATTTGGCAAGACTCTTCTTGATTTTCAAGCCCTCAATTTTCCTTATTCCTGGTTGTGCACAGATCCCTTAAAAATAACTCGCTAAATCCATGGCAAGAGACTTACCTCAAGATTCTGCTACATTATGGAAACAAGCACAAAAAGTGAAAGTCTATCTCTGAAGACCTCCCTTTCAACCAAAAACCAAAAGACACCTTAGCAACCTTCTGTGAAACTACCTTGAAGGGATATTATTGTCTTGTTACTGATGCAATTACCCTGGTATGCATGAATACAAAATGTGGAAGCATAGACAAGACACGTGAACCACTTTGTAGAATTCTTCCCTTCCTACAACAAAATTTAAAACATTAGAAAGAAATGACTATTACTTTCTCGTCTTCCTTTCTACTGGACGGGCTTTCAAACACTTTTGACTCCACCTTATGCGCTAAACTCTACAGCATCGCCAACTGTGACCTGAAAATCCTACGGTGATAGTCAGAAACGTGCACCCTAAGAACCTCTTTTGTCTATCCTGTCCTCTGGAGTCGTGCGTTATATTGGGTTGATTTTTGTGAAGAGTTCTGCAAACCGTTTCGAAAATCAATTACTGCACACCAAAAGAAATTTCATCAAAAGTAAGCATAAAAAGTATGCAACTTCTACATTGCATATATTTGAAATAAAATTTATGCAATAAATCTTGTGATTTGATTGGCCAAACAGTAAAGCAATAATCATTGAGCCTGGCTATAGTCCTGGAGCTACTAATAATAAAAATATAATGCATCCATCGAATATTTTTTATTCAACAAAAGGAGTTCAAATTGTATCTTCTCACAACAAAATTCTCAGTTTTGCAAGATTAAACTAATCATTTACCAAACAAGCATGCGACTTCACGTCTTCATTTTTAACGAAACCCTCATTGTCTGCTCGACACCATAAAATTGAATCATAAATATAGGGGAAAAGTACATATTGAAACATTAAGAAATTTTCAGGCCTCTATTTTATAATAGATAAACAAATATATTTTATATATGCCAGAGGATGTATATATTTATATGGAAGGCTTTGGAAGCCGACCTTGGGGTCTGCTTAGACTCCTCCCATCTAGATGATTTCTATTGCAAATAAAAAATAAAGAAATAAAATCAACAATTTCAACATGTGTAAATTATAGGGTCTATACACCATAAATGAAATATGATTCTTTAGGTCAAGAAGCTTGCAATACTACTCAGAATCCTCTACCATATACTACTCAGAATCCTCTACCATATATTCCAGCTTAATGACTAGATACAATAAATGTAAATGTATACCCCATAAAAAGAATGTGTCCAGAAAGGGCAACCATTTATTTTATTTGTGCAACCCCTCCTATACCAAAGAAAGAGAAAGGGCTATCATTATTGGAAGCCACAATTCCTTTGAGGCATTCTGTTAAACAGTTTGCAGACCTTCTATACAAAGTCATGAGGGCAGATTCCCCAACACAGACTCCCACACCCACAGCCTTCCATAACCCAATTTTCTTTGCACATGAATTAAATTTTATCAATTTAATGAATGCCATACATACAGACTTCTACTCACTAGGGAAGAAACTGTAACCTAAAGATCGGAGCAATGGCGAATGTGACAATAGCAATCGTCATTAAGAGAGCCGCGACGAATGGGCCGAAATGAAAGACAGCCCAATCATATAAAAAAACTAAAATGCAAGCACTAAATGAAAACAAACAATTTACCCAGTCAATCCATGGGCGACACAAAATTTTAAGAAAGTGTAGGAACTGGGTTACCTGGCTCTGCACAATAAAAGGTTGTAAGAGTAGAAGTAAACTATGAAATAATTGAAAAATGGAAGAAAAAAAGGACATTTCAAAAATGATGGCAACTGAATCTCGATAGACTGTAAAAAACAGAGGGTTTAATCCAGCATTTAGTGCAACCTTATAGAAGATATTACCCAGCATTCAGAAAATGCAATTATTTTACCCATCATACCAATAGTTGAGCATGTATCAATTGTTGTGAGGGTTGTTGATACTTTTTGTTCCAAAAATTGAACAAATAAAACCTATTGTTTGAAACATAAAATATCATTTTTTGTTAGGAAATGTACCAATAGTTGTTAGGAAATGTACTAATATTGTAAAAAGTAACCAATCAGGTGATGCCATATCAGCTACACAACTATTGGGGCCTCTTTTGCATGCCTATTGGTTTCACTTTTTTTGGGGGTTGTTTTGGACACCTTGGCAAAAAACATGTTGATGTGGCACCATACTTGATGATGTGGTGCTGAAAGCTTAGTTATAAGCAGGGGACTTGCCAAGTAAGCTATTGTAAAAAGTTGGGAGTGATTTGGAATTTCCACGTAGGATTTTGAAAAGCATGAAGTTAGGGTGCTCAACTACTGGTGCTCTTCCCCTACTTATTTTATTACCAATGTTGCTCACTTGACATGCCCTACAGTTTGCCGCAACATTCTAGCTATCTAATTGTATTATTTCAATTATTTAGTTATTGCCAATGTATACACCTAAAAATGGTCTGAAGATAATTAATTAAATAAGCAATTATTTAATTAATCCCCCTTCCTAATTTAATGGAATTCATTAGGCAATTTGATTAAATTCTCCCTTTCATCTACTTATTAATAAATCTAAGGATTTATTTAATAGGTTCATTTCAATGGTCCCCTTTGATAAATTAATTCAAATTAGTTAATCCTCCCCCCCATTTCAATCAATTCTTCTAATCCTCTAATTAATTAAAACAAATCAATTTATGAGTTGTTGAGAATCAATCTTTTCCTTTTATTTGAATTTTTAAATTCAAATTACCCACATGTCTCCTAACTTCTAACCACCTAACATAACCATCTCTCTAACCTAACCCATTCCACCTAACCTGGGATTTGGCTAACCCTATCTGATCTTGCACATCCTAACCTCCTTATCCTAACTTCCTATGGTGTGGATATTCTTCCCCTGAGACACATGGCACTTTGGCCACATGTCTCCTCTCTTGGACACTTGCCCTTTGATGAGCAAGGCTCCTTGACACTTGTCACCATAGAGATGACAAGTGTCCCTTCCTCCAACCTCCTCCAGTTTTACCCTTGATATCTTCAGACTCACTCTTGACCGTTGATTCCTACCACCTCACCCCTGGCCTTGGAAATCCTATAAATATCCACCATTTTGGAGCACAAAGGATCCCATCTCATTATCAATTTAGGCATTATTACTATAGGCATATCATTTGAGCATTATTGTTTTATTGCATTAGCTTAATTTGATCATTTTTTAGCATAATTGTTGAATCATGTAGCTTAATCAATCTCTTTTCTAGCTTAATTGCATCATTATCATATCTTAATCATGCATATCATTAGCTTAATTAGTCTCTTGGATCAATCTAGCATAATCAATCTCGTCTTTGCATATCATTATCATTCCAAATCTTCCATCTAGGTGTAGCCAAGTCACTGGGATTGCTTATCCAGATCTGAAAGCAAATCCATACTTGCATCTCTTAGGAGGCGATAGGTCACTTTGTCATGGTTCATCTTTCATTTGCTTCTCATTTACTAACCATGCTTGTAATGATCTATTGAGTGTTTGTGTTGCAACTGTTGGTATCACACTTCACAGACGCGACATTTTTGGCGCCCACCATGGGGCCGGAAAGCTCATTTTTGGCCTCTCAGCATCATCAAATTTCCAATTTAACAGGTTTCTGGTCGGGTCTGATTCAAAATTTCGTACGAGTTCCCTTTCTACTCATACGAGTTCCTTTGTGTCCTCATATGAGCAAGGAGAATTATTGTACGATCAAGTGAGAATTGTCATAAACAATTTTGTTTCTGTGTTTTCAAAGAAGATTACATTTTAGGGGTTTCATGTTTCAATTTGATTATTACTAATGCTAATCCTAGTCTGTTTGTGAGTTTTTCGACAGCCTAACTGGTTTTTGTAGGACGAGTGTCAAAGATTACGCTTGTGAAAGCTTCATTTCATCCAAACATAATGACTACTAATGTATCTATTTTGCAGGTTGCCTAGGAGGACTCAATTGAACTTTATGTCTTCTTGAAACTTTCTAGGCACACTTTTTTTTGCTAAAAGAAATGAACAAAAATGTATTATGTGTTTTGACGATAGGCGAGTATGCTCTCACCTTTCTTAGGTGATCAGAAAGCCAGACTCATCCTTTGCTTTCATTAGTGCATATCTTTAGCGGGCCTGCCCTCCCCAGGAGCCTATAAGGCCAAAGCCATTAAGGCCGGTGAGAGGGGAACGACCCAAGTGGGAACAACTAACGTCAAGTACTCCAACCCACTATAAAATAAATATAATTTGATGAAAATCAAGTCAACAACAGTGCTCAGGAATAGCTCTCCTTTATACCTTTGGGTATATCAAACCTTGGTTTTCAAGGCTGGGAGACCTCTTAATTGAGTTTATACCCCGACGCACTAAATGAATCTCTTACTACTTCCAATTAAATTAGAATCTACCTGATTCGCCTCTGAAAGAGGGACAATCTTTGTGCAAGAGAGATAGTAACTCTCCCAATACACTTGCCATATCGTGCCCCCATTAACATTTGGAGTCGGATAATACGACGTTGAGAATCCATTGCGTGAGACTCAACGGTTGTATTCTGATTAGCTATCAGGTGTGTACCTAAGTTTGCAAGCAAAGGTTTTCTCTCTTAGCCAGCTTAGGTAGCGTATTGTGTTTGAGGTCACTTAACATATCACGTGTTTGTTATATCTTCATCCCTAAAACAGAAAATCAAATATCTAAGAAACTGGAAAACAAAAGCAAAACATCAGACTTCATTGATCAAAAATCTGTCCAAACAAATTTTTTGTCTTTGTTTTGTCCTTTGTCATACGAGCTTGTTAGTTTGTCGTACGAGGCATCTAGTCTATCGTCTGGTCCAGTGAGAGTTGTCGTACGAGCCAGTTTAGCAGAAAAATTTGTGTTATCTTTCATCGTCTAGCCCAGTGATAATTGTTGTACGAGTCATCTTAGCAGATAATTTTGTGTCATCATTTGTCATCTAATTCTGTGAGAAAGCTCGTACGAGTTTATGTATTCTGTCGTGCGAGATTTCTGGTTTGTAGTATGAGCCTATCTAAATTTTCGTTCAGGGCTATATAAGGTGTCATACGAATTTATGTCTCTGTCTGCCCAGAACTATCTTCTTGCATGTCTTTTTCAGATCTGTCATATTGTCTTGGTCAGTTTACAATGAGCATAAACACTTATTATCTGTCATTATGTGCTTAGATTATCATCTGTCAAATCGGACTCTAGAAATAGACACCTCAAGATTTTCAAGTATTCGCCTTCAACAAGTTCAAGATCTAAACATCTCAAAGTGCATCATCACCCTCTTTAATAAATTGATCACTCAAAACATAGTTTCTTATCAAGATCTATCATCCTCTATCATGAAACTACAATATTTGGTCAAGACAATCTTGTCCCACATCGTAGGATATATCGTTCCTATTGGACTGGGTTTTTATCAAAATCATCATCATTGCACTCCAAAACCGAAGATCAAAAAACTTGCCAACTTTTAAAACACTTGAATCATCTTTTCATGTCATATCACTCTATCACATTAACAGTTGATCACTTGTCAAAACAACTTTTGGACAATCGAATCCTAGCACAATATCTAACACACGCGTATGCCCGTTTTAACCAGGGCTGAGAGACGAAAGATCGCAGAGATGGAAATCGAAACACTGGAAATAACTGAAGATCATAGAGCCATGGAACATAAAAATGAAATACTTGAGTTGAAGAGGAAATAATAGAACAACATGCTAGAGACATCAAACAAGATCCTCAATTCGATAAATTTATGCAAAAATTATTGGAGGGAGAAAAAGAAAAATATTTCCTAATGTTAGCAAAATCTGGTGCTACACTCCCCCAAGATTTTGATGTGAACAAATTGACACAAAATAAAAGTGACCCTCCCCCTAATAATGAACAATATGAGGATATTTTTGGTCTCAAAATGAATGACACGTCAATTCCTAGTAACACCAAAACCAATGAGGAAACTTACATTCCCAAAAGGGATGACGTAGATATTCTAAATAACATTCAATCCAATGAGGATACAAGAAGGGGTAGAGATGATACAAGAAGAGATCAAGATCCTCCTAGAATGCAAAATCATGGTTATGCAATAACAAATCATGTTGATAATTGCATCACAACTCTCACATAACAAATACAAACACTGCAAACACAAATTCAAGATATGCAGAGAGGAAATGTTAGAAGATACTCGCTTCAAGAAATCTGTTCGTATCCATTCAACAGAAATCTAAAGATGATACCATTTCCTATAGGTTGTGAAACTCCTAGATACAAAAAATATGATGGAAGAACTGACCCTCAAGATCATATACGAGAATTTTGCACAGTGAGTATGGAGTTTGTACATGAGGATACCTACTTGATGAGATTATTTCTGAAAAGCTTAACTGGACTAGCTATGGAATGGTTCTCCAAACTTACACCTGGAATCAGATCATTCTCAGAATTGGTGAATAAGTTTGTTTCACAATACTCTTACAACATACAACATGAAGTAACAATGTTAGACCTATGTAATGCCAAACAAAAGAGTGGAGAACCTTTCATGACATTTTTATAGAGATGGAGACGGTTAGCTTCATGATATCCTCGTACAATGCTAGAGTATGAAAAAATGGACATATTCATCGACAACCTAAATGATCAAATGAGTTATAATCTAAAAATGCATGGACATCAAAGTTTTGGAAAGATGATTGATAATGGAATCAGCATAGAGGAAGCCATGATAAAGAAAGGTGAGTTGAAAATATACAAAGAAGGAGTTCATCCTCCTAACAACACTAATAACAACAACCACAATGATAAGCCAAAGTTTTGGAATAGAAATCATAATGTCGTCAATGATGGAATAGTGGATAACAACAATGTGAAACCAAAACAACCAGTTTTTAATTTATCCAATCACTCAGTAGCGGCTCAGCAAAACAACAATCACCAAAAAGCAACTATCAAAAATTTCTTTCGAAGGCAATTTACAAACATTGGTGAACCCCTTGGGTCAGCACTAAAGAAGCTTCTCGCAAACAAATTGATTACTTTTCCAGAAGAAAGGAACTCCGAACCTCAATTAAAACCCCCTTGGTGGAATGATAACCATTATTGTGATTTCCATCGAAACAAGGGACATCACACAGATAATTGTCAGCAGTTGAAACATGTCATCCAAGATTTGATTGATAATGGAGTAATAACTGTGGATGGACATACAACAAACGAATCTCATACAAATTTTAAAAATCTGCTTCCAAACTATGAGGAGGGTGAATCATCAACAACAAATAATGGTAAGGGTAAAGTGAAGGTAAACTATTCTCATACATATGATAATGTGGTAAATGTGATTGTAGTTAAAGAAAAGTAAAATCAAGAACCTGCTCATGCTATCACAAGAAGCAAAGATAAAGTTGTTTTGCCGGGTCCTACAACAAACACATCATCCACTACAAAACAATATAATCTAGTGGAGCAATTGAAGAAAATGCCTGCCCAAATATCCATCTTAGAACTTTTAAATCTATCACCTGCACACAAAGAAATTCTAGAAAGAGAATTAGTAGATACAATAATGTCTAAATATATTGATATAGATCAATTCCAAACCATGGTGGGACACCTCACAACCCCTCACTGCTTATCATTCACCGAAGAAGACGACATGTCCTTGCAACATCCACATAATGCTCCCTTGCATGTAGAAGTCATCATTCATAAGACGCGAGTTAAACATGTCCTAATAGATGGAGGAGTTGGCTTAAATGTTTGCTCTTTGAGTCTAGTCCGTGCTCTAGGTTATTCAGAAGATGCAATTGATCCTCGAAAAAAGACCACCATTAAAGCCTATGATGAAGAAGAACATTCCTCTAGAGGAATTGTGATGTTACCCATCAAAGTGGGACCTTTACAGAAAGACACAACATGCCAATTTCAAGACTTAGACTTATCATACAACATACTCTTGGGAAGACCCTGGATACATGACATACAAGTTGTTCCATCAACATATCATCAGTACCTAAAGTTTCCCTACACTGGGCAAGAAATCACAATCTCAGTAGATTCAAATCCATTTCAGTATTGTAGTAACCTCAAACCAGCTCAAGAAGTCATTGTTCCTCATAGTAGGGAGGAATCATCTTCAAACACACAATCTAAAGAAAAATTATTTGCCTCAATTTTGTCAAGTATGGAAAAACAAATTCAGCTAAGAGATCGAGGGAATGGAGAATACTCAATATCACAATTACCGCTTTCTCCAAAATCCTTTGGAAAACTATCAAACTCTAAACAACAACCAATTGTAAAACATCTTCCGATATTTGACAGAGCATTTGTTAGTGCTGGGACCTTATCAGAGGAAACAGAAGACAAAGATGTGCTACAGTGACTATACAAGGATGAAGAAGTTCAACAAAAGATCAACAATGTCTGCATACCTACAGAAAAGTATGGAAAAGGATTCAACATTCTCAGAAAGATGGGATATGCTGGAACATGTCCTATAGGGAAAATAAAAGAAGGTATATTAGAACCTATCCAACCTCATACTTAATAGGCTATAGACAAAGCAGGCTTACGGTATGGACACGTTACTTTACTAGAAGACACATCTTTTAGCCAACAAGAAGAAGAATATGAAAATAGACAAGAACAACTGGTAACTGAAAGAGAAGAAACACCATCTAAACAACAAGCTCAAGCAAACATGAAATGGGAAAAGAAACAAGCTTCAAATCAACAAGAAAAACAAACTAAAAGCACCTCCCAAACAACCTTAAATCTCACTCAAAACAAGCATGAACCTGGTACTAATCAAGGAGAGCTCATAACAAGGTTGACAGAACTCAATCTCAGTCCCGAAGAGGTTGAATATGAAAGAAGAAAAGATATAACAAGAAAAATTGAAGAAACAAATCAAATACTATATGAACAAATCTGTAGATTCCAAGCTGCAAGTGATACATATTCTAATGAATAGGAATGGGATTCCTATCACTCTAAAGAATCAGCTGAAGAAAATTGCTTTGAAGAAGATGTAGGAGTCGGTGTAGTTCACATGTATGAAGGGCAAACATTAGGAACTAGTTCATTTGAATTAGAATCACATTCGACTGACTTAGACTTAATCAAGGATGATAAGGAGCTCCTTGTGCAAGGTCATTTTGATGAGAGTACCGTTCTAGACATCGACATACATATAGAAAAATTTGATACATCCATCATGACCCTTGATACTCTCGAAACATCTCAACTTGATGACCCCCTACCTCTAATCCACCCCAAGCTTATTGATTGGGAAAATGAAGGACATACTGCCACTGATACCTTTCCGAATGACCATGCCATATCCGTATATCTTAATGCAATCGAACCCACAACAACTTTCACCAAAAATTTTAGCAACGCACCTTCTAGTCAAGTGGGTGCCAAATCTCCTAGTCGCAAAAAGGAAAATAAAGAAAACAATATCAGGTATAATGCTGAAAACCATTTCTTGGCATCATTAGATCAAGAAAAAGTAAAAAGAAAGGATGCATCTAACAGTGAAAACCTCCTCGAGGTGCTGGAAGATGGGAGATTTGACATTTTACCTGCACACTATCAAGAAAGGTCATCCATTTTAATTGAACCAACAGAGGCAGTTAACATTGGGACAACAAAGCAACCAAAGATCCTACATCCAACAACTTCTCTGTCAAATGAAGAAATGCAACAATATATGGAATTCTTCAAACGACAGCAAATCAATTTCGCCTAGTCATATGCAGACATGCCAGGATTGGATCTAGAGCTTATTATGCATCACTTAAATGTCAGTCCAGGAGCCAAACCAGTTAAACAGAAATTAAGGAAAATGCATCCACATATTGCTCTTCTAGTCAAAGAAGAATTAAAGAAATTATTGGATGTCGGATTCATCATACCTGTAGCTTATCCTCAATGGGTATCCAACATCATTCTTGTTTCCAAACCAGATAAAAGTATCAGAATATGCACAAACTTCAAAGATCTTAATAATGTGTGTCCAAAAGATGACTTTCCTTTGCCTAACATTGACATCATTGTAGATTTAACTGTTGGACACTCCATGTTCTCTCTAATGGATGGTTTCTTGAGATACAATCAGATTAAAATAGCACCTAAAGATCAAGAAAAGATAGGTTTCACATGCCCGTGGGGTACTTTCTGCTAGAACGTCATGCCTTTTGGACTAAAGAATGCAAGTGCTACATATCAGAGAGCTATGACAACAATATTCCATGACATGATGCATACATTCATGGAAGATTATGTGGATGACATCTTGACAAAATCATACAACAGAGAAGACCATATAGGAATACTCGAAAAAGATCTTTGACAGGTTAGAATAGTATAGCTACGACTCAATCCCAAGAAATGTGCCTTTGGTGTCACTTCAGGCAATCTATTGGGATACATTGTTTCAGCTAGAGGTATAGAAGTAGATCTAGCTAAGGTCAAAGAAATCATGGAAATGGCATCTCCCAGAAATATCAGTCAACTCAGATCACTCCAAGGAAGACTCCAGTCAATCAGAAGATTTGTTGCTCAACTGGCAGATAAATGTCAACCATTTACTCATCTATTACACAAAAATGTTCATTTCAAGTGGGACCATTAATGTGAGGATGCATTCAACAATATTAAGGAATATCTCATGCAACCACCTGTCTTAATGTCACCAATTCCAGGAAAGCCATTGTTACTCTATGTATCGACCACTGTAAGTATCATTAGGAGTTCTGCTTGCACGACAGGATAATAACAGAAAAGAACGAGCCATCTACTACATCAACAGAACGTTAGTGGGATACGAGCTCAACTATTTTCCAACAGAAAAAGCATGCTTGGCGGTAGGTTTTGCTTCTCAAAAATTAAGACACTATCCACTATCTCACTCCATCAAGTTGATAGCTAAAATAAATCTATTGAAGTATTTACTCAGCAAGGTAACATTAACAGGACGACTAGCAAAATGGATCATGATCCTAAGTGAGTTTGATATTGAGTATGTTGACAGAAAAGCTATAAAAGGGACAAGTCACTGCAGACCAACTAGCTGAGGCACCGCTTCAAGATAATCATCCTTTGCAGATTGAATTTCTCGATGCTGATATCTTAACGGTCACAACAAAAACATCAAAATTATACTTTGATGGTTCATATACACAGCATCAGACCACAAGGTCATACAATTCCAAAAGCCTACAAATTAAGCTTTCCATGCACCAACAATATAGCAGAATATGAAGCTTCGGTTACAAGCATCAAAATGGTTATAGAATGGAACATTACACAACTTCAAGTCTTTGGAGACTCTCATCTCTTCATTAATCAAATCAATGACAATTATCAAACAAAGGATGAAAAGTTAATGCCTTATAAAACTATGGTTGATGATATCAAGAAATAATTTGTAGAAATAACTTTTCAGCAGATTCCAAGGAATGACAACAAAGTAGCAGATGCCATGGCTACACTTTCTTCTCTCCTTCAGACACAAGAAAATCAACAGCATTATGAATTCCTGGTGGAAGAGTTGTTTTACCCTGCTCATAATTGTCCTGATTCCCAAACTATATGTCACCTTGTTGGGCATGATTCCTCCCATTATGGCCAAACTTACACATACTTGAAAGATAATATCCTCCCTCCTGACTTATCGAGAAACCAAAAGAGAAACTTTATTCGCCAATCCTCCCATTATACTCTCATCACGGATAGCCTATTTAAACGAGGTCTAGATGGTACTCTTTTAAGATGTCTCAAACAAGAAGAATCCGAGAAGGCCTTACATGAAGTCCATAATGACATTTGTGGCACTCATTCAAGTGGTCTTACCCTTTCAAAAAAAACTCATATGCTTGAGCTATTATTGGCCAACTATCGAACGAGATTCTTTTCAAATAGCTAGAACATGCAAACAATGTAAGATCCATGGGAATTTGATTCATGTGCCAGCACAAGAACTTCATGCTTTGGCAAAATCTTGGCCTTTTTGTCAATGGGGTCTTGATTTAGTAGGAAAGATAAATCCTTCTTCATATAATGGTCACAAATTCATCTTGATCGCTACAAAATATTTCACAAAATGGGTTGAGGCAGTACCTCTCATCAATATCACAGGAAAACAAATTGCTAATTTATCTTGAATTACATCATCTGTCGCTATGGAATACCCATGACCATTATCATTGATAATGGGCGACCATTCAAGAATCGGGATGTACAAGAACTATGTGAGAAACTCAAGATCCAACATAGATTTTCTACACCCTACTATCCACAAGGGAATGGGCAAGCAGAAGCATCAAACAAAACTATTTTGAAAATCCTCAAAAAGACAGTGAATAATGCTGGAAGAGATTGGCATATTCAATTGAACCCTGCTCTATGGGCCTACCATACCAGTATCTTCACACCAACAGGTGCCACACCTTTCTCTCTTGTTTATGGATTAGAAGCAATACTGTCAATAGAAGTAGAGATACCTTCTCTATGAGTATCATTAAAAGGTCTTATCCCAGATGAAGAACATCAAGTATCTAGATTGCAGGAGTTAGAATTAATCCATTAATGAAGACAAAATGCCTTTGATCATTTAAAGATATATCAACAAAGAATGTGTTGGAGTTATAATCACAGGGTCAAATTGACAAAATTTCAAGTTGGGGAACTAGTACTCAAAGAAAATCCATGCAACCAGTCAGATCAAGAAAAGAAAGGAAAGTTTGAACCAAACTGGTTAGGTCCATTTGTAGTCACAACAATATTTGGGTCAGGAGCATATCAGCTATCAATACAAGACGGAATTAAGCTTGAGGAACCCATCAATAGCATGCATTTGAAGACGTTTTATATCTGAAAATGCAGAAAAATCCAAAAACAGTGAAAAAGCAAAAAATCCAAAAACAATGAAAATGCAGAAAACCCAAAAAAAATCAAATATGAGAAAAAGTGCAATAAAAACAGACGGTGAAAACCTAGCAAACAAGTGCTATCTGTCTGCTATTTCTTCCATCTATTAGTTCATGCATCCATTCGCTTGCATTCTTTTCCATCAGCGTTGTTCATATCCATAATAAAGCCTTTGTACATACATAGGCATCCCGGGTGACTTCTCGCCATGGTTTGGATCATTAGGTATATCATAACAAATTTGTTTCTAGGCTTGGGGCAAAATCCTAAACCTAGCCAGGGGAAAAATTCTTGATCATTTTGAGCTTCATCAAACAGGAAGAACAACAGTTAGGCAACCCTTATCAAGCAAAAACTGAAACACATCCAACGTTGAACATGAGATCAAATTGTCAACCATCAAACTATCACAAAGTCAGTCTAAGCACATCACACACTTTTCAATGGATGATATCTTTTGGATAATGATTTTATCATGATTCTTCAACTTTTCTATCTTGATTTTCGTTATCATGATTTCTGAGTGACTCTAGGATGTCTTTGACTAGAGGAACAAGGAAGGAACATGATATTTTTCTTGTCTGTTGTCTATAAATTAATCATTAATATGTGCAAATTTGTCTCGGGACATGATCATTGGAGTATCATCAATGACATTTCTGATTTGCGTATTGAAATGGTTAATACTGCCTGTTTTACGCAAGCAACACTTAGGGACCATCTTGGTTCAATTATACCTAGATGCTTGTGCTAACTTGCAATATCAAACTCTTGGAATGTAGTGCTCAGGTCATCATGGTTTAATTATATCATCGATGTTTGTACTCACTTCCCACATTTTAAAAATCTCAATGATGACAAAACACAATAACCCAGTGACTGGTCCAGTCGTAGCTTTGCATTTCATTTGCATTGGCATTTGCTTTTACCTTACATTTCATTCTTGCATGGGATCCCACATGCTCATTTTATCCAAGGTTAAATCTATCGTAGGAATCATCAAGGCATCATGATGGGTGTATATGCAATCAAACTGATGACTCATCTCTCTCCAAATATTGTCGACCCAACGAAAATCTTATATTCCCCCCCTCAACAGAACCAACATCAGCATATCTAAATCATTCTGCAACTTGAAATCAACAAACTGTCAATTCTTTATCCAATCAACCTTATCAATTCTATCAATCGATCACAACTAATCTATCCTATCATGTCTTATACAGGATGTATCTTTCCTGGAACCAGATGTTTTGATCATGTCTTATAAAGGATATATCGTTCCTGAAACCAGACACTTTGATCATCTTTTTCTTATATAGGAGGTGTCATTCCTGAAACTGGACTGAATCTCGATCTTATCAATCTAATCAATCAAGCTTTATCAATAATCAAGAACCACATCACCGTGATCATAGAACTCGCACTTTCATCAACCACAGTTGCAGAAATCAAATCATTTCTAATCAGGATATCAATTTCGCAAAGATCCAAAAACTCCAAAGGTCAATTATCTCAATTGATCTCCTGAGGGGGCATCATCATATCACAATTTATCAATCAATGGCTGGGGCATCCTATCAAACCAATATCATCATCAAAATGAGATTATTCTTTCAATCAACGTATCATCACACCTCGCTTCAAAGAGGGGAAAAATGTATACACCTAAAAATGGTATGAAGATAATTAATTAAATAAGCAATTATTTAATTAACCCCCCTTCCTAATTTAATTTACTTCATTAGGCAATTTGATTAAATTCTCTCTTTCATCTACTTATTAATAAATCTAAGGATTTATTTAATAGGTTCATTTCAATAGTCCCCTTTGATTAATTAATTCAAATTAGTTAATCCTCCCCCCATTTCAATCAATTCTTCTAATCCTCTAATTAATTAAAACAAATCAATTTATGAGTTGTTGAGAATTAATTAATATTTTCCTATTATTTGGATTTTTAAATTCAAAATACCCACATGCCTCCTAACTTCTAACCAACTAGCCTAACCATATCTCTAACCTAACCCATTCCACCTAACCTTGGGTTTGCCTAACCCTATCCTATCTTGCACATCCTAACCTCCTTATCCTAACCTCCTATGGTGTGGATATTCTTCCCTTGAGACACATGGCACTTTGGCCACATGTGTCCTCTCTTGGACACTTGCCCTTTTATGAGCAAGGCTCCTTGACACTTGTCACCGCAGGGATGACAAGTGTCCCTTCCTCCAACCTCTTCTCCAACCTCCTCCAATTTCACCCTTGATATCTTCAAACTCAATCTTGACCGTTGATTCCTACCACCTCACCCCTGGCCTTGGAAATCCTATAAATATCCACCATTTTGGAGAACAAAGGATCCTATCTCATTATCAATTTAGGCATTGTTACTATAGGCATATCATTTGAGGATTATTGTTTTATTACATTAGCTTAATTTGATCATTTTCTAGCATAATTGTTGAATCATGTAGCTTAATCAATCTCTTTTCTATCTTAATTGCATCATCATCATAGCTTAATCATGCATATCATTAACTTAATTAGTCTCTTGGATCAATCTAGCATAATCAGTCTCGTCTTTACATATCATTATCATTCCAAATCCTCCATCTAGGTGTAGTCAAGTCACTAGGATTCTTATCCAGATCTGAGAGCATCTCTTAGGAGGTGATAGGTCACTTTGTTATGGTTCATCTTTCATTTGCTTCTCATTTACTAACCATGCTTGTAATGATCTATTGAGTGTTTGTGTTGTAGCTGCAAGTATCACACTTCACAGACACAACAGTCAGCACTGCAAATCCTTTTTTGTCGGCGATGTCTTTGGAGATAGTGCGTTTTCTTCTAAACTTTGTTTTGTCAGCGCTTTCGGGAATAGTGCGTTATATTGTCTTGAATTTTCTATAAGCCTCCTAAACACCCAATTACAGTGGGACAAAACACCTTGTAGTCAAATATTTGCCTCCCGCATACCCAATGACAACGAACAAAACACTTCACAATAAAAGATCTGTTAAAGAACCAACAACTTTCTTATAGTACACGATTCAATAAAAGTTTACATAAAAAATTATTGCACTCTGATTTGCTAAAAACAAGAAGATTAATCATGATTTAAAGCTTTAGCCTCCACAATAGTTCCATGCGGGGTAGGAACTAACAATGATCTGATGTTTACAAATCTATCCTGGCATTATTTTTTTTGTGGATTTGGAATTCTCTCACCCCACGCTGCGTGGAGGATCCCCCAGCTTGCATGGTGGGTGCCACACAGCATGGACACCCCCCACGTAGTTAGACACATCTTTTTTGGCTCCAAAATGACAGTACGGATTGATTAACACATGTGTTAGTCGTGTGTTTTATACTATCGATTTTACAATTAACGGCTGCTGACTAACCTGTCGCTAACATGTTGTACGAAAAGTCCATTTTGGAGCCACAATAGACGCAGCCCACACAGTGGGAGAGGCCCCCATGCTACATGGGTGTGAGCCCCCCACGTACAAACAAAGAACTTCACCACCCAAACTACACTGGAAAAGCTCATAACAATGCTGTCATAAATTGATAAATATGAATGTGTAAATACCCATATAAGAAGTGATATCAAAAAGTAGTTTTTTAAAAATCCCTAAAACAAATATATCCATTCATTACACTAACGGTTCTTCTGATGGGGCAATCTCTTTTAAAGAGGAAAATTATAAAATATTCGAGAAAGAATACGGTAATAGACTATAATGCAAATGCATAAATATGCAGGGGCTATTGGTAAAGCTTTTAGCAAAATATAAAGGTTTGGTTTAATATTATAGCTATTGCATTTGCTCATAAAACATATCATTTAAAATTTGAGAACAATTTGTAAAACAAAAACAATAATTATAGCAGTGTGTGCACGTCAACCAAATTCAATCAAGGCATTTCCACAAGCCAAGTCCCATTGCTAAAGAGAAACTATGAATCAATGGGAAATCAATATTCAACAAACATTGTTCAAAGGAAGAACAATCCTACCTCATATTCCCAATAAGCCAAAGTCTAAAACCAATTTTGCAATCTTTCAAACCAGCCCAATTCCTCTGCGATTCTCCCATCTCCAAACCTCTACACCAAAAATCCTCCACCCTACTCAAAAATAGTTCCAGAATTATAATCCCCCAAACCATCACAACCCACCAATCACAACCCCAACAATTAAATATTAACTTAATCATTTTTTAACATTAATCTTAGAACTATTTAAACCATTGAATTTGCTTAATAAATTTAATTAATTAATAAGCATTATGGATTAAATTATTTAAAAGGTTGAATTTTATTTATATGAACAATTATATTATTACTATATATGTACTTGTATATAATATTCGATTTATTCATTTTATACATTTAAATATAAATATTTTACATCTTTCATGTTATATATTTACTTTTTCCTTTTATTTAATTACAATTTGTTGGAGTAAATTAATATTTACTCACACGCTTAAGTTTACTTAGGCAAGTTGTCATTTCCTAGGTGTTAGATAAGGTTATTATTATTTTATTAGTTCCTACATCTAGTATTTTGTGTGGGGTGGTTGTACCTACCCTTGCACCTCATTGGTGCTTGCATTTCGCTCTTTCCTTTAAAAGGAGAGCTCGTGTATATTTTCAATCATCTCAATCTCAATTCATCATTATTTCTGGTGAAATATTTGTGTCCTCTCTGTGAAGGTTATTGTGCAAGTTGCAAGTCTTGGAGTGGAATTTGATAATTCTCACATGGTATCAGAGCTTACTCTTGCATCTCCTTCCATATTTGAGAATCTTCATTAGTTTATTGAGATCAATTTGAGAAAAAATCTTGATTTGCAATTAAGGCATTTTGCCCTGAATTAATTGCAAACTGATATTTCTCTCTCGTGAGATCCTCATTCTGCCTTGTCAACATTGGTTGAGTCCCATTTTGAAGTGTTGTTGGCATAGTGAATTGAATCGTACTCAAATCTAGCTAGTTCCCTCTAATTTTGTGGCCAGATATAATTATTTTCTCCAAAGCATTACATTCTAGGTTTTTGTGGTGGAGTTACAAGTCACAATTGACTTTGTGTCAGATCTTTCACTTGCAGATTTCCTTGAGAGGCAGATTGTGCTTCAAAGGCATATTTGATCTGGTGCATACATTGTTAGCATGGTCACTTCCTATCATCAACCTGTTGGGACCTCTAAACTTTTTCTAATTTTGAAGACCCAGGATCAAAATTTTGATGGATTGCATTCAGAATCACCTTTCAGAGCAATCTTGAGTTGCAGGTGGCTAAGTATTTTGCAGCGCAGGAGGGAGCCTTTTCGGGATCCAAAATGTTCTATTTTTTAGTTGAAAGGTATAGCCAGTCAACTCACTTAGGTTTCACCGGCTGATGGGTTTCATCTCATTGGCAGGCCGGTCTTTAGGGTTAGTCCTTACTGGTTGGTGGTAAGATCATTTATTGTCCCACGAGGCAAGGTGACCATCCAAAGGGTCACGCGAGATAAGGCGAGAGCACTACACAAAGGGGAGGCTTATCTCGTGGCATATTTGAAGCAACAGAAAAGAACAACGGAATAAGATGGGGTATTAGATACAAGGATATCCTTATCCCGCAGCATCTTCATGGTAGCCAAAAGGGGTCACGCAAGACAAGGAGTAATGAAGGGTCAAGTAAGCACTTAAGCTTGTCCCATGCCATTCTTCAATGAACAGTTTGGCCTTGTAGGATAAGATTGCAATGCAACCACATAGAAACCTTATCCCGTAGGGATAGTTGAGGTAGTAAAAGGTGGCATGGGATAAGGGAAGTAGATTGAAGCTAAGGCATAGGGAGACGACAGTGTTATCCTGCGCGGGGAAAATGATCATAGCGAGTGCTCGCGGGATAAGGAAAGGTAAAGCCAATGGAGGCCAGAGCTTATCTTGCGAAGATAAGGGGGATGTCTCCAAAGGCCGCGGGGTAAGAGAGTGAAGGCACAAAGAGGGATTTCCTTATCCTGTGCATCCCTGTAGGCATAAGGAAATGACCACATTATAAGAAGAAACAAAGGCTGATAGAGAAAAACGTAGCAGAGGCTTATCCTGCGGGAATAAAAAGGATATTGTAGACACCTAAAATTGTCCAGTCTAATTAAATAAATATTTTATTTATTTAATTACTTTAGCCTAATTCTTCTATTAATTGAGTAAATCCTTATTTATTTAATTAATTCATTTATCTTCTTCTAGCCTTATTTCTCATTTAAATAAATACCTTTACTTATTTAAATTATCCTTTTCTTAAATTAAATAAATATCTTATTTATTTAATTGATCCCACTTCTACTATTAATTAAATAAATCTTTATTTATTTAATTAATTCATTAACCTTTCCTACCTATGACACACGTCATTCATCTCTTAATTCCTACACTACCTACCCCTCTCATTATTTTATTATTTTCTTTTCCTACCCTCTAATCATAGCCGACCTCTTTTACACCTCTCAATATTATCCCTCCATTTCTTATGGTGTCTTCTATATAAGGAGATGCTTCCTTCATTATCAACCCTGACTAACTCACTATGCATTCAACCCCGACTATGCTTTCGAACTTGCATATGCAATCAAGCCTACTTGCAACCACATTTCCGTTCTTTGTTGAGCTCTTGTGCACATAAAATCTGAGAGCAAATATATCAAGCAAGATCAATGGAGATAGGAAAAATGGAGATCCAAACCCTATTGGACATGTGATGGTATAATCTTTGTGATTTCATTTGATTTGCATTGTCTTAGGTAATCTTCATATGTTATGGTGGATCTTTGTTGTTGTTAGGCTAGGGTTTTGTGGTTGAATTCATTTAGTCTTTCAACATTGTTGTATCCATTCTCACCATATACATTTTGGCACACCCGGTGGGACATGGATTTTTGTTAGATCTATTGTTTTTGTAGATTTTTCTAACCCTATATTGCTGTTTTGTAAAACAATTTGGAGAATAATCTTGTGCAACTAGGGTTTTGGACACAAAATCAAGATCTTGGAGAGATTCGATCATATCTCACAAACAGTTTGGAAATTTTGCACCAAATTTTGTTTACATATGGAAGACTATAGTAAGAGCTTTCAATCCAAAATTCAGAATTTTTGGAGCACATTTGCATTTTTCATGATTTTTTTATGATTTTTCATAAAAAATTAATTTTGAGAGAAAATTAGTGATTTTTTTAGATTTTCTTAAATTTTTGGAAAACTCTCTGATTTATACACATGATATATTCTTTTTTATTTTAAATGTGATGCAAAGTCATTCCTCAAAAATTGGATCTTTGAAAATTGGGGTTTTTCCTTATTTTGATCCGATCTCACAAACGCCTTCGAATTTTGGCATCAAATTTTTTTTGCAGGTCAGGAAAAGTACCAAAAGGATTCGGTAAAAATTTCATATTTTTGGGATCAAATGTTCATTTTATATGAATTTTCATAAAAAATAAATTTTGAGAGAAAATTAGCGAATTTTTCGGATGTTCTTACATTTTTGGAAATATCTCAAAATTATACACAGGATCTATTCTTTGTGATTTTAAATTTGATGCAAAATCATTCCTCAAAAATTGGATCTTTGAAAATTAGGGTTTTGCATTATTTTACTCATATCTCACAAACTGCTTGGATTTGTTGCATAAATATTTTTATGCAGGTTTGGAAGACCATTAGAACTCTTCTGCAAAAATTTCTGATTTTTTGGATCGACTTTGCATTTTATATGAATTTTTTATGATTTTTCATAAAAAATTAATTTTTGGAGCAAATTAG